>NC_079190.1:132550279-132856945 GCF_029499605.1 Hyla sarda | reverse complement strand
TCTGTGGCCACCTGGTTTGTCCCTTACTCGTCCCTTACCTCACTGTCTTTGGGTTCACTAGGCTGCAGACTGATGGCTGATTTCCTATGCTGGCAGTGATCCAATAAGAATGTGCACCACAGGGGTCTATACGGGGGCAATCCGTAGCTACTTGCAGGGCCTCTCTCTTCCTCACCTACGTTTCTTTGAGTTTAGCTGAGACCCCAGACACTAGTCCATCATGTGGGCAGACGAGGATTCCCAGACACTAGTCTGTCTTGTTAGAGGGATGTTTCCCTAAAGCGCCACTTGGAATGGCTCGAGCAGCTGGATTTGCCAGGAAGGTTGCTGCTATGTCTGGATCTGGAATCAAACTAAGGGTACATTCACGCGTACAGTATCCTGCGTAGATTTGATGCGCAGGATTTTAAACTGCAGATTAGAAGCTGTGCTCAGTTATTAAAGGGGTATTCCTGGAATTTTTTTTATTTGACTATGCTACAGGGGCTGTAAAGTTAGTGTAGTTCATAATATATGTCTGTACCTGTGTGTGACGGTTTTCTCACAATTCGTTTGGGATTTTCACCCCAATATTTATTTGTAACAGCATACAAAATTACTGTTGTCCCAGATTTTTCCCAGGTTGCAATGCGGCCGAGACCTGACTCACTAGTCAGCTGATGACAGCCTGTCTGCTTCAATGGGTAGAGCGATCGCTTGGTTGGAGAGAGATCAATCTGCAACTAATGGATGCAGCTCATTTATGTTTCAATGGGTGGGGGTGGCTAATGTGTGAGAGGGAGCAAAATGGAATTATGGAATTTGTAGTCAAAAAAAGAAAATTCAAACAGGAAATACCAGTTCACAAAAAGCTAGCCACAGTGTTATGGTAATCTCACAACATAGCCATTTAGCCCCAAGACAAGCGCAGATCCTTCCTAAGCATGTCTATTACTGTCTGCCAGGTACGTACAAAAATCTTTTGTGGTGGATAACCCCTTTAAGTTTACATTGAAATCTGCAGCAGGATACTGTACGTGTGAACATACCCTAACGGTCTATTCACACGTACAGTATTCCGCGCAGATTTGATGCACAGGATTTTCTGCTGCAGATGTCAATGTAAAATGAATGGCTGAACACAGCTTGAAATCCTGTGCATCAAATCTGTGCAGAATACTGTACGTGTGAATAGACCCTTAAGGTGTTTTTCCGCTTCTCTGGCCGAGGACAGACTATCAAACATGTGCTTAGGGTTTCTCCCCTGCTCCTGGGGACTGGGTTGGAGACATGACTTCCCTTCGCACTTCGATTGGTTGAAGGGTAACATGGGAAATCTTACCAGCTTTAGGTTAAGTTCACACGAGCGGATTTTCGCAGCGTATATCGCTGGTGAAGGCCCGCTCTATGCTGTCTTTATATGTGCCTGCTCGGAGCGGTAATACGCCGCTACGAGCAGACACACTGCGATGTGCAAGTCGCAGTATGCTCGCACATTGAGGGAGCTCTCTGCCTAGCTCAGAGCAGGGAGAGTGGCCACGATCTGCGAGTACGCCGCGCACATCGCTGCTGTGTGTCTGATCGTCGCGGCATATTGCTGCTGTGATAGCCTGGGGGAGTAGGGTATATGTGGTGTAGCTGTGCGGTGACTAAAGGGTGTCTGGTTAACACCTTCTATTCGTGACGCCAGGGTGTGGGCTCCTCTGTAATGCTTGTCCTACCGCCACCCTTCCCAAGGGTGATAGGGAGGTATATAATAATTGAATGTCCACAACCGGAGAGTTTGCTAAAAACAGTCGGAACTTGACTGAAGATTGTATGCAAGCTTCATAACGGGAAAAATCTCTATGCATGCAAAGTCTCTTGACAGTGGTTGGGACCTTAAGCGTTTTAGAGTCCGTAGACTGATATACGCTGTTCCACTGTATTTAGGGGATTTAGTTGCGGCCCAGTAGTCCTGCTAACTTTAGCAGGGATTAGTTTAGAACTCACCGTTTAGTTTAGGCTGAGGCCGGTTGCGCAGATCTGTCCTGCTAGTCCGGCATCCATAAGAGCAGCAACCAAGAGAGCCATGATTGGCTACAGCTCCCTTATAAGGGCAGGGGCTGGACTAGAGCTAATTGGTCCAATACTTCTGACAATCACCTTCACATAGAATTATGGCCAAACCTCCTGGGTTGGAGCTGCTGGTCTGGTGACTGCGGCAGCCCACTCTCCTCGCAGGCCCTGGACGGGTGTGTATTCCACTATCTCATGTTGATGTATGGCCTCTGTATAGCTCGCCAGTTTACGAGGATGGTATAGCCAGTAGCAATCAATGAGGGTACAGTAACCTCTGACCTTGTCGAACTTGGCCACTGTTGCTCTGCGACGTTCCAAGGGCTTCTCCCCTTCTCGGGGATAGTCCCACATGCGAATGTAGAGTGCCTCCATTTCTTTGGTGTTTTCTTGGTAGCGGATCCTCTCCTCATGAGGCAGATGAACAGGCTTGGGGGCATAAAGTTCTCTGTATCGAGCCTTTAGCTTTTCCATCAAGTTGGCTATTTCAGCCTCCTGAAGGGCCCTTTCCCTCTGTGCCATAGGGACTGGTGGAAGGGACTTCCCAGGCAGGGGTTGGAGAACATCATGCATGTACTGGATCAGTTCAGGTTCATCCACAAATGTCCATTTAGGCAATTTTGGCGAGCGCGGTCGTGCACTCGGCAAAGCAGACAGGGGTATTTCTGGCTCAGGGCTGGTGGAGGAAGAGAAGGCTGCTTCTGATGGTGTACTTACAGAAGACTCCTCCGTCAGGATCTCAGCCCACGAACCCCATGTCCGATGGTGAGGGGACAGTCTCACCGGTGAAGATGTTCCAGGTGTCCCAGCGATTTTCCCTGGAGGGGTATCCGGCCAGTCATCATCATCGGGCAGTGGAGGAAGATTGCAGGCCCCCTGTTCATCCAATGATAACCGCTGCAGACGGTCGGCAAGCTCATGGAATAGTTGGGCTGCGACCGCCACAACTTTCCTTTGTTCCAGGGCCATCTTGGTGCTCACGCCATTTGAAACGCTGCTCTCCGCCATGTCTGTACTCTCCATCTCTTCCTTGTGCAGACTGAAGAGGTCGCTGTGCAGGGCTCCTTTTACAATGGGCTTCTCCAAAATGGCTGCCGGCCGGAAGGACATCATCAGTGCAGCCCCGACTTCCGGTCCCCCCGGAAACAACAGCAGTGAATTTAAGTTCCCTTTCGGCTGCGACACATTTACTCGATAGCCACGCCCAGGGGCGGGTCGTGGCCCAGCACGGGCTTTCTTCGCACGCTTTTCCGGCAGCAGGCAAACTCGTGCATCGCTGACTGGACCAGAGGTTCGTAGCATAAATTCACTTTTCTCTTTACACATTTCTGCAGCCAATAAATTTTCACCTCCCCCCTTACTTTTCGCGTGTGCTCTCTGCACGCGGCATCATACACACGATTCCGTACACTTAGATGGTGCTTCATAACACATTAATAAAGTCTTTTACATAGGGGGAGTACACTTTGATTGGTGGCAACACCTGTAGGCACACACCCGTATCCTGTTCATGACGCCCAAAAGCTATGTGATAGCCTGGGGGAGTAGGGTATATGGGGTGTAGCTGTGCGGTGACTAAATGGTGTCTGGTTAACCCCTTCTATTCGTGATGCCAGGGTAAGGGGTCCTCTGTAATGCTTGTCCTAACGCCACCCATTCCAAGAGCAATAGGGAGGTATATAATAATTGAATGTCCACAACCGGAGAGTTTGCTGAAAACAGTCGGAACTTTACTGAAGATTTTATGCAAGCTTCATAACCGGAACAGTCTCTATACATGCAAAGTCTCTTGGAGCTTGACAGTGGTTGGGACCTTAAGCGTTTTAGAGTCCGTAGACTGATATGCGCTGTTCCACTGGATTTAGGGGATTTAGTTGCGGTCCAGTAGTCACGCTAACTCAGCCTAAACTAAACCGGGGATTAGTTTAGAACTCACGGTTTAGTTTAGGCTGAGGCCGGTAGGTTTTCTGGCCTAGCGTGTCTTTGAAAGTTGCGCAGATCCATCCTGCTAGTCCGGCATCCACGAGAGCAGCAACCAAAGAGAGCGTTAATTGGCTACAGCTCCCTTATAAGGGCAGGGGCTAGGCTAGAGATAATTGGTCCAATACTTCTGTCAATCACCTTTACATAGAATTATGGGTAAACATGTGACCCAAGTACCTCCAAAGGTCCTCTAACATACCATAGAGGAATTAACATAGTCACATGAACAAAGGTCCTGTGATGTCAACAAGGTAAATATACTATACATTATATTAAATATATAAATTTTTAAGTATATACACATAAACATTATAAAATTAGAAAAGAAGAGAGGCGACTAGGGGCTGTCCCACCTGGGGGACCCTACCTGAACGTAGTAACTCTGACTTTGGGGACCACCATACAAGATATGGTATGCAATACGGTACCGGGACACCACACCGCTACGAGCAGGCACATGTAAAGACAGAATAGCGCGAGCTTTCACCAGCGGATCCACAGCATCAAATATGCTGTAAATCCGCTCGTGTGAACGTACCCTTACGAAGGATTGTGAGAGCAGACAGTTAATCCCTGATGCTGTGTTTAAGGACTGTGCAAGCAAGAAACAAATAAAAACAAAATAAAATACATTTTCATAGCAAGACTTATAAAAAAAAAGGCCTGAGTTCGAGCTGGGGACCTTTGAGGGAACAGCCACCCGAACATGGTAGTGTTCATGGTAGCACAAGGTGACCCCACTCTTAAACATTACAGCTGTCAACAGACAGTGGCATCATTCTGATGCAAAGAACATGTACCATCATTATCTCTATCCACTCTTTCTTGAACTAAACTTAGATACCAATGCAGGTCTCAGAAGCTTAATGTGGGTTCCTTCATGTATTATCCATGTGCATAATACTCATGATGTATTATGGCTAACACTAACAGAGGGAAAATGTGGTGCTTGCAGTACTCAAAAAGGCATTGTTAAATGGGCACTGTCAGATACAAAAACTTTTGATACGTTGTACATCTTTGCAAAACATTAAACTTTCTAATATACTTCATAAGAACATTTTATTTTATAGAATTCACTGCTTATAAAATCATGGCTTTGTCCAAGCTGAAGTGCAGGCATGGACAAAGTCCAGTAAGTAAGGGTGGGCTAGCACTCCTCTGTGTTCACTCCTATCTGATAGGACAGAAGAGAGCACAGATGGATAGTGTCAGATAGGACAGAGCACAGAGGAGTGCTATCAGACAGGAGAGAGCACAGAGGAGTACTATCAGACAGGAGAGAGCACAGTGGAGTACTATCAGACAGGAGAGAGCACAGAGAAGTACTATCAGACAGAAGAGAGCACAGAGTACTATCAGACAGGAGAGAGCACAGAGGAGTACTATCAGACAGGAGAGAGCACAGTGGAGTACTATCAGACAGGAGAGAGCACAGAGAAGTACTATCAGACAGGAGAAGGAGAAATCATGACTTTGTCCAAGCTGAAGTGCAGGCATGAAAGTTCAGTAAGTGAGGGTGGGCTAGCACTCCTCTGTGTTCACTCCTATCTGATAGGACAGGAGAGAGCACAGAGGAGTACTATCAGACAGGAGAGAGCATAGATGAGTCCTATCAGACAGTAGAGAGCACAGAGGAGAACTGTCAGACAGGTGAGAGCACAGAGGAGTGCTATCAGAGAGAAGAGAGCACAGAGGAGTACTATCAGACAGAAGAGAGCACAGAGGAGTCCTATCAGACATGAGAGAGCACAGATGAGTCCTATCAGACAGTAGAGAGAACAGAGGAGTACTATCAGACAGGAGAGAGCACAGATGAGTCCTATCAGACAGGAGAGAGCACAGAGGAGTACTGTCAGACAGGAGAACACAGAGGAGTACTATCAGACAGGAGAGAGCACAGATGAGTCCTATCACACAGGAGAGAGCACAGAGGAGTCCTATCAGACAGGAGAGCACAGATGAGTCCTATCCGACAGTAGAGAGCACAGAGGAGTACTATCAGACAGGAGAGAGCACAGATGAGTCCTATCAGACAGGAGAGAGCACAGAGGAGTACTGTCAGACAGGAGAGCACAGAGGAGTACTATCAGACAGGAAAGAGCACTGAGGAATACTATCAGACAGGAGAAAACACAGAGGAGAGTTAGCCCACCCTCACTTATTGGACTTTGTCCTTGCCTGTGCTTCAGCTTGAACAAAGCCATGATTTAATGAGCCATGGTTTCTATAAAAAGGAAATAACATTTTCATATGAAGGATATTAGAAAGGTTAATGTTTTGCCAAGATGTACAACATATAAAATTTTTTTGTATCTGACAGTTTCCATTTAAAGCCAAAAAGTAAAAATTGTTAAATCTGGTATAAGATTATTTATTTAATAAAATAGTGAATTTATCTTTTTTGTCATTATTTCCCTCTTATTGCAGGAAAATAAATCATTTTGCTCATCTAATATATTTTAAAGGGTTTATCCAGGAATTGAAAAACAGGCCTATTTTCTTTCAAAAACTGCTCCCTGTCTGTCTCCAGGTTGGGTAAGGTATTACAACTTGGCTCCATTCGCTTCAATGGAACTGAGCTGCAGAACCACACCCAATTTGGAGACAGAAAAGGAGCGGTCTTTGAAAGAAAGAATCTCTTTTTTTCGATTCCTGAATAACCCATTTAAGGATGAAAAAAAAGTGAAGAGCTCCTGGTACACATTACAAACTTTTGCATACATTAACGTACCAACCTTCTAATAACTATCCAAACAAGCTTTCACAGAGGTTAAGTAGAAATGAGGACTAAAAATCTACTAAAACCAGTCTCTTATTCAGATTGAAGCTGTTAGCAGCTGAACATCTTCTAAGGCCTATGACCCTGCTGGCACTCTACAAGATTACAAGAAAAGCTTAAAATCCATGTGTTTATAAAGTAAAGTAATTATGTATGAATAGCTGCCTTTATCATAATATGCGTTATATGAGAGAACATTGCGTTTACATTAGACTGAATGTCTGCAGCCATAAATTGTCAGGTCAGTTACAATGTAGCAATTACACAGTTTGTTATCCTAGAAAATAGCTCTGTGATCTGTAATTGATTGGCAAAGATTTAGATCAAAATCCACAGATTTGCATTAGTCTTTGGATACCAGTGAGTCTAAATACTACAAAGTATTAGTGTGATTTCCATATAAAGGTTTTCAGGCAAACATTATTAATGGCCTATCCATAACTGATCAGCACAACAGGGACAGAAATAAACCATGTATAGGAGCCTGAAGCCTCGGCTCCGTATATATTTTGTGGTTGTGGCGCCAGATTATGGATAAAATATAACAGGCATGCAGAAGCTTAGAACCCCAAAACGTGACCCAACACCCAAAGTGTAAAGGATCAAACTTTATTAAAGACATACATTGCAACAAATACTCTAGCAGCGACATGCCAACACTGGAAACATGATGAGTATAACTGTAAGCTGGAGCCTTTATAGTAGGGCTTACCTGAAATCCAGATACTGTAGGAAACATCCATGGCAACACTTTCATTCAACACTATGTTACAACACGACATCAGTAGAACCATTCGGTTTTGGGTCCAGTATATTGTTGATCTGTTGATACTAGAAAAGTTTTCAAGCTTTCATCTTTTTCTCTATAAATAGAAACAACATTTGCATTACATCAGTTAGGCATAGTTGTTCTAGGGGAGGCCATCTTGACCTTTTGCTTTATATAACGTCAAATATGCAAATACTGGACAAAAGAGAAAAGGTCCAGTGCGGCTTGATCAATTTAAAAAGTAACAATTCAAAAACCTCCTGTGAAACAGATTTACAGGAAGTGGTTTAGATTGATAGAGGATCCTGCATGTCACCCAGTCAGAGGCTATAAGCCCAGCAGAGGTGAGTAGTTTAAGAATGTTAGGGTCCTATCCAACAAGAGGCTACCACCGCATGGTGGATGGGGGACACGTTTTGATCAAAAAGTGGGCTAACAGCCTCTATTTTTTGAGCAAGAGTGCTGCTGCAACCTTCTTTTTTTTATACTTTGTAATTGCCACAGCAGCGTGCACCCATGTGTTAGGTAGTTGTGCTGGCTATTTTTCTTTTTCGTGTTTTTTCTTAGTCATACTACAAGATACTAGTAAACAGATCCTCTAGATAGGGAAGGGCAAACTCATCACCCAGGAAGACATGTGGTGAACAATTCACCCTTTATTTAGTAATCTATTTACAAAAAAGAATATTACACACAAGTTAAAATCCAACATATAAGTTGTTATAACATGTAAATATCATTCTTATACACAAAGTGGATAGTGGGACAAGTGTTCCGCAACACATAAATAACAATAAATCATAAGAACAACAATGAGAAAATCCAAGATATAGATGCTTCACACTGACTATAAAAGTACCGTATAGTAAAGGGTGTCTAATTGGAAAATATATGCCCATAAGGTATAAACAGCTGCATAGCAAAGAAATAATTAAATATAAATGAAAGCTTTCCACTTCCTATGGGTATATAAGATGAATATGGAAACTGGACAAAAAATGCAAGGTGTGAACAGGAGCGTGGTCATATATAAAAGAAACACAAGGTGTGAAAAGTGGCAGGGCGTGGTCACATATAAAAAAAACATGCATGGTGTGAACAAAGACAGGGCGCACACCTTGCTCTCAGACACCAACATTAACCCCTTAAGGACACAGGACATCCTGTGACGTCCTGGCACCCTGGGCTTCAAGGACCCAGGACGTCCTGTGATGTCCTGGCGTATTCCGGTCCCTGCTGCTCGCCGGGCAGATATCGGAAGCGGATGCCTGCTGAAATGCTTCAGCAGGCATCCAGGGCAAACGCCGAGGGGGGCCATGTAGGCTCCCCATGTCGGCGATCGTCGCAAATCGCGAGGGAAATCGCCCCTGCGATCTGCAGCGATACCGGGCTGACCGCCCGGTAATTTTGCATGATCTCGGTTGTCACAGACAGCCAGGACCATGCTGAAGTATAGGAGCGAGGTGGCAAGCCTGCCACCTCCTCCTATCCCCTGCGATTCCTCGGTTAGTTAACCGACCAATCGCAGGGGGAGGGGGGGGGTTACTTCCTCCCGCCCTGCCCGGCCCCTGGAAGTCCAGAGAGGACGGGAGGAAGACCTGAGGACGCGGCGGGGGACAGGGGAGTGCTGGGGCCCGGTCCCGGTACTTACCTCTTACCTGAAGACCCGGATCCCGGTGGCGGAGACGGCGGCGGTGGCAACAGGTGAGTTGATCTTCGGTGGCGGCGTGGGACCTTTGCAGCAGTCCAGACCGCCGTAAAGCGATCTGGACTGCTCCATCTGGTCCCCTTACACTACAACTCCCAGCATGCCCAGACAGCCCTTGGCGTCTGTGCATGCTGGGAGTTGCAGTTTTGCAACATCTGGAGGTCCACAGTTTGGAGACCACTGTGCCCTTCCAGATGTTGCAAAACTACACATCCTCAGCATGCCCTTACTGTCCAGGCATGCTGGGAGTTGTAGTTCTGTAACATCTAGCCCTTCAGATGTTGCAGAACTACAACTCCCAGCATGCCTGGACAGTTTTGGCATACTGGTAGTTTTGCAACATCTGGAAGGGCACAGATTGGGAACCACTGTATTAGTGGTCTGCAAACTGTAGTCCTCCAGATGTTGCAAAACTACAACTCCAAGCATGCTGGGAGTTGTAGTTCGGCAACATCTGGCTCTAAAGATGTTGCTTAACTACTACTTCCAGCATGCCTGAGAATGTTTGGGAGTAGTGGTTTTGCAACAACTGGAGGCACACTGGTTGGGAAACATTGTCTGTTTCCTAACTCAGTGTTTCCCAACCAGTGTGCCTCCAGCTGTTGCAAAACTATAACTACCAGCATGCACTGATAGACTGTGCATGCTGGGAGTTGTAGTTTTGCAACAGCTGAAGGTTCCCCCCCCCCCCCCCGTGAATGTACAGGGTACATTCACATGGGCAGGGGGCTTACAGTGAGTATCAGGCTGCAAGTTTGCGATGCAGCAAATTTTGCGCGGCAGCTCAAACTCGCAGCAGGAAACTCGCTGTAATCCTCCGCCCGTGTGACTGTACCCTAAAAACACTACACTACATTAACACAAAATAAAATAAAAAGTAAAAAACACTACATATACACTTACCCCTACACAGCCCCCCTCCCCAATAAAAATGAAAAACGTCTGGTACGCCACTGTTTTCAAAATGGAGCCTCCAGCTGTTGCAAAACAACAACTCCCAGTATTGCCGGACAGCCGTTGACTGTCCAAGCATTCTGGGAGTTTTGCATCAGCTGGAGGCACCCTGTTTGGGAATCACTGGCGTAGAATACCCCTATGTCCACCCTTATGCAAATCCCTAATTCAGGCCTCAAATGCACATGGCGCTCTCACTTCGGAGCCCTGTTGTATTTCAAGGCAACAGTTTAGGGCCACATATGGGGTATCGCCGGACTCGGGAGAAATTGCCTAACACATTTTGGGGGGCTTTTTCTCCTTTCACCCCTTATGAAAAGGTGAAGTTGGGGTCTACACCAGCATGTTAGTGTAAAAAAATAAATTTTGTGATTGGTGTTGCTCTTTACTTTTCATTTTGACAAGAGGTAAAAGGGAAAAAAAGCCCCACAAAATTTGTAACGCAATTTCTCTTGACTACGGAGATACCCCATATGTGGGCGCAAAGTGCTCTGGGGGCGCACAATAAGGCCCAGAAGGGAGAGTGCACCATGTACATTTGAGGTGATTTGCACAGGGGTGGCTGATTGTTACAGCGGTTTTGACAAACGTAAAAAAAAAAAAAAAACACATGTGACCCCATTTCAGAAACTACACCCCTCACGGAATGTAATGAGGGGTGCAGTGAGAACTTACACCTCACTGGTGTCTAACAGATCTTTGGAACAGTGGGCTTTGCAAATTACAAATTTTATACAGCCCACTGTTCCAAAGATCTGACACCTGTGGGGGGTAAATGCTCACTGTACCCCTTGTTATGTTCCTCAAGGGGTCTAGTTTCCAAAATGGTATGCCATGTGGGGGTTATTTTGCTGTCCTGACACCATAGGGGCTTCCTAAATGCGACATGCCCCCCGAGCAAAATTTGCTCTCAAAAAGCCAAATATGGCTCCTTCTCTTCTGAGCATTGTAGTTCGCCCGTAGTGCACTTCAAGTCAACTTATGGGGTACCTGCATACTCAGAAGAGATGGGGTTACAAATTTTGGGGGGTATTTTCTGCTATTAACCCTTGCAAAAATGTGAAATTTGGGGGGAAACACTCATTTTAGTGAAATTTTTTTGCTTTTTTTTTACATATGCAAAAGTCGTGAAACACCTGTGGGGTATTAAGGCTCACTTTATTCCTTGTTACGTTCCTCAAGGGGTCTCGTTTCCAAACTGGTAGGCCATGTGGGTATTTTTTGCTGTCCTGGCACCATAGGGGCTTCCTAAATGCGACATGCCCCCGAGCAAAATTTGCTCTCAAAAAGCCAAATATGACTCCTTCTCTTCTGAGCATTGTAGTTTGCCCGTAGTGCACTTCAGGTGAACTTATGGGGTACCTGCATACTCAGAAGAGATGGGGTTAAACATTTTGGGGGGTATTTTCTGCTATTAGCCCTTGCAAAAATTTGAAATTTGGGGGGAAACACTCATTTTAGTGACATTTTTTTTTTTTTTTTTTTACATATGCAAAAGTCGTGAAACACCTGTGGGGTATTAAAGCTCACTTTATTGCTTGTTATGTTCCTCAAGGGGTCTAGTTTCCAAAATGGTATGCCATGTGGTTTTTTTTTGCTGTTCTGGCACCATAGGGGCTTCCTAAATGCAACATGCCCCCCAAAAACCATTTCAGAAAAACGTACTCTCCAAAATCCCCTTGTCGCTCCTTCGCTTCTGTGCCCTCTACTGCACCCGCCGAACACTTTACATAGACATATGAGGTATGTGCTTACTCGAGAGAAATTGGGCTACAAATATAAATAAACATTTTCTCCTTTTACCCCTTGTAAAAATTCAAAAATTGGGTCTACAAGAACATGCAAGTGTAAAAAATGAAGATTGTGAATTTTCTCCTTCACTTTGCTGCTATTCCTGTGAAACACCTAAAGGGTTAAAACGCTGACTGAATGTCATTTTGAATACTTTTGGGGTGCAGTTTTTATAATTGGGTCATTTGTGGGGTATTTCTAAGATGAAGACCCTTCAAATCCACTTCAAACCTGAATTGATCCCTGAAAATTTGTGATTTTGGAAATTTTGTGAATAATTGGAAAATTGCTGCTGAACTTTGAAGCCCTCTGGTGTCTTCCAAAAGTAAAAACACGTAAATTTTATGATGCAAACATAAAGTGGACATATTGTATATGTGTATCAAAAATTTTTTTGGGAATATCCATTTTCCTTACAAGCAGAGAGCTTCAAAGTTAGAAAAATGCTAAATTTTCAAATTTTTCATCAAATTTTGTGATTTTTCACCAAGAAAGGATGCAAGTTACCACAAAATTTTACCACTATGTTAAAGTAGAATATGTCACGAAAAAACTATCTTGGAATCAGAATGATAACTAAAAGCATTCCAGAGTTATTAATGTTTAAAATGACAGTGGTCAGATGTGTAAAAAATGGCCGGGTCCTAAGGTGTAAAATGGCTGGGTCCTTAAGGGGTTAAAGGGGTACTCCGGCACTAAGACATCTTATCCCCTATCCAAAGGATAGGGGATAAGATGCCTGATCGCGGGGGGTCCCGCCGCTGGGGACCCCCGTGATCTTCCACGCCGCACCCCGCTAGAATCAGTGCACGGAGCGTGCTCACTCCGGGTCTGATTACTGGCGATCACGGGGACGGAGCATAGTGATGTCACAGCCCCGCCCCTGTGTGACGTCACACTCCGCCCCCTCAATGAAAGCCTATGGGAGGGGGCGTGACACCGGGGTGCGGCGTGGAAGATCACGGGGGTCCCCAGCGGCGGGACCCCTGTGATCAGGCATCTTATCCCCTATCCTTTGGATGTCTTAGCGCCGGAGTACCCCTTTAAATCAGGCCCCGTAACTGAAACATAATGCTTTAGGTTAGAAAATTGGACACATCCTACTGCTATAGAAAGACAGAGTGAAAATGATGTAGCCAGCCATGTAAAGAACACAGGAATATGCCTTTTCCTGCAACCCATTCCATTCTTGTTTGCAAACTATATTTAGCCAAGTGGCAGCAGCATGTACACAGTTCAAAAAGTGTATAACCCAATACCATGTCTCATCTTCAAAATGCCATAGGACCCTGTTATGCAATGCATTTTGTAACTTCATGGAAACATATGATCTCCTTATGGGTATGGTAACACATAACGGATCCGCAGCGTATTTTATGATCCTCCGATTACCAATCCTAGAGTGAGCCCCCTGCCTGTGCCCGTGTGTCCACTCGTAGCAGCAATCCGCTGCTACGAGCAAACACACAGGGATCTGCTCGATATGCATGAGCGCCCAGTTTACTCACAGACATCGCGGCCGCTCCTCTGCTCCCTGAGCTAGGCAAAAAGTACCTTTGATGTTTGAGAGTAAACTGCGCGCGCGCGCTCAGTTTACAACAATCGCGTAGATTCCTGTGTGTGTCTGTGCGGATTGCTGCTATGAGTGGTTACACGGGCACAGGCAAGGGGCTCACTCTAGGGTCGGTCATTACATGTGACTCTACCCTAAAACAGAATTCCCAGCGATCATAAAAAACCCTACTGCGGCACAGCATGGATGCAAATTAGTGTTGAAATCATGTGATATATATATATATATATATGGTCACAATGAGTGATGCTCTTCCCAGAGGAGTCATTAGCAAGAATATCCCTAATAATATCTATATACCCTATTAAGGCACGTGAAAAAATTGTATTCTTGATTGCTGACATCCGATAACCTCATGCTCGATATGAATACATTACTTTTCCAAAACGATATTAATGTTCAGCAGTAAGAATAATGAAGCTTTAGATTGGTAAGTCTGAATAGACAACTGCTTTGACATGAAAATTATCTGAGGTATGATGCCTTTGTTCACAAATGGGTTCTGATTCAATAGTGTGCCCATAAGATTAACATATTCTCCATATCCCCAGCATGTCATGTATTAAGTGCATTATTACAATAGTCAGATTGAGCATCATGATTGATGACTGTGATGCTCTTTTAAAAAAAAAATGACATACCAGGCAAATAGTGAGAATCTTATCTCAGTTAGTTGCAGTATACTGACAACACTTTCTGTGACATGTGTCATTAGCTCCATTTCATTCTATTTTATAAGTTACATCGAATTTATTTTGATTTTGTTTTAAAGATCGCTCAAGCTAAAACTGACACACTGTGGTGTAATGCAGGTTGATGGTAAATGAAACAGAGATATTCTCTTAGGCATCTTTTCGTTGCCGATCAATTCATCGACTAATCGATGAAACTGAGGAAAGCGGCTTTACTTTTAAAATAATTTTTTTTTATCTACCTACTGTACAGTAGGCATATCAAAACAAGTGAACAAGGTTTTTTATGTTTCCCCTGTGCTCCTATTTTTCTTGGCACAGTGTTTTCCAACCATGGTGTCTCTAGCTGTTGCACAACTACAACTCCCAGTATGCTGGGAGTTGTAGTTTTGCAACAGCTGGAGACACCCTAGTTGGGAAACACTGGCTTAGCAATTAAAGCAAAACTGTCACCTCCGTACGAGGTACAGAGGTGCGAGCACCATCGGTTAGAGCATAATGCAATCTAAAAGAAGGTCCTTTTCCTCACTTTGCCCACGGTTTGTGAAGTTATAGGCATACTGTCTTGTAATGCCAGTGAACAGTCAGAGGGGCCGGCCCACTCTCAAAGCAGCACGCCTCCTCCCTGCCCTAACCCGCTCCCGGCATGGAGCCATGTACCTCAATTATGCAAGACCAGCAAAGTTAGGAAATTAAGGACCTTCTCTTAGATCGCATTATGCCCTAACTGATAGTTCCTGCCCAGTAGGAAATATTACTTTACTGTGCAGTGATTTCATAACCAGAGCTCTCAGAGGAGAATATGACATCACATCACTGTAACTTCATATTCCTGCGCTGGGAGCCGTGGGAAGTGCAGGTTTGACCCAAAAAAACTTGTTACAAAATGTCCTAACACCGGGGTTGTGACATTTGTAACTCGATTCATTGATTCAGAGATGACGGGATTCATCGACAACGAATCTTGTTATCAATTTTAATTGATTATATTGATTAACCATTGCAGCCCTAGTGTTCTTTGAATTCCTTTGTTATATATGTATCGCCTAAACAGGCCTTGTATTAGGCATAAAGTTTGACCAGTTTTACCATAGTTTTTCTTAAATCATTATATTTGTATATCCTATTGTTGCTCAAAGTGTTGAATCAACCCAGTCACTTTCTTAATCTTTTCATATGTATGTAATGATGGTAAGACAGGGTGTTAGCAAATTGTGCAAAAAAAACTTTTTTGTCCTGACCAAAAAGTACAAGACATGAACCATACATAGTCAACAGTGGTAAAAAAAAAAAAAAGATGGTTTTCCTACAGGGCCATATGGACTAATAATCATAAATAATAAACAACCAAAGAGCCTGCCCCAGGACCCCAAAAGACAGAAAGGCAATCAGGAAGGTACAAGAGAAGGAAGTAGCCAAATGCAGGTAAGGCAAGAAAGAAAGAAAAGAGAGGAAAAGAAGAAGAAGAAGAAAAAGCAGAAACAAAACCGGAGACAAGGACAGAGTTAGACAGACAAGGGGTAAGACAAGAACCAAGAAAGACAAACAGGGGAGACAATAGGAGAAAAAGAAGGGGAGAGGGAGGATGGGTAGGAGATCAAGATAACCATCGCAAAAAATCTGAGGACTCTCAGAAAGAATCCCATGGGTACCAAACACTAATAAATGCATCAACCATAAAACTAATTCCTTCATCCGCTGGATAAGATTTAACATTTCCACAAACTCCAACCTAGAGGGCATCGCCTGGGATTTCCAATGGCAAGGGACTATGGTCCAAGCAGTGCCAAGAAAAGAGAGAGAAGTAAACATTCAGGAGAAGCAGGTATGAAGTCAGAGCAAACCTGATTATTGAGATCAAATAGAGCTGCCCAGAACTGATGAATTAGGGAAACATTTTATGGATCAGATCTGGGCATCTGTACCACCTAGACAGAATCTTAAAATTATTTTCCTGAGATCTAAAAGACAACCAAGTTTAATGAGTAAGGAGAAATAATTTAGGGAGATCCTGCTCCAAATAATCAATGCCTAATTCCGCCTCCCACCGTGAGATATAACTCGGTTTAGGTGACGCCTCCAACTTTAATCTCAGCACTCCGTAGACCAAAGAAACAGTGTGAGCTTCGGGAGAAGAAATGACACATAACTGCTCAAAAGAGGTAAGCTGTCGGCAAAGGTGACCAGAGGGCAATAAAGAGGAATAAAAGTGATGAAGTCCATGGTATGAGAGTCAGGTACTTGGGTTCGAGGAGGATGGGGTCGGAAGAGGCATCAAGGCATCATCTGAGAGAGCCTGGTAAAAGCGTGGTCTAGTGCCTATAGGGAACCCCAACGGAGCGAATACCTGAATCATAAGGGAGCAACGGGTTTCTGAACAACGGAGTAAGGGAACCCAGGCGGGAGGACAAACCCTTAGTCTCAATCACAGAATCCCAAATAGAGAGCAATATTCTCAGGACATACGGGAGAACAACACCTGAGGGGAGAGAGGTAGGAGGGATCCAAGGCAAGGCTGCGGGGGGAACAGGGGAAACGCGGACCACCAGGATGCCAGACAAACCTAGAACATAGAGATTTAAGTATGGATAGGAAAGGAAGTGGTATACAGATGGGCATCAGATAGAGGATTCAGGGAAGAATATCCATCTACAGGGCTGTCATTCTACCGAACCATGACAGAGTAAGGAGATGCCACTGCTTAAGGTCCCGTTCAATAGTAGAGAGTAGGGAGGGAAATTAACTTGAAAGAGATCGTTAAGATCTGACACTAAGTTTACCCCTAAATATCTAAGGGAATGAATCTGGAGTTTGAAGGGGAATTGAGAGGCGAGCCAGGCAAGGGTCTCGGGGGGGTTAAGAGATATTTAGCAACTCAGATTTGTGAGTGTTCCCTTTAAAGTTGGAGAGGGCCCCAAATTCAGAGAACTCTGCTACAATAGGGGGCAAGGAGGTACAGGGAGAGGTTATGTAGACAAGGGGAAGTCAGTATAAAGGAATAACTTATATGCACCACCCTTCAAAACTACACCTGGAATTGATTCATTCTGTTGGAGAGCCACCGCCAGGTACTCCATAACAAAGACATAAAGGAGGGGGGACAGAGGACACCCCTGCCTAGTCCCGTTATGGATAGAGAAGGGCAAGGACAACATGCCATTTATCCTGACCTGGGCAGAGGCCCCAGAATACAGAGCCATAATATATCGTAAAAAAGTCGGGCCCATACCAAGAACCTCTAGGGCCAAACGCTCAAACGCCCACTCTATCAAATGCCTTTTAGGTGTCTATAGAGAAAAAACAGATAGCGATCCCACGAGACCTGACTGCAGGAATCAGAGAAAACGTCTTCAGGGTGCTGTCGAGTGCTTCCCTACCAGACTCAAACTTGATCCATATGTATCAAGGAGGGAAGCAGGGAACCTAAACGAAGAGCCAGTAAATTGGAGTAGATCTTCATGTCACGCTTAGTAAAGAAATAGGGCAGTAGTCACCACAGAAACCTGCATCTTTATCCGGTTTGGGAATGACTGCGATATGTGCTATTAAGGCCTGGGAGGGGGGGGGTGAGGATCCGCCACCAGCAATAGCATTATATGAAGCTAATAGTGGTGTCGAAATAAGTTCTTGGAAGCATTTATAGAAACAGGCAGTAAAAGGCATCCCTGGCCCGGGCTTTTAACATTCTTAAGACCCGTCACTACAACTTCCAACTCCTCAGGCTTCAAGGGCGCTTTAAGGGCCAACTATCTCTCTGGAGATAGAGAAGGTAAACTATGCTTACGGAGGTGATCTCCAATCTTAAAACATAGTCGGGTGGGAGAGAGATCCGCGTAGTTTCCACGAATTTGATATAAAGACTCATAGTAGGAACGGAACTCAGCAAGAATCTGCTGTGTGGTGTGAACACGTCCCTGGGAGGCTGAATTAAGGGAGAACATGTAGGATGATTGAGATCTAGAGTGGAAAGCACAAGAGAGCCACACACCACTTCTATCAGCATACTCATATTAACCCCTGTGGGCCCTCTCTCGGAGAAGCAAGGATTTCTGATCAAGACAACTGAGTAATTTCTGGCGAGTGGTGGAAATTTGAGACTGCGTCAGGGCAGAAAAAGAACGTTTATTAAGCCACTCAAGAGCAGCCAATTCCAAAAAAAGATGGCTCAGGATGGCAGAATCAGCTGCTCCATGCGCTCCATGCGCCAAAAATATTCCCCTAACTGTACATTTAAGAGCTTCCCACTTAGTAGGGGCAGGAGTGATATCAAGATCAGGATTGGCAATAAATTCTGTAATAGTCCGTTGTACTTCGGCCTTACATAGGACGTCTCGAAGAAGGTTATCATTGAGTCTCCAAGAAAAGGGCTGAGGAGAAGGCAGGGGTAAAATTAAATTTAGCAAGGACCGGGGCATGGTCCAACGACACAACAGATTCTATTGAAGATCTCAGGGAAAGAGAAAGTAGAGGGTGACTGACAAAGGTCATATCTAATCTACTGTATTATCTGTGGTCAGGAGAAAAATAGGTGTAGTCCTTCACATCAGGGTGAAGTACTTGCCACAGGTCAACTAGTCTACGGGAGTGCAGCTCTTTGTGTAGACTACGGAGTGCCAAGAAAGAGAGAGAGGATTTACCAGACGACGAGTCAAGCAGGGGGTCCCAGACCCAATTGAAATCTCCTCCTAGAATAATTTGAGAGGATTCAGCAAAAGCATCCAGTTTACAGAGCAAGTCCAGAGCAAACACCACTTGACCCTGATTGGGAAAGTAAACAGAAGCCACAGTAAACAAACGAGATGCATGAGAAAACTGTAAAAACAAAAAACGAACCATTGGGTTAGACTGTACTTTCAAAACCGTAGGAGTAAATGACAGATGGAATGCAAAAGACATCCCTTTAGATTTGGATGCCCCATTAGTGGAGTGATACCAAATAGGGTAGTTTTGGTCAGTGAAAGCAGGACAGGCGGCTGTTTGGAAGTGAGTTTCTTGTAAGAGAGCTATACAGACTCTCTTTTTGTGAAGGTGATAGAGGATTTGACGTCTATTTTCAGGGGGATTAAAGCCCTTCACGTTGAAAGAGCATACAGCAAGGGAAGCCATAGGGGGAGAAGGCAAAGGACAGTGAAGGGAAGCAAACAACAGGAAGGGAAAACACAAAAGGAAAGAAAAGACAATAAACACAAAAAAGTTAAAAGCCATAAGTAGAGAAAAGAAAGAGACAGAAGAAACAAACATGGCCAAAGGCCCTAAGGACAGCGGAGTCCCAAAGATAGTCAGCCCGCTGAGCATCATCCCTTTGTGGGGAAGTGAAAACCTACAGAAAAGTGAACCAAACATCCTCAACCACCTCCCCCAATAAAAGAGGGAACACATAATAATACAACTTTAAAAAGTTGCTACCAGCAATCCAATATCAAGAAAGGCCCACAGTGGACCTAGGCAGTGGATATAAAAATAGAAACAATAACCACAGAGAAATAATGTCCCAAGCTAGAGACATTCAGGCAGGAGAAAAGTCGGCAGCATGGCCGAACAGGAGAACACATCACGGAGGCAGATGAGACGGGGACACAGAAGCTGAATCACATGATTTTCGTTACACCTTCTGCCACCTTTCACAGCTTGGAGGATCAATCGGGCAAAGAGGTGTCGGCCAGTCAGGAATTGCCACCATGGGAAGTTCTGGAGTGGCCAGGAACTTCGGTAAGTCTCCAATATGGCGAAAAACAGCAGATTTGCCATTATGGCTGATCAGTAGCTGGAAGGGGAACCCCCATCGCAATGGCATGACTGCGGAGCAGATCCAGAAGTGGTTTCATGGCCCGACGGAGCTGCAGGGTGCATCTGGCCAAGTCAGGGAATAAAGAGATCTGCGAGCCTTCGTAGTCAACGGGACCATGGTCTCTCACAGCTAGCATGATCTTATCCTTTTCCTTGAAGAAATGGACCCAACATATGATGTCCTGTGGGGAACGTTATCAGGAGGCTTGGATCCCAGAGAACGATGTATGCGATCTAGTTAAATCGGAGAGGAGCAGTCAGTCCCCAAAAGAGTAGCCATATATTATTGCAGCGGTGTCTATTTTTCTCCTGATGAGGGAACAATTTTGAGATTTGGAGAGAGTGCTCTTGTAGAACTTTGGAGTGGAAATCAACACGGTAGTGAAGGAGTTCATGATGTTGACCCAGCTCTGTGAGGTGCTGGCCAAGATGGCGCAATAGAAACCACCTTCCTCCTGTAAGCAGACTCCAGCCTAGAGACACATTTCTCAAAGTCTGATTTCATGGGGAGAGTTAAAATTTCAGGTCCCAGTCACTGTCTGAGCCATCCCCATTTGAGTCAGAGCCCCGGGATACCTGTGAGAGCGGTGGAGAGGTAGCCCCAGCATGCTCCTTGTCTCGGGCTGCAGAGGGAATCGCACTGTGGCGGCCATCTTGAGAGAGGGAGTCTTGGTTTCAGGGGTTTGGCTGGCTGTGAAAAAACTGCCGAATAGAGCCGGTATCACCACCGGAGGAATCAGCAGTGTTGCGCTGTCTCCTGGAGCGGGGCATCAGAGTAGAGCGGGATTGCTGGCCTCAATATAGCCGGGAGAAGGCAGGTAGGGGAACTAAACTAAACGAGACACGTCCTAACTCCGCCATAGGCAAGCCATGCCCCCCCTAAAATGTTGCTATTTTATGTATATATACTGTACAAGTGACTACCTTGTTTTTTTCTTTTGGTCTAAAGTTATATCGTAACAGTTTTTTTTATCCAGTCATAGAGGCACAGTGGCTCGCCTCCTACACGCCCAGCTGGGTACCCGGTACGTCTATGGTAGAAGTCAGGATGGGCAGGTGGTGTGCAGTTGTGACTCAGCTGTCCTTTCACACTGTTCAGCTGGATAAGAAAACAGCTGCAATATTACTTTACAAACTGCGGCCACAGTAAGTACCTTCTGTCCCATCTCCTAATGCCCGAACTGCATGCTGTCTGCAGCACCAGATCTCATACGGAGGGGATAGTTACGCTTTAAGGGGCTTAAGTTTGTCAAGACTGCCTAATTCCCCTAATCTTGACACCTGCCATGATTTGGAACTAACTGGCAGTCTCCACAGTAGGCGACTCTCCCCATTAATGAGTTTATTCCAGTGGAGTCTGGTAGTATTTGGAGTCTGAGTTCTGTCACCAAATCGATCCTTATGTTGTGCATCTTGCAGTTGTTTTCTGTGCTGTTATGTCTATTTCCGATAGTTTGCTAAAATTCCTTCAATCAATATAATTTCAGAAATATTTAAATAAGGAACTTGCACAAACAAGCATTACATGGGTTCTAAATAATATGCTGAGCTGGAAAATTGTGCAAAATTAAGGGACTACGAAATCTCAATTACGTCAGGGCACAGGAAATATTTACATAAAAGTGCCCATACATAGAGACAATTCTTGGCAGATTCCTGTGCATCAATGATGTGAGTCATGTCTGGTAGCTATATATTTATCCATACCTAACAGTAAACTTGCATACAGGGGAGGGGACCTTAATATTTGTACTTTATTGGATATGGGGTTCAGGCATTTCTGATGGCAGCAGAATACTTAATAAAGGAAACACTTGGCATTTCAGCTAAAATGTGTGTTGTCTTTTCCCCGTTCTTAAAAGGAATTGATCATAACAAGTGAGCGATACAAGTACTGGTTCTGTAAAAAAAAAAAAAAACAGAAGGCAGAAGCATTAGCAGCCAAGCTGCAATATGAGGAACCAGTAACCCAGCAGGCACGAAAATGTATCAGAGTAAGGTTAGCAACTAATGATATTTCTGAATATTGTGTTATAAAAGCATGCCGTTTTCAGAGAATCTAGGCTTTTCTATTCTTGATCTTTGCAAGGGCAGCAGTTGGCCCCAATTAAATTTTGTTGCAAAAATGGACAACCTACAAAAATCACTAGGTGGAGTAATGGCCAGTAATCCACTCATACAAGACAATAAGAGATGGTACATGAATACAGTCTTTGAATGAGAACAAAACCCAACTGGGTGCCCCTTGTTAAAAGCAATAACAATCGTTTACCAGAGTGCAAAATCAGAGACACACAGTGCAGACACGTGGTTACATTTCTTTTACCTTTTCTCAATGCAATGAAAGGTTACACAAGTAGCTATATATCTGACACTCTACCTAAAACCATTATAAAGATATATAAAATGTACATTAATATACCATAGACATATGCTCGGGTGTTTAATTAAAGAAAATGAAATGCAGAATCATATAGTGGGAGATTTATCAAAACCTGTCCAGAGGAAAAGTTGCCCATAGCAACCAATCAAATCACTTCTTTCATTTTTGAATAGGCCTGTGCAAAATGAAAGAAGCGATCTGATTGGTTGCTATGGGCAACTCAGCAACCTTTCCTCTGGACAGGTTTTAATAAATCTCCCCCATTGTCTTTCATTAAATGCCCCTAATATTTCCGCCCCATCGGGGACATAAACTAGAAGTTCCAAAACACATTTGTCAAAAGTTGTCCAAATTCACAGGTGTGGCAGGACTGCCTAACCACCTTATTTTTTATAAGGGTCTCCAAACTCTTCCCCAACAGATGATGTCGAGGAAGGGAAGGATTGGGCATGTTGGAATTCAACTTTCTGGCCCTTTTGACGTGTCTGTCAGTGTTTTACTACATCTCTCTCCACTGAGAACACATGAATGTTTGCCCAAACATTGATGTATATGTGAGGAACAGAAGAGATAACTGCCAGCCAAATAAACACTTGGAAAGCAAATACTGAGTATGAGCACCATTATATGATTGCTATATGTAATAAATAATATATTATAAATGTTAATGGAAATATAATTTGAATATTATGAATGTTAAAAAAGGCTCACGATAAGATGGAGCACAGTATGATTTATTTCTCCCTCCACATCAATATCCATATAAACACTGTATTTATTTAGAGTAGCTTATTTTTAGACTATAATAGTCAATAGATTGTATACTAACTAAGATTTCTTTTGACCACATACCTGTTGTACAGTAAATATCTATCTGAGACAGCTCTTACAGCAGCATGATGGCTACCCCCCATAACCATGTAAAGAAAACAGAATCAATCAATATACAATCAGAAACTAAATCCAGATAAAAAACACAAAGTCATAACAAGTTTATGTACATGTTTTAAATACCTATAAAAATAAAAGCTAACCTATTCCTTTTAAAACTGACAAAAATATGTACTGTAGGTGTTTCAACAACAGATACATTAAGGGGTTTGCGAGGCACTAAATTCTAAAATTTACCTTTCATTTAAAGGGGTATTCCAGCATGGGCAAACATTTATTTAGAACTTGGAATGTGAAGAAATTAGAAAAAAAAGCTATACTTACCTATTCCAGCCCGCCTTTGGTCCCAACGCATCTCACATTCATCTTCTTTTAGCTTCTGAGATGAGAGCTCAGTGCAGGACCTGTCAATCAGGCCAATCACTTGCTGAAATGGGACAGTGATTGGCTGAGCAGGTCCTGCTCCCAAAACTCCCCAAACTGTGACAGTGATTGGCTGAATGGGCAGGTCCTGTTCTGAGCACCCATCTCTAAAGCAGGAATATGACAGGAAATTTGGGGGACAGAAAGTAGATGAAAAGGAGTTAGTGCGGGACCAGAGGGAGACTGGGGGGTAGGCAAGAATAGCCTTTTTTATTTCACCAAATGCCCATCTAAAATGGTAACTTTGCACCACAATCCATACAATTTGGTGCAGATTTGTTTTGAAGATTTTCTCTTAAATTCTTAGCAGATTTGCTGTGAACATCGAGGGAGATTTGTCAAAAACATGTGCAGAGTAAAAATTGACCAGTTACCCATAACAACCAATCAGATTACTTATTTCATTTTTGAAAAGGCCTTCTAAAAGATGAAAGAATTGATCTGATTGGTTGCTATAGAAAACTGGTCAGCTTTAACTCTGCACAGGTTTTGAGAAATCTCCCCCATTATCTACAGAATATCTGACCTGTGTGGATTTACTATTATTCTGCTTGTGTGTTACCCGACCCCCCCCCCCCCCCCCCCCCCATTTTCAATTTATGTGGCAACATGAGTTTTCATCCTCCTTGCAATGCCCATGGTCTCTGACAAACTGACACAGAAGGGATGGGGAGCAGTTTGATCTACACACAGAATACAAGAAACTACAATTTCTGGGTGTTTCTGACTCAAAATGAATTTCTGAGAAACTAGAAATTGTAAAAATATTGACATTTTGATAATATGAGGAATATCTTTTAAAAAAACATATTAAAATAAAAAAATCTTATATCTTGGTCATCAAAACAAGACTTATTCCGTGTAATAAAAATAAATGTAAAAACAAATCTTCAATATAATATTCAGATCTGAAAAGAAAGAGGAAAAACTCAGCCTGCACACCCAAAATAAGAAGATAATCCCAGCACATACTTGCTGCTCAAACTATACACATAAAAGATTGCAGCAGCTCTCTTGGTCAAAAAATGTATAAAACCATGTCCCCCATCCACCACCCACCACCCCTGCTGTCTATTCACAGTATAGAGTATAACTGTATATAGGATGTGTTGCAGCTCACCTGGAGCCTGTCTCAATCCACAGCTATGGATTAAAGGGGTACTCAGTACGAAAACATTTTTATTTTTAAATCAACTGGTGTCGAAAATTTAAACAGATTTGTAAATTACTTCTATTAAAAAAAGCATAATCCTTCCAGTACTCTGTATACTTCAGAGGAAGTTGAGTTGTTTTTTTCTGTCTGACCATAGTGCTCTCTGCTGACACCTCTGTCAATGTCAGGAACTGTCCAGAGTAGGACAGGTTTGCTGTGGGGATTTTCTCCTGATTCGGACAGTTCCTGACATGGATAGAGGTGTCTGCAGAGAGCACTGTGGTCAGACAGAAAAGAACAATTTAACTTCCTCTGGAGCATACAGCAGCTGATGAGTACTGGAAGAATTAAGATTTTTTTATTTTAATAGAAGTAATTTACAAATTAAAAAGTTATTCTGCACATTCTGGGCTAAATCAGTCAAGTGTGTAGACCTACTCAGCGATTGACAGTGCTCTCCATATGCACACTTAGGGCTCGTTCACAGAAGCGGATTTATTTGCGGGTTTCCTGCTGCG
Organism: Hyla sarda; assembly: GCF_029499605.1. NCBI lineage: Eukaryota > Metazoa > Chordata > Amphibia > Anura > Hylidae > Hyla > Hyla sarda. The sequence continues at coordinate 132,831,501 of NC_079190.1, read as the reverse complement.
TTTTAGAAAGGGGACGTGCTCTCCGTGACTGTCCGCAGCAGAATTTCCCTTTCTAACACACACGGGGAATCCCACAAATAAATCAGCTTGTGTGAACGAGCCTTTAGGGTCAGTTTATACATGCATACTGTATTTTTGCTGCAGATCTGCTGTAGATTTTGCTTCAATAGGTAGCAAAATCTGCAACAGCAAATCTGCAGCATAAAATATGCCCGTGTGAACTGACCCTTATACACAGAAAGCTGTCAATCATTGAGTAGGACCGCCCACGTGACTACTTAGTCCATAATGAGAAGATTTATCCTTTTCCTGCAAAACTATATATCAATCTGCAGAGTTCCTCATATGCTGTTACACAATGCCTTCACTTTGGACTGCATTTGATTTTAATACTATAGTCTGTGTACACACGGCCTTAAAGGGGTACTACTGGGCTGACAACTTATCCCCTATCTAAAGGATAGGGGATAAGTTGCCTGATCGCGTGGGGTCCCGCCGCTGGGGACCCCTGCGCTCTTGCACACAGCACCCCACTCTCATCAGGCCCCGGAGTGAACATCCGCTCCGGGTCTGATGACGGGGCCGGTGATCGTGATGTCACAGCTCCGCCCCCATGTGACATCACCCTCCGCCCCCTCAATGCAAGTCTATGGCAGGGGTGAGACAGCTGTCTCGCCCCCTGCCATAGGATAACATTGAGGGGGCGGAGCGTGACGTCACATGGGGGCAGAGCCGTGACATCACGATACTCTGCCCCGTGATCGGCAGTCATCAGACCCAGAGCGATGTTCGCTCCGGGGCCTGATGAGAGCGGGGTGCTGCGTTCAAGATCGCAGGGGTCCCCAGCGGCGGGACCCTGCGCGATCAGGCAACTTATCCCCTATCTTTTAGATAGGGGATAAGTTGTCAGCTCGGTAGTAACCCTTTAAACCCCTGTTTTTACACTGACATCGCTATGCAAGCTGTTATTTTTGTGAATTCAAAAGCAGCAAAGAAATTTCCCCAGGAAATGTATAACATGCTGTATGTGATAAAAAAAAATACTAATCTGCGCTGACTTCTACATCTACAGAGGTTAGCATAAGGCAGCAGGGAAATACTTGACTGCAGGGTTTGTTTGGAGCAGCAGCTTATGCAAAAGAGTGTGCAGAAGAGCTGTATACACTGAGCAATAGGACAGTCTGCAATCACCTCTTTCCCTCGCTGGCATTATCAGTGTCTCCTCTAAAGGAAAGCACACTGGATAGTGACATAACAGTGACACTTGTTACACTTTGTTTTCCAGCACTTGTGGGGCTACTTCTTTCCCCTTCCAATCTGCATTTATATTGTCTATGTTGGGGGCAATATTCTGAGGACTAGGCAGGCTTGATCCTAGGGTCATAGACGCCTGGGTACAAAATTATTTTTTGTGACCCTTGGTGGGCATGACTATCTTATTAAATCCTCCCCTTTACAAATGTCTTTTTTTGGAGTTTGGTGTTGTAAGATTTGTTTTAAGCTTTAAATAAGTGCCTCTCCAGCTGAATAGTTGTGGCCACAGGCAATTGTAGTTTATAAGCCCGCTCAGCTCCCCCTTTTTCTTCAGCTTCCCTGGAGGCTGGGTGCGATGCATCCCGTGCACCCTCCCAGGATTTGCCCTGGGGCCAGGATGACATGTGAGTAGCATCTATTGCATGTGTCCCTTGAATTCACAACATTGTGATTTCAATGAATAGAATGAAGAAAACAGTTCTAAGAATCAAAACTTCTTCTAATCTGTTGGACATGGATTGTGATATTTGAACTTTTGTCAATAAGCTTTTTCATTGTGCAAGCATTTGAGTGTGATGTGTTATTATACTTTACTATGCAAACTAGCTTTTTGCACACCTGCTTGATGTTTCTATGTTAGATTAAATAACACAAACAGAATTGTAGCCTTTAAATTATTCAGATTTACAAGTCTTAACCCCTTGCCACAGAACGCCATTTATAAACTGCTGCACAGCAGGGTTATGAAGCGAGCTCAGGAGCTGAGATCGCATCATACCCGCACGGTCCCAGCTGCTATCAGCAGCCTGGACCCATGGCTAATGCAGGACATTGCCGTACAGGCCGATGTCCAGCGTTAACTCTTTAGATGCGGCAGTCAAAGTTGATTGCCGCATCTAAAATATTTAAAAAATGCTTCCCAGTAAACCAGCTGATTGGGACACCGTTATTTTACCGCGGTCGGGATCACCACGGTAAAATAACGGTGTCACAATCAGCTGAGGACACATGAGGAGGGTCCCTACCTTCCTCCTCAGCGTCAGATTGTCACTCCATTGCTCCATGCCTGAGATCAAGGCTGGAGCAATGGAGCGCCAATAACACTGATCAATGCTATGATATGGCATAGCATTGATCAGTATATGCAATCAGAAGAGTGCATGTTATAGTCCCCTATGGGGGCTATAAATGTGTAAAAAAGTGTAATGTGTAAAAAAGTGGTATGGTTTTGTGGTTATTTTTGCAACAACTGCAATCAAAAAAAAATTCCTGGAAACCCTTATGAGGGCCCACACACAATAGAATAATAGTAGTTTAACCAAAACAATCATTACTCAGGTGAAAATATTCATCCAACGGTCAGACTGTGTATGGTGCAGCCAGGCACTACATACACAATTTTTCTGTGAAAGAACATTGCCGGCAAAAGACCATTTGTCTTTTGACCAGGGTCATTGTTCATGTAAGGCCAGATTGACAGACTAAATGAGTAACAGACAATATGAACAAAAAAGTATATGGCCAAGTTAGTGTAACATTCATTCACTAAAAGATTGTGCATTCAAGGATTGCCCAATCATTAGCCTACTGCTATGTAATGAAGGGACACTGACAAGAGGGTCACCCATGTCACCCAGGGTCACCCATGCTAAGCTGATGCAGAGAAACTAGCAATGGGCGCGTTCCATTGGTATTTTAGCAACAATCCTGATGCAATCTCCCGCCCATTCTAGCAGTCCCTTTATTATTATTCATTTCGGGTGACATTGCCATCAGCAGCTGAGTGGGGAGATGTGTCAACAGTCCTTCATTTGCAGCTGTGTGGCTGAATCACTAGACACTTTGGGGTGTAGCAATTTAGCTGCACAATGGCAGATGCAGCAGGAGCGGTGACAGGTCTCTCCATTCGGCTGCTGAGAGTGATGCAACAAGAAGAAGGAGTAAAGAATAATAAAAAGCTGGGTAAAACGGGCAGGAGATGGTGTCGCACCATTACTAAAAGAGCAATGGGAATGCCACTATTGCTAGTTTTTCTGCATTAGCATATCTTTATTTTACTTCATAACTACTTTACTTTTTGATGGATTTAAGTGAGTGATATCTCATTTGAAAGGGGGTCAACCACACTATAAGCCTATGTATTCAGTGTGGGTAAAAATCTTGTCATTTTCCCAATAAGTGAGCATATTTGAGTTCTCTCTGAGTATTAAACACAGAGTTGAAACAAGGACAATGACTTAAAGGAAGGTAGCACAGTAAATACATTTTAAATAGATTTGTCACGCGCTACTCCACGCTTTATTTACAGTATCTAATTGTATTAATAATATTACTTCTACATTAAAAAAAAAGAATTGTCTGTTGCTGAACTGTGATACTGAAATGAACGGATGGGACATAAAGGCCATGGTATGTAATAATAAAGCGTCTTTCATCACTCTGTCTTTCAGAAAGGTGCATTGGGTCATTCCTTGCACAGAGGTACAAATGTGTTTTTATAGCATTGTTAAGAACAAATTTTTAAAGAATATAAAAAACTTGAAATTTTTATTAATCTCATTATCTTTTCTGTCTCTACAAAAATGGATACAATAATTTTAAGGCTCACAATAAAAAAAAAACCAAGTAGGCTGTACTGAAATAACCAGGAAATCAAAAGGAGATAAAGCAGACAAGGGCACTTGAAGAGGATAAAGCACTTCAAATATTTCTATCACATTGATAACTTCCACTATGATGAACAAAATGATAAGGCAGTGTAGACCTTTGCACTCTAGATTTAAAGGCTTTGATCTACCATGAGACAAGTGGTTTCGAAATTATCTGCAAAAAGAGAATGAAGCAAATTAGTAAAAGAACATACTTGAACAAGATGCTCATAATCACACTTAGGGTGATCAAACACTTCTGCATAATGGAACTCGTAATTATAAACTGCTATATTCAAGTTTGTCAAATAATTATAAAGAGAACAAAATGTACTGTTATCAGACATTCATTATGATGTACTCCGTAAACAATAAAGTTTTATTTTCATATGGATTTCTCTTACTCTGTGCATCATTTTAAAATTAGAAATGTTTTTATTTGCTTTTAATTGTTGAATTAAAACATTTCAAACTACTAGGATTTTGGTGAACATTTTATTGCTTATATTGTCACTATGTTGTCCACATAGGTTAGATCATTGTGAGCAGGATCCACAGTGAAGACAGTGTATTTGGGAACAGCCCAAATGTCTGTTATTGAAAGAATGAAGGATTAGCACTTGGGCTTTCCAATTCTTTGCTACCCAAGATAACAGATAGTGCCAGAGTGGTTGATCTAGATATCTCAATTTACACACGGGTAGAATGAGATATCTGCTATTACATACAGTATATAATGTATATTATAATTAGAGTCCGTACATAGCAAGATGTATACTGGCCCCGCTACATTGTGTAGATCCTTACTGCAATGAGATGTCAGGATCTCTAACACCTGGACACGGCCCCCTCGGCAAAGACTTCAGTAGTGCTCACAATAAAAGTGTATTGTGATAACTTCATTCAGTAGAAAAAGAAAAAGATGGAGCACATACCAGGAATTTGAATGTCGTGTTCACTTTATTGCTTCATTCGGGGTGAACAGTAAAAGGAAGAGGGGGAGGGTGGACGACTGCTTTAGAGGAACTTCAGGCAACGGTCCGTATCACGCTGGTCCCCACTTCATCAGGCCCTATGTCACAGGACTAGAGGGAGTGTTTTAACATCACCATGGGATACATGGAAGATGATGACGTACAAGTGGATCAGGATCGGGAAAACATTTAAAACAGGTATTCAGACCAAACAAAGTGATGATAAAAACAATACATCTAGTCAGATACATCACAGTAACTTTTATATGAAAACTCCCATTTAATTATATTCATTAAGGCCCAATAGCCCCGCTGTATTTGTACGAAGAATCCATCTGAATTCTTGTAACAGTAACTGTTGATGCATATCTCCGCCATTTGGAGATTGTTTAATTCTCTCAGAACCATGAATTTAAATGCTTTTGGATTATCCTCATGATTAATACACATAAGCTGAATAAACCTTGTACAACCTTTCTTGGTTGTCAGAGAGCGTAAGTGTTCTCTTATCCTTTGATAAAGGGGGCTCTTCGTTTTCGAGGGCATATACAACATAGGCTGTATTATACGTAGCAAATTGTCTAAATCTTATTAAAGTACCTGCTAGATTTAATTAATTCTGTTTTAATTTAAATTCACAAACGGAACAATTACCGCATGTAAATAATCCCGCAGGTTTTCGTGCAGAAAGCCAGTCTTTTTTCTCACTAGTCTGTCTTTTTCTTTTTTTAAGGTAATCATGAATAGTTCAGTTTTTACTGTAATTTACAATCAGTTTCTTTTCTGTTATTAAAACTTTTTAAATCTTCATCACGCTATAACATTGGCCAGTTCTTAAAGACTGCTTTTTTAACACTATCATTTATAGGTGAATTTTTTTTATGTGAATACTGTCCTATCATACTTTTCTTTTCTCTTTTGTCTAAACAGTGTTTCCCTAGGAATTTTTTCCACTTTTTCTTTTGCTTTAGATATAATGTCAGGTGGGTAACCTCTTTCAATTAGATGGTCTCCTAATTCTTGTGCTTGTTGATGATAAACTTCCAAATCTGTATTTATTCATTTTAGTCTAATTAATTGGCTTACTGGAATGCTATTGTTTACATGTTTAGGATGAGATGAATTATAATGAAGAATAGAATTTTTTTTAATTAGTTTTCTGTAACCCGACGTATGAATTGTATTATTTTTAATTTTAATTTTAGTGTCAAGAAATTCGAGAGTTAACTCTCCAAAATGGAAAGTAAACCACATGTTGACTCCATTATTGCTGTTAAGATAGTCGACAAATAAGGAGAAATTTTCCTGGGAATCATGCTAAATAATAAATATGTTGTCGACAAATCTTAAGAGCAATTTTATCTTAGAGATGAAAGGATTTTTAACTATGAAAATCAAATTTCTTTCCAAGGTAGCTAAAAAGATATTTGCATAGGAGCATGAGATTGGCGTGCCCATTGCTGTTCCTCGCGCTTGGGCATACCATTGCCCCTCATATTTGAAACAATTGTTTGTTAATATTCATTTTACTGAGTCCGATACAAAATTAATAAAGTCGGTAGATTTTTTTGAGCACTCCAAGAACTCTCTGAGAGCCTGTACATCCGCATCATGAGGGATGCGGGTGTACAGGCTCTCAACGTCTATGGAGGCCAATGAATAGCCTTACTGCCAACAAAAATCACGGAGTAAGGTTATTAAATCTCCTGTATCACTGTATGTGGGTGTGAGTTATAATAAAGGGGCTATCAGCCAGTCAACGTAACTGGACAAAAATTGAGTTGGAGCACCAATGCCAGATACTATCAGACGACAAGGAGGTGGAATAATTCCCTTGTGGACTTTTGGTAACAGATACCATTTGGGCTTTTTGGGAGTTAGAGGCAAAAGTTTTTCTGCTGTTTTTTTCTGTTAATAGAGAATTTTCAACATACTTGTCACGCCGAGCGCTCCGGGTCCCGCTGCTTCCCCGGAGCGCTCGCGGCTTCCATGTCACAGGAGGGGACGCGATCCGAGGCACGGGACGTGCCCGCTCTCGGATCGCGCCCCGTGTTTCTCACCTGCCCCGTCCTCCTGCTCAGTCCTGGCGCACACGGCCCCGCTCTCTAGGGCGCGCGCGCGCTGGGTCTCTCAGATTTAAAGGGCCAGTGCACCATTAATTGGTGACTGTCCCAATTAGTTCCAAGCACTCCCTTCACTATATAAACCCACTTCCCCTTCCTGTCCCTGCCGGATTTTGTTGCCTTGTGCCCTGAGAAAGCGTTTCTGTGTGTTCCATTGCCTGTGTATCCAGACCCTTGCCGTTGCCCCTGACTACGAACCATTGCTGCCTGCCCAGACCTTCTGCTACGTCCGACCTTGCTCTTGCCTTGTCCTTGCGTACCGCGCCTGTCTCAGCTGTCAGTGAGGTTGAGTCGCTATCGGGTGGAACGACCTGGGGGTTACCTGCCGCTGCAAGTCCATCCCGCTTTGCAGCAGGCTCTGGTGAAAACCAGTAACCCCTTAGATTCCGTTCCCCTGGTACGGCCCACACCATCGCCTCACTGACACAGAGGATCCACTACCCGTATCCTCCCCGCATACCAGTCCGGATCCTGACAATACTTATGAAGGTGGGACCTTAATTTATTCATGATTTTACTGGTGGGATCAGTTTTTAGTTTATTATAAACCATGATGTTGTCAAGTTGATTCATGGCCTCAGTTTCATAATCTTTTTTCCACCAGATAACAATTGATCCCCCCTTGTCTCCTTTGGAGACTATTATGTCATCTCTGCTGCCTAACCAGTCAAGAGATTTCTTCTATTCTTTTGAAATGTTAAAGGGGGGATCAGGATAAATGAGTGCTTTGAGGTCTTCACAGACTTCTCTGTAGAAGAGGTCAAGCACTCCTCCTGGTGTGATCTGTGGATTGAACTTTGATGGATTCCCACCCACAAAAAAATCTTCACTCAAATACACAAATTCAACCTCTGTATCACCTGACAACTCTCTCAAATTTTGTAATACATCCTCATCCTCCTCTGTCATTTCCTTAGATGGTCTAAAACCCAAAGGGCCAATTCTACACTTACTTTCACCCTCCCTTTTTTTGATGTGACAACATTTTTATTGGTATTTTTCTGTGATGCAAAAAAAAATTTAATTTATTTTTCAAACTACCCTATAAAGGTCTTCTTCAAAATCTGAAAATGAGAATGGTTCACATAGACCAAAATTTAGTCCCTTATTCAGGGCAGTAACAGCAGAGGCAGGGAGTTCTACAGTTGTAAGGTTGATGATAATATCTTCTTTTTTCTCAGTAACTTCTATGTCTTCCAAGTTACATTTCTTGTCTCGTTCTTTTTTTTGCTGCAGATTTTTTTCCACCTTCGGCCCCCCCGGCGGGTTTTATTTCTAAAGGGATGATATCAATTGTTGAAGGTGGTGCCGATATTTCATCCGATAAACTGGAATCGGACTAAGTAGTCAGATAGTCAGAATGTTTATATTTCCTTTTTTGTGCAACAGTGGATTTTGGCTTATAATTCTTCCTTCTGTTGGTTCTATTCCCTGCATTCTGTTCCTGTTTATCTTTCATCCAGGTAAAAATCTGATTATTATCCTCTTGGTGTACAATTAGCTTCAGCATACGCCTGGAGAGAATTAACTGTCCAAAACAGACGGACCTCTCGCTCAGCTCGCGAGGACACTTTAAACTCAAGTGTTTTAGTGCTTGTGACTTAAAGTTCATCTACTGATTCGCAGGACATAAAGAAATTCCCCACGTCCACCCTCCCCGTGGATACTGCTGTCTCAGGTTTAAATGTTATAGTGTCCATTTCCATGGTATAAAGCATGGCAGGTATATAGAATATTAAGATAATCAAAGTCCGTACATAGCAAGATGTATACCGGCACCACTACACTGTGTAGATCCTTACTGCAATCAGATGTCTGGATCTCTAACACCTGGTCACAGGGCCCAAAGACTTCAGTAGTGCTCACAATAAAAGCATATCGTGATAACTGCATTCAGTAGAAAAAGAAAAAGATGGAGCACATACCAGGAATTTCAATGCCGTGTTCACTATTAACAGAAAAAACAGTGTTCTGTATTAACAGAAAAAACAGCAGAAAAACTTTTGCCTCTAAATCCCAAAAAGCCCAAAAGGTATCTGTTACCAAAAGTCCACAAAGTAATTATTCCACCTCCTTGTCATCCGATAGTATCGGGCATTGGTGCTCAAACTCAATTTTTGTCCAGTTACGTTGAATGGCTGATAGCCCCTCATATCTTGATATGTGATACAGGAGATTTTATAACCTCTCTCCTTGATTTTTGTTGGCAGGAAGACTATTCATTGGCCTCCATAGACGTTGAGAGCCTGTACACCCGCATCCCTCATGATGCAGGTGTACAGGCTCTCAGAGAGTTCTTAGAGTGCTCAAACAAATCTACTTTATTAATTTTGTATCAGACTCAGTAAATTTAATATTAACAAACAATTGTTTCCACTGTGAGGGGCAATGGTATGCCCAAGCGCCAGGAACAGCTAATTTTTAGCTATCTTGGAAAGAAATTTGATTTTCACAGTAAAAAATCCTTTCATCTCTAAGATAAAATTGCTCTTAAAGGGGTTATCCAGCATAAGGTGATTTTAGTACGTACCTGGTAGACAGTAATGGACATGCTTAGGAAGGATCTGCGCTTGTCTTGGGGCTAAATGGCTATGCTGTAAGATTACCATAACACTGTGGCTAGCTTTCTCTGAACTTGTATTTCCTGTTTTCAGTTTTCTTGTTTGCCTACAAATCCCATGATATCATTTTCCTCCTTCCCACACATCAGCCACCCCACCCATTGAAACAAAAGACCTGTGGTTTTCAATCAGAGTGCCTCCAGCTGTTGCATTACTTGCAGATTGCTCTCTCCACCCATTGAAGCAGAAAGGCTCCCTATCATCAGCTGACTAGTGAGTCAGGTCTCGACCGCATTGCAAGCTGGGAAAAATCCGAGACAGCAGTCATTTTGTATGCTGTTAAAAATAAACATTGGGATGAAAATCACATAAGAATTGTGAGAAAACCGTCACACACAGGTATAGACACTATATTATTAACTACACTAACTTTACAGCCCCTGTAGCATAGTCAAATAAAAAAAATTCCCGGAATACCCCTTTAAGATTTGTCGACGACATATTTATTATTTGGCATGATTCCCAGGAAAATTTCTCCTTATTTGTCGACTATCTTAACAGCAATAATGGAGTCAACATGTGGTTTACTTTCCATTTTGGAGGGTTATCTCTTGGATTGAAATTAAAAATAATACAATTCATAGGTCAGGTTACAGAAAACCAATTAAAAAAATTCTATCCTTCATTATAATTCGTCTCATTCTAAACATGGAAAAAATAGCATTCCAGTAAGCCAATTAATTAGACTAAAATGAATAAATACAGATTTGGAAGTTTATCGTCAAAAAACACAGGAATAAGGAGACCGTCTACTTGATAGAGGTTAACCACATGACATTATATCTAAAGCAAAAGAAAAAGTGGGAAAAAATTCTAGGGAAACCCTGTTTAGACAAAAGAGAAAAGAAAAGTATGATGAAGAAAAGCCTATGTTGTATATGCCCTCATATGTTTATGCGGGAGATACTACATAGGAAAAACTAAGAGACCCCTTCATCAAAGAATAAGAGAACACTTACGCTCTCTGACAACCAAGAAAGGTTGTACTAAGTTTATTCAGCATATGTGTATTAATCATGAGGATAATCCAAAAGCATTTAAAGTCATGGTTCTTGAGAGAATTGAACAATCTCCAAATGGCAGAGATATGCATCAACAGTTACTGTTACAATAATCCAGATGGATTCTTCATACAAATGCCACAGGGCCATTGGGCCTTAATGAATATAATGAAATGGGAGTTTTCATATAGAAGTTACTGTGATGTATCTGACTAGATTCGCAGACAAGGTTTATTGTTTTTATCATCACTTTGTTTGGTCTGAATACCTGTTTTAAATGTTTTCCCAATCCTGATCCACTTGTACGTCATCATCTTCCATGTATTCCACTGTGATGTTAAAACACCCCCTCTAGTCCTGTGACGTAGGGCCTGATGAAGCGCGGACCAGTGTGATACGGACCGTTGCCCTAAGTTCCTCCGAAGCAGTCGTCCACTCTCCCCCTCTTCCCTTTTTTGTTCACCCCAAATGAAGCAATAAAGTGAACATGGCATTCAAATTCCTGGTATGTGCTCCATCTTTTTCTACTGAATGAAGTATATTATAATTATATCAAATGTGCAGGCCAAGGGCAAACATAAACAGCAGGGGATCCATGTGCAAGAATAATATATTGCTTTTGATTAGCACAGCATGAAGTACAGTACTGTTTATAGCATTTGAGTTATTAAAGTGAACTTGTCACATTGTACATGCAGCTTGATCTACCATGATAATAGAGCAGGAGAACTGAACAGATATAATATATAGGGGAAAGGATTTAGTATAATTTGTCATTTATTGATTGAAATCTCTAATCTTTCCATGTTTAGGAGACAAAAAGTGCTAAAAAAAATAAAGGGAACACTAAGATAACACATCATAGATCTGAATGAACTAATCGTATGAAGTACTTTCGTCTTTACATAGTTGAAAGTGCTGACAACAAAATCACACATGAATGGAAATCAAATTTATCAACCCATGAAGGTCTGGATATGGAGTCACACTCAAAATCAAAGTGGAAAATCACACTAAAGGCTGATCCACCTTTGATGTAATGTCCTTAAAACAAGTCAAATTGATGCTCAGTAGTGTGTGTGGCCTCCACGTGCCCGTATGACCTCCCTACAACCCCTGAGAATGCTCCTAATGAGGTGGCAGATGGTCTCCTGAGGGATGTCCTCCCAGACCTGGACTAAAGCATCCGCCAATTCCTGGACAGTCTGTGGTGCAATGTGGTGTTGGTGGATGGAGCGAGACATGATGTCCCAGATGTGCTCAATCGGATTCAGATCTGGGGAACGTGGGGGTCAGTCCATAGCCATCAATGCCTTCCTCTTGCAGGAACTGCTGACACACTTCAGCCACATGAGGTCTAGCATTGTCTTGCATTAGGAGGAACCCAGGGCCAACTGCACCAGCATTTGTTCTCACAAGGGTCTGAGGATATCATCTCGGTACCTAATGGCAGTCAAGCTACCTTTGGCAAGCACATGGAGGGCTGTGCAGCCCCCCAAAGAAATGCCACCCCACACCATTACTGACCAACCGCCAAACCGGTCATGCTGGAGGATGTTGCAGGCAGCAGAACATTCTCCACGGCGCCTCCAGATTCTGTCACGTCTGTCACATGTGCTCAGTGTGAACCTGCTTTCATCTGTGAAGAGCACTAGGTGCCAGTGGCAAATTAACCAATCTTGGTGTTCTCTGGCAAATGGCTTCAAGGGGTTGGCCCTCATGGAGTCTGTTTCTGATCGTTTGAGTGGACACATGCACATTTGTGGCCTGCTAGAGGTCACTTTGCAGGGCTCTGACAGTGGTCCTCCTTCTCCTCCTTGCACAAAGGCGGAGGTAGCGGTCCTGCTGCTGGGTTGTTGCCCTCCTACGGCCTCCTCCACGTCTTCTGATGTACTGGCCTATCTCCTGGTAGCGCCTCCATGCTCTGGAAACTACGCTGACAGACACAGCAAACCTTCTTGCCACAGCTCGCATTGATGTGACATCCTGGATGAGCTGCACTACCTGAGCCACTTGTGTGGGTAGTAGACTTTGTCTCATGCTACCACTAGATTGAAAGCACTGCCATCATTCGAAAGTGACCAAAACATCGGCCAGGAAGCATAGGAACTGAGAAGCAGTCTGTGGTCACCACCTGCAGAACAACTCCTTTATTGGGGATGTCTTGCTAATTGCCTATAATTTCCACCTGTTGTCTGTTCCATTTGCACATCAGCATGTGAAATTGATTGTCAATCAGTGTTGCTTCATGAGTAGTCAGTGTGATTTCACAGAAGTGTGATTGACTTGGAGTTACATTGTGTTGTTTAAGTGTTCCCTTTATTTTTTGGAGCAGTGTATCTGCTCATCACTTCCAGCTCTATAACATGATGCCAGATTAGATAACATTTTCATAGTGATAGAATACTTTTAAGTTTTAATGTGTCAATTAATGATGGTTTTAATAATATTGAAATAAATAAGAATAACCTGTTTTGAAACCTATATCACTATGTAATTTACAACTTAATTCAGACATATTATTATGTTGGTTCCCTTTATGCCATCTTATAGGGGTTGTAAGGTGTTAATATATTTTATTTAAAGTGTACCTGTCATAAAATAAAAATAAAAAACATTTCATTTGTCACAGAGAAATATCAAAGGTGTTTTTTTTAACCCCTTAACCCCTTAAGGACCAGGCCATTTTACACCTCAGGACCAGAGCGTTTTTTGCACATCTGACCACTGCCACTTTAAACATTAATAACTCTGGAATGCTTTTAGTTATCATTCTGATTCCGAGAATGTTTTTTCGTGACATATTCTACTTTAACATAGTGGTAACATTTTATGGTAACTTGCATCCTTTCTTGGTGAAAAATCCCAAAATTTGATGAAAAATTAGAAAAATTTGCATTTTTCTAACTTTGAAGCTCTCTGCTTGTAAGGAAAATGGATATTCCAAATAAAAAAAATTTTTATTCACATATACAATATGTCTACTTTATGTTTGCATCATAAAATTGACAAGTTTTTACTTTTGGAGGACACCAGAGGGCTTCAAAGTTCAGCAGCAATTTTCCAATTTTTCACAAAATTTTCAAACTCACTATTTTTCAGGGACCAGTTCAGGTTTGAAGTGGATTTGAAGGGTGTTCATATTAGAAATACCCCATAAAAGACCCCATTATAAAAACTGCACCCCCCCCCAAAGTATTCAAAATGACATTCAGTCAACGTTTTAACCCTTTAGGTGTTTCACAGGAATAGCAGCAAACTGAAGGAGAAAATTCACAATCTTCATTTTTTACACTCGCATGTTCTTGTAGACCCAATTTTTTTTATTTTTACAAGGGGTAAAAGGATAAAATTTATACTTATGTTTGTAGCCCAATTTCTCTCGAGAAAGCACATACCTCATATGCCTATGTAAATTGTTCGGCGGGCACAGTAGAGGGCTCAGAAGCGAAGGAGCGACAAGGGGATTTTGGAGAGTACGTTTTTCTGAAATGGTTTTGGGGGGCATGTTGCATTTAGGAAGCCCCTATGGTGCCAGAACAGCAAAAAAAAAACACATGCCATACCATTTTGGAAACTAGACCCCTTGAGGAACGTAACAAGGATTTAAGTGAGCCTTAATACCCCACAGGTGTTTCACGACTTTTGCATATGTAAAAAAAAAAAAAAAAATTTCACTAAAATGTGTGTTTCCCCCCAAATTTCACATTTTTGCAAGGGTTAATAGCAGAAAAAAAAAATTTGTAACCCCATCTCTTCTGAGTATGGAAATATCCCATGTGTGGACGTCAAGTGCTCTGCTGGCGCACTACAATGCTCAGAAGAGAAGGAGCACCATTGAGCTTTTGGGAAAAAAATTGTTTGGAATGGAAGTCAGGGGCCATGTGCGTTTACAAAGCCCCCCGTGGTGCAAGAGCAGTGGAACCCCCCACATGTGACCCTATTTTGGAAACTGCACCCCTCACAGAATTTAATTAGGGGTGCAGTGAGTATTTACACCCCACTGGCGTTTGACAGATCTTTGGAACAGTGGGCTGTGCAAATGAAAAATTAAATTTTTCATTTTCACAAACCACTGTTCCAAAAATCTGTCAGACATCTGTGGGGCGTAAATGCTCACTGTACCCCTTATTACATTCCGTGAGGGGTGTAGTTTCCAAAATGGGGTCACATGTGGGTATTTTTTTGGGGGGGTTTATGTCAGAACCGCTGTAAAATCAGCCACCCCTGTGCAAATCACCAATTTAGACCTCAAATGTACATAGTGCGCTCTCACTTCTGAGCCTTGTTGTGCGCCCACAGAGCATTTTACGCCTACATACGGGGTATTTCCGAACTCAGGAGAAATTGCGTTACAAATTTTGGGGGTCTTTTTTTCCTTTTAACGCTTGTGAAAATAAAAAGTAAAGGGCAACACCGGCATGTTAGTGTAAATTTTTTTTATTTTTTTACACTAACAAGCTGGTGTAGCCCCAACTTTTCCTTTTCATAAGGGGTAAAAGGAGATAAAGCCCCCAAAATTTGTAGTGCAATTTCTCCCGAGTACGGCGATACCCCATATGTGGCCCTAAACTGTTTCCTTGAAATACGACAGGGCTCCGAAGTGAGAGAGCACCATGCGCATTTGATGACTAAATTAGGGATTGCACAGGGGTGGACATAGGGGTATTCTTTGCCAGTGATTCCCAAACAGGGTGCCTCCAGCTGTTGCTAAATTCCCAGCATGCCTGGACAGTCAGTGGCTGTCCGGAAATGCTGGGAGTTGTTGTTTTGCAACAGCTGGAGGCTCTGTTTTGGAAACACTGCCATACAATACGTTTTTCATTTTTATTGGGGGGACAGTGTAAGGGGGTGTATATGTAGTGTTTTACTCTTTATTATGTGTTATTGTAGTGTAGTGTTTTTAGGGTACATTCACACTGGCGGGTTACGGTGAGTTTCTCGCTAGAAGTTTGAGCTGCGGCGAAAAATTTGCCGCAGCCCAAACTTGAAGCAGGAAACTTACTGTAAGCCTGCCCGTGTGAATGTACCCTGTACGTTCACATGGGGGGGCAAACCTCCAGCTGTTTCAAAACTACAACTCCCAGCATGTACTGACAGACCGTGCATGCTGGGAGTTGTAGTTTTGCAACAGCTGGAGGCACACTGGTTGGAAAACCTTCAGTTAGGTTCTGTTACCTAACTCAGTATTTTCTAACCAGTGTGCCTCCAGCTGTTGCAAAACTACAACTTCCAGCATGTACTGATTGCCGAACAGCATGCTGGGAGATGTATTTATGCAATAGCTGGAGGTACGCAACTACAACTCCCAGCATGCCGAGACAGCTGATTGCTGTTTGGACATGCTGGGATTTGCAGTTTTGCATCTGGAGGGCTACAGTTTTAGAGAACACTGCAAAGTGATCTCCAAACTGTGGTCCTCCAGCTGTTGCAAAACTACAATTCCCAGCATGCCCTGACAGCAAACAGTTGTTTGAGCATGCTAGGAGTTATAGTTTTGCAAGATCTGGAGGGCTACAGTTTAGGGACCACTATATAGTGGTCTCAAACTGTAGCCCTCCAGCTGTTGCAAAACTACATATTCCAGCATGTCCAAACAGCTGTCTGGGCATGCTGGGAGTTGTAGTTTTGCAACATCTGGAGGGCTACAGTTAGAGACCACTGTATAATGGTCTCAAACTGTACCCTCCAGATGTTGCTAGGCAACTCACCGGCTTCCGTCGGATCCAGCCGCACGCCATCGCCGCACGCCGATCTCCGTCGCCTGCAGCCTCCGTCGCCCGCCCGGATCGGTAAGTGGATCTTCGGCGCCGGTCCCCGTCGTTTCCCCGCCTATTGTGGGAGGGCAAGACGGGGAAAACGAAAGTAAACCCCCCCGCCCCCGATCTGCTATTGGTGGTCGCGTCTAGACCACCAATAGCAGGGATAGGAGGGGTGGCACCCGTGCCACCTCACTCCTATCGCTTCAGGGGGATCGTGGGTGTCTTAGACACCCGCGATCCCCCTTACATTCCGGGTCACCGGGTCACTATAGACCCGTAATGACCCGGAATCGCGCAAATCACAAGTGTGAATTCACTTGCGATTTGCCGCGATCGCCGACATGGGGGGGGTCTGATGACCCCCCTGGGCATTTGCACGGGATGCCTGCTGAATGATTTCATCCCGCTCCGATCCCCGCCCGGCGCACGGCGGTGACTAGAACTGCCCATGACGTAAATGTACGTCCCTGGTCCTTAAGACCCAGGGTGTCAGGACGTACCGTTACGTCATGGGTCCTGTAGGGGTTAAGGACTGGACCAATGTTGGTTGCTGCACTTTCATTTTTTTCCTCCTTGCCCTTAAATAGCCATAACTCTTATTTTTTATCTACACACCCATATAAGGCCTTATTTTTGCAGGACCAATTGTACCAATTGTTTATTTTTATTATGTCTACATATTTTTTATATGGAATTTTAGGAAAAGAGGGGTGATTAAAACTTTTAATATGGAAGGGGTTAATGGGTGTTATTTAAACTTTTATTCACCTTTTTTTTTTACACTTTATTGATGCCCTTAGGGGACTTTCAGGAGGAATCATTAGATTCCTCATACAGATCAATGTAGTTCCACAGAACTATATTGATCTGTGTGCTCTGCGCTCAATTGATAAAGCCTTGTCCATCAATTAGGCTTCTTTCCCACTACAAAATTCTCAGTTTTTAAACATCCGTATGAAGTTCCGTCTGAAAACCAGCTGAAAATGGCAGTAACAAAATCCTATATGTCCGTTAGAAAATCCCATTATAGTCTATGGGATTTTTTTATATCCGTTTGAACCCATTACAGTCCGTTATTGATAACGGACGTTATTTTGTGACGGAAGATAGTAACGGGAGAAATAGTTCATGAACTTGCCGCAGCAGCCACAAGAGGAGAGGTAAGCTCTCTGGCTACCTCAGTAGTGGATTGCTTCCCAATGATCACACTGCAGAGGGGCGAGGCGATCTAAAAGGTAAATAACCAATCGTCGCAAGTCAGCTATTAATGTCAGCCCCCTACAGGAATCAGCTGAGGGCTGCCCGGTATGCCGCGGGCTTGAGTCAGGAGCCTGTGCCATACACTGTTAATGGTACAAGGAGCTGTATACACATCCTTAGTCATTAACAGGTTAAACATCATTGGGTTTTCAATATATAACAAACATAGAAACACAACCGGGACAATCCCCAAATGTATATCAAAGATTTTTGTTGGTTATGTTTGGAGTGATCAGAGAAGTGCATGCTTAGTGTGTTCTCTCCCTCATCTGTGTCATGAACATACTTACAGTGTAAATCTATGGTATCGTCCAGGTCTCATAGGTACAGAGCAGGGGAAGAAGTGTGTGGCTGCCTGCTTCTCACCCTGCTCATTCTAGTCATCAGTTGGGATCTAAACACCCAACCAATACAAACTTTTGACATGTCCCTAGGACATGCTGATGTTTTTTAAAGCCAAAGGCGTGCTTTATATGGGCAAGGTTTAAAATATTATAGATTTTCTGCCACTGCCCTTCTATTGTTTACCACTGCTGCTTCCACCTTAGTCCTCATCTCAACATGAAATAATCACTAGGTGCAGTGGTGGGTTGTGTCAGCCAGTGATTGGCTGTGCAGGCATTTTCTACATGTCATGATGGGGACCAGAATGTATTGAGCAGAAGTAACCTGGTGAGCAAAACAACTGTGCTGGGAAATCGGGCATTTGAGAACTGTTTTTTTTTTGTTTGTTTGTTTCTTAAAGATAACCATGCACTCTACAAAACTCTGCTCTGGGGTATGTGCCACCAATACTGTATGTTGGCAGGAGATAATTTAAAAGGAACCTGCTCTTCCTGAGGGCAGCATATCCCAGGGACAGACACACTGATATAAGCAGTCCGCCCCTTATACTGTGATAGACAGAACACAGCATGCAGTCAAAGAGTTGTCATTTCTGCTGCTTTCTTGAACCTGCTGATGATATTTCTCCCTATGGGCAGTGACAGGGAGAAATCTGTAATCATCAGAGAGTGAGTGGGAGCCGCTGCATTGGTGACTCTCTTCTAGCCGCATGCTGCATACTTTAGTTGTAAGTTCTCCTAACCTACAGTACATCAAAGGGACATATCATCCTGATGGTTTAGGTAGGTTAAATGTGTCAAAAGCAACATCCACATGGATACCAGGACCCAAGAGTTACCAAAAGAACAGTGCCTAGAGTATCACACTGCCTTTGCTGGCCTAGAGTAATCTTGTATAAGATAGGAGATGCACATGTGGTATCCCATGGCAGAAGTCCTTTAGCATCAGAGCTCTGTCAGGTGTTTGTTACCCCCAAGGTGCCTGTCTCTGATTCTTATCTGGGTTCTAATGTCTTCTAAATGTCTTTACTTGTGTTTTCAGCATTTATTGTGGCTGTGTCTTGTAATTGCTCTGTGAGAGTTAAATGTTTTTCCTATGTAAAGAACTAGTAAGTAGCCAAAGCAACAACCCCCATCCAAACAGGTTAAGTTCACCCTTTCTCCACCTGGTCTCATGAGACAGGGAGGAGCCCTAAGTTAGGGCAGTTTGGTTTTTGCCATAAAAAAAGAGAGGATTCAACACACAACAGTTTGGCTCGAGCCAGAGGTGAGGAGAGTGTCCAAGCTGAAGTCTGTAGCTCTCATACCATTTGAGAGTTGGCCTCAAGTGTTTTCCACCTGTGCTGAACTTCTTTCACACTGATCCCACCTACTAGGGTAAAGTCAAGTCATCTCAGTCAAGGCTTTGGGGACAATAGCATAGATCTGTTGGGCCCCATAGCAAAAATTGGATGAAGGTGTGGATATCCTCCAGGCCCCACCTATCCCTCGTGTCCTCCCTGGAGCACAGAAAAAGGACATCTGTCCATGAAAAAGCTAGCTTGTGTCAGTCATCTCCTGTTCTCTCCTGTCAAGTGTCACTAGTCTAGTCAGTCTAGATTGTCTCCCTAAGTACTGGAAGTCTCAGAATATCCAGTAAACTGTGGCTGTGACTTCTCACTATGTTCAGTGCACCAGTGTAACCCGGTCTTCAGAACTTGGACTGTTATTTTTGTATTGTGATCCTGCAGTTTTCTTTACTTTACTGTATAAGAATTGTTTCCCAGTGCTTGGATACCAATGACTACTTCCTTTGGAGTGGTGGTAAGTGAAGTTATTCTGCCATCATCATCTTAACACACCAGTTTATACCACACTCCTGGTCAAGAACTTTCCACCAGCAAGCCAAGTATCTGTATTACAGTCAGGGCTGTAGCCATGAGGCGAACGAGGTGATCACCTCAGGTGCGCTGCTGCAAGGGGGCGCAGCGACCAGGTCTGGACTGGCCCTTGCCGCTGCACTCACTTGCACAGGAGCAGGGAGAGGGAAAAAGTTCTCCATGGGGAAGAAGCTGCTCTGGTGGCACGTGTTAGTGAGCCACGTCCCGAGGACTTTGAGGACCTGTACCACCTGAGCAGTAAGTAGGAGAAGGTATGCCATCACTACCTGGGAGAATAGCGGCTCCCCTGCTCAGCCCCAGCCACCTGCTCCTGCACCTGTTGTCCTGCTTGAGCCCCAACCACCTACCTGGCCTGTCCAGCCTCAAGAACCACAGGAACGCCATGGTGTAGTGCCGAATTCCTGGGGCTGGAGCAGCGCAAAGAAAGCGAAGCCTTGGGGTGACCCCTGTACAGTCCAGCAACCCAGGACTGTGGAAGTGTCTGGCCAAACTCCTGTGCTCTCCCTGGACTTTGGGGTACACACCGCAGCACAGTTTGGAGTTCAAGGTGAGGGTGGGCCTTCTGGGGTGTGTGGGGTTCTTGCTCTGATCCCTAATACTATAAGTCCCAGCACCTCCCAGTGTCACTACAGGGTGCAGCATCACCTCCCTAAAGAACCAGTACTCCCAGCATCAACTCCCAGTGTCAGTACAGGTCCCAGAATCACCTTCATGTGTCCCTACAAGTCCCAGCATAGACTTCTAGTGACACAGAGGGGATTCTGGGACCTGTAGTAACTCAGGGAGGTGATTCTAGGACCTGTAGTGACACATACTGGGACTTTAAACAGGGGGGTGATGCTGGGACTTGTAGTTCCATAGGGAGGTGATGCTGGGGCCTGTTGTGACTCAAGGAGGTGATGACTACAGGTGCCAGCATCACCTGCCTATGTAATATGGGGGGGCGGGGGCGGCGCAAGTTTCTGTTCTTGCTTCAGGGGCAAAAGGAGCTAACTACAGCTTTGATCACAGTAGTTCACACCATACATCCGCTTACCACACACGAGCCAGTCACATAATGTAAAATAAAACATGTAACAAAAAAACAACCCAACTTCCATGGTTTATTTCTGATGTTCACATGTCCATCACAAGAGTTTTTGTGTTGTGGACATTAAAAGACCTCTGACTTCTCTGCAGTTATGCTGGAGGAAGAATACACACAACGGGCAGAACACACCAACATTTGTTTATTACACAGATGAGGATCCAGTCTTGTGCTATATTTTGTAATTTATGTTACAGAAGTTCATCTGTATCCATTGGATGCCAGCAACCCTATTGTCAGACCCCCAATTGTTCTTCCTTGTGTCCCCCTTGGTATGTATGAAACCACAGCATACAAGAAACACCCCACAAGACCTGCTGTTTTGACATGTTTTGATCTGTCATCTAAATTTGGCCCTTGTCAAAGTTGTTAAGATTATTACTGTTGCCCACTTTTCATGCTTTTAACACATCAACTTCAATAACTAATTGTTGACTTCATTGTCATAGAGGTAAATTAATCTGGCTGCCTTCAGCCACCACAAAGGATAAACTCCTAGATGTGACTACGATAAAATAGAATGTGTTTTTGTTTGTTTGTTGTTTTTTAACTCTGTGGCTGTGTGAAAGGAAGAGGGGTAGTCAAAGTTCTGCAATTGACCCATATAAATATGCATTATAAATTAAATATTCACATCATTTTGGACAAATTTGGATAAAAAAAAATGAGTTCAAAGGTAGACATTCACTTTAGCTTTTATTTCTATGCCATCCAAGAGCTTTTCTCCAAGTACACCCATATTCCTTCAACTCTGGCCAATGTGATATTTCAAACAAACTATAAAAATAGGATAAAAAAAAAAATCAAATGAACAAAACTTAATAAATTATAAAGAAGACAATACTTAGATTTACAAACAGATATTTGATATTGTTAGACTCAGGAGAGATGCCTGATTCAGTTTGTAGGTAAATAAATCCTTAAAAGGTGTACTTTGTCTCAACAGGGAATTGTTTTATATTCATGTTGACTTAAGAGGTTGAAAAAGTAAGACAAGTATTGGATTTTGCTGTAGTACTACTGTGACTCATGTTAAACAGTGTCAGTGTCAGGACTTTATCAGAAAACCATTAAAATAACATAGGACATTTAGAAGAAAAATCTGATTTTAGTTTTAAGTATTGCAAAGATTATTGCCTAAAGTAGAGATCTAGTAAAAGAGTTAACCCTGTTTGAACTATTTAAAGGGATAGTCCTATTTAGGTAAATGTATCACCTATTCAAAGGATAGGGGATAAGTGTCTGATCGTGGGGGATCCGACAGCTGGGATCCGCAAAATCCTGTACAGTGCTCCGACTCTCCTCGTGCATGGAGCCATGGTCAACATGCCCCTTCCATACATCTCTATGGGAAAGCCAGAGATACATAAGCACACCAGCTGTATGAAGGGTGCATGTTGGCCCCAGTGATGCCAGCGGTCAGTTCCCCGCCCAAAGCCCTGTCCCCTATCCCACAACAGGGCACCCTGTCTTCTTACTCAGAATAAGGCATTGAGATCCATTGACCGACATTCACAAACTTCAGCCTAATTCCAGAGACACTGCGGAGCAGGACTTTGTACGGGCCCCTTCTCTTTTCTGTGCACCAACAACCGTTAGTGCGAAGATCAGGGTGGGCCGCAGGTGTGTGTGGGGGTGGGTAAGGAAAAGCTATTACCACATTGCTCTGCCCGACTTATTGTGCTATATTATGCATTGTTTTTTTTTTGTTTTTTTTTTCCATATAAAGTTAATTCAAGTTAGGCTGTGTCAGTCTCCAAGCGGGACCCCACACCCCTACCCTGGATGCTCCGCAGGGTGGGGGCACTGCTGCAGACATGCACCCCAGCTCCCTGAAAGCGGAAGCTCAGGATCCGTCTGTCGGATGTGGTAAGGTAAAAAGGGTAAGGGACCCCAGAGACACTAGTGGACACCCCCCAAACCCTGTTATATTTAAAGTGTGCCTGTTCATTGTATATTTTAATTCCATGCCTGCTATTAGGTGTGTGGCTTTTGGTTAAACTATACTTGAATGTGTAGAATATGTAGAGTTTCTTGTGTAGGCCTTGTGCTTACTGTTCGTAGCATTCATGGATTTTCAGCCAAGTTTGTTTCTGATTTCAGAGCAGAAATGAAATTGCCATGCTGCCTACATTTCCCATCAATCTTCTGGCTTTGCAAAGAGAGGGGGTGCTTCATTTCTCCTAATGAGACCAACCTAATCACCTCGCTAGACTCCAGCAACTAGAAGTCTAAACTTACAAGTTTGTTGGTGTCAGTTCAAACTACATGCAGTTTTGATGCATTTTCTTATTCAGGGTAGGGTCCCACATGCTGTATTTTGCCACAAATTTTCTGCTGCTGATTTAGCTACCCATTGACTTATGAGTAGGAAAACACACAGCAGCAAATGTGCAGTAATATATGCAGCAAAATATGGCACACGTGACCCTACCCTAAAGGTTAATTTACATGAGGCGTAAGTGATTTGACCCATAATCACAATTGAGGTGCCATTTCCGGCCCGCAGAACGAAAGTTTGTGGCCCGCACCATGGATGTGGAAATTGTATCGCCCGACGCCCAGAACATGCAGTTCCGGGTGCCGGGCAGGTAACTTCTTCAGGCATTTAGCCCTGCTTCGGGCAAGCAGCGCTAAATGCCGGAAGGCTTCACTTACCCCGCCCTCCTCCTCCCTGTCTCTGGTTGGCCGGCCCGAGTCTGATGAGGGGCTTCGCGCATGTGACGTCCATCAGCAGACCCGCACAGGAGGACGTCAGTGACGTCACTCGTAAGGCCGCCGCCGGAGAGGAGAAGTGCAGCGCAGGACAGGTAAGTGTGTCTCTGTGTGTGTGCATGTGTGGGTGTCTGTCTATCTGTGTGTGCGTGTGCATGTGTGGGTGTCTGTCTGTGTGTGTGTGTGTGTGTGTGTGCATGTGTGGGTGTCTGTCTGTGTGCATGTGTGGGTATCTGTGTGTGTGCATGTGTGGGTGTCTGTGTGTGTGTGTGTGTGTGTGTGAGAGAGAGTCGGCGGGGGGGGGGGGGGGGGAATGACAATGCTACCTAATTGGGGAACCTGCTTCTACCTAATGTGGGGAACCTGCTTCTACCTAATGTGGGGAACCTGCTACTACCTAATGTGGGGAACCTGCTTCTACCTAATGTGGGGAAGCTGCTTCTACCTAATGTGGGGAACCTGCTTCTACCTAATGTGGGGAACCTGCTTCTACCTAATGTGGGGAACCTGCTCCTACCTAATGTGGAGAACCTGCTCCTACCTAATGTGGGGAACGACAATGCTACCTAATGTGGGGAACCCGCTACTACCTAATGTGGTGAACCTGCTACTACCTAATGTGGGGAACCTGCTTCTACCTAATGTGGGGAAACTGCTACTACCTAATTTGGGGAACCTGCTACTACCTAATGTGGGAAACCTGCTACTACCTAATGTGGGGAACCTGCTACCAACTAATGTGGGGAACCTGCTACCACCTAATGTGGGGAAGCTGCTTCTACCTTATGTGGGGAACCTGCTACTACCCAATGTGGGGAACCTGCTTCTACCTAATGTGGGGAACCTGCTTCTACCTAATGTGGGGAACCTGCTACCACCTAATGTGGGGAACCTGCTTCTACCTAATGTGGGGAACCTGTTGCTACCTAATGTGGGAAAACTGCTTCTACCTACCTAATGTTGGGAACCTGCTGCCTATCTACCTAATGTGGGGAACCTGCTGCCTATCTAATGTGGGGAACCTGCTGCCTATCTAATGTGGGGAACCTGCTGCCTACCTAATCTGGAGAACCCCCAGAAGTAACACCCCCATCATCCGTCAGCTCATGCTATTACCACAGGGGCTTAGGGGGAATGGGGGGGGGTTGCTGGTGGATGATGGGGTGTTTCTGGTGGATGATGAGGGGCGGATGATGGGGGCATTATATGTGAGGGGCACATAATGGGGTCATTGTATGTGAGGGGCGCATGATGGCGTCATTATATGTGAGGGGCGCATGATGGGGACATTATATATGATGGGCGCATGATGAGGGCATTATATGTAAGGGACGCATGTGGCCCAGCCTCATCCAGCTGCTACCTCCAGTGGCAGCTGGA
The DNA here is from genome assembly GCF_029499605.1 of Hyla sarda. Lineage (NCBI taxonomy): Eukaryota > Metazoa > Chordata > Amphibia > Anura > Hylidae > Hyla > Hyla sarda. Next base: position 132,806,452 of record NC_079190.1, on the reverse strand, counting down.
CAATTTGAGTTTGAGACCCCTGCTCTAGGTTGTGTTCGCACATTGAATCACTACTACCTTTTAAAAAAAATTTACAGTTTTTTGTCTGTTTCTGTTGCAACTTTCCAAAGTTATGTGATTTGCACAACTGAAGTAAAATAGCAAATTTTTTGCTGCGATTTTGGGAAAATCAGAGCAAAAAGAAAAAAAATGCAATGTGTAGATAGTCTCAAGAGATACACATCCACTATACCTCCTGATCGCATAGATATAACAGCAGTATACAGATCTGGATAGAGAGGGGATAGTGAGCAAGCAGGAATGATAATGTCATACTGTGGTTAACCGGAAGTCAGCTTACCCAGGACTTGACTTCCTTTTGACACATTAAGCCATTTCACTTTCTGTGAATTAAAGGGGTACTCCGGCGCTTAGACATCTTATCCCCTATCCAAAGGTAAGATGCCTGATCGCGGGGGTCCCGCCGCTGGAGACCCCCGTGATCTTGCACGCCGCACCCCGTTAATATCAGTCCCCGGAGCGTGTTTGCTCCAGGTCTGATTACTGTCGATCACGGGGCCGGAGCGTTGTGACGTCAAGGCTCCGCCCCGTGTGACGTCACACTCCGCCCCCTCAATGCAAGCCTATGGGAGGGGGCATGACAGCTGTCATGCCCCCTCCCATAGGCTTGCATTGAGGGGGGCGGACCACCTGCGGCACATTATTTTCCATAATCCACCTGCATCAAGGACTAGCAAGAGCCCTGTTACCAGCTATGTTGTTACCAGCCACTACTGCTACCTCCGAGGACATCCAGGTCTGTGCCCCACTGAGGATTGATGTGCAAGAACCAGGATTTGCACATTTGTGGGAGAAGAGCTATACTAGCATTTACATTGCTCTGTCCACGCTACTTCGCTATGAGATCTGCCACGGCATTCTGCATCTCATTCAGCTGGGAGCAAGAACCAGGGGACCTGTGTTTATCGGGTGAGCGGTACATAGTACCATACAATCATTTCACACTTGTCAGATTTAATGACTTTATTACACCCTTTGGAATTATACTAAGGGATTTGTCCAGACTTGATACAAGACTTTCATGTTGATTTCATGGCAATAGCGACTTTTTGTGCGGCTTTTTAAAAAAGCTGTCAAAAGCAGGTTTGTAAGAAAGGTCTGACCTTTTTGAAGGGGGTTTGGGACTATTTTTGCTTATGTGCAACTTTCGCACTTGATAAATTCCCCACCACTGCAAAGTGAAAACGGAAAATTGCTTAGGTAGGGCTGATTGGTATTTTTTGCTTACCCACATAAGTCGCACAAAAAATGTCTTACACGCACGTGCGACTTTTGTAAGCAAAAAAAAAAAACACCTCTAAATCCCTTGATAAATCTCCCCCAATGATCTTATCACAGCAGAAATGGCCACAACCGATATTTGCAACAGTTCAGTGCTCTATGATATTTTTGTCAGACTATTGAACCAAATTTTATGATCAACTGAGAGGGATTTCAAAAGGGCAAATTACTTAACTTTAGAAGCCATTTTGCCAAATTGAGGTCAAGGTGCTTGAACATTTCAACAAACCTACTCCACATGAGTCTCTTCATGCACATCTATATGACCAGAACCTGTTAGTTTAGTTTATTCCCTATTGTGTTGCCTATATCAGTATATATCACTCTAAGGCTGCACATTTAGTTAACTTTACAGAATTCATTTAAAGAATGGATGCGATCCGTGTTAAAAAAAAGGGTGCAGAAAAGGCTTAAAAACAAGCACATTTGAAAGATATATGAAATTAAACTAGCAAAGAAGATTAATACAATAAATCTAGTGTGAGGCTGACTGCAGGACAAAATGAAATTGCAGTGTTACAGAAGAAAGGATTTGTTAGGGCTGAATAAAAAGCAGTAAGCATGCTGGTTATGGGTCCTGTGACGAGCACACTGAAGTCTTGGTGCAATGAATAGCAAATACATGGGGATGCTCATGCATACAGATGCTTACTCCACTTGTTTGTAGAAGGGAACATTTATTTACATTTATACTACATTGCACGTTTCAAGGATTTATTAAGAAGCTTTTTTTCTGGAAATCTCTTAAAGTTTGACTTAAGATCATCTGATATTCTAGCTCTATTTATTTTCATATTTAGAAAGTTTCAGAGCTCCCAGAAATGAAATAATAGTGGATAAGTACTCATTTCTTTTCTGGTGCATGAGAGTTTATAAGATCAATCGTCAAGATTTACACCCTGTATTAACCTCCTAATGACCATTGCTACTCTTTTTTTTTTTTTTTATGGCAGTCATTAATGGTACCTATTCTAGCTGGCCATGTTTGTGCAACTTCCAAGGCTTGCAATGAGCATCTGTGTACCTGGCCCTGTTGTGCAGCGTGGCCAGGTATGTTGCTTGTCAGCGTCAGTATAAGTACCAGCGATCTGGTAATCGCAGGCTGTCCTTTTGTGGGACTAATGAAAGGTAAGAAAAATGTCATATAATTAAATAAGATATAAAAATTATAGAAACCTTCTACCTATCCTCAAAAAATATACATATATTTCCCCTTTATATCCCTTCTTATATTTATATAAAAAATAAGGACTGGAACAATAAAATTATTTTATAATTTATCTCACACAGTTGAACACTGTAAAAAAAAAAAAGCCATGATTGCAGTATTTTGTAAACTTGCCAGGCAAAAAACAGGAAAGAAAACAATCAAAAAGTCATATCTATTAATAAAAATAGTGCCCAAAAAAAAAAAATATACAGTTTTCTTAAAAAAAAAAAATTCCTTTAATATGACAACACTAGTAATGTTATGACATTAAAAATTATTATTTTCCTAATGTTTCTATTATGGCAATGCAGTAAAAACAAACTATTGATATTTAGTATTGATGTAATGGTTAGGGGTTACGCTGCGGCCAGACATGCTGGCTGCGAACGAACCCCTGTTCTGTCAACCGCTACCGGCAGTGCTGCTGTCCGCATGTCGGGATGCGGTCGCAGGCTTCCACCGGCCCGTAACTTACCTTTCCACGCTCCTGCGCCCTCTATTTGCTGGCGCGCGCTTGGCCGCTTCCTAGGGCGCGCGCACTCCATCTCTCAGAAATTTTAAGGGCCAGTACACCCTTAATTGGTTTTTGCTAATTAGTGAAATTATAAGTGTCAGCACTTCCTCTAATGCCTTAACGGATCTTTGTGCCATCATTGCCTTAGAGAAAGCGTTCACTTGTGTCTTGCCTTGCAGTGTATCTGACCCCATTGCTATGTATCCTGTCCTTGCTCCTGTTCCACCTGCCTTCTGACCTCTTGCTATGTGAACTGACCTTGCTACAGTTCCGCCAGCCCTGACCTCCTGCCTGTCCTGACTACGAGTTGTCTTATCCATCCTGCACCATGTTTCACCTCTGCAGCCTGTGTGGACGAGTCGTATCAGGGGTAGCGACCTGGGTGCCGCCTCCCACAGCAAGTCCATGCCACTTTGCGGCGGGCTCTGGTGAATACCAGCGGCACCTTAGACTCCGCTCCCTGATACAGCCCACACCATCATCCACACAGGTCCAGCGGATCCACTTCTCCACCTCCAGCTGTTACAGTAATTGTAGCCTATAATTACATTTTTACTGTACCAGGGAATGGTGTAAATTTGCAATGCAAAAATTATCGTGCAAAAAGCAAGCTCTCATATGGCTTTGTTGATGGAAAAATTTAGGGCACTTGGAAGGCAACAATGGAAAAAAATTGCTTGGCCATTACAGCCCCAAAGGCATGCCAAAAGAAAAGGTTAAATCTGGTGTATGCTGAAGACAATGCTAAGTCTGGCTTGGCTGTATTTTTCAACACTTGAAAAATATGAGTGGCATTAAAAGCATATCAAAGAAGTGGCAAAGGAGCTAGTGATGCTGTATTTGTACTTTTTTTCTGTTATCATGCAAAACTTTTGACATATACTTGACATGTCGTCAAAAGTTTTGATTGGCTGGTGTCTAAGTGTTCAGACCTTCACGAATGAGGAGAACGAGCTGGGAGAAGTCTGCTTTGTCTTGATCCCTACAGTGGTACAAAACTGTCAAATACATTTCTAAATCTGCCCCAGTGTTTAAAATAATAAAATAAATAAATAAATACATAAGCAAACTACAAGATGGGCCATTTATATGGATAGACCTTAATAAAATGGGAATGGTTGGTGATATTAACTTCCTGTTTGTGGCACATTAGTATATGTGAGGGGGGGGAACTTTTCAAGATGGGTGGTGGCCATGGCAGCCATTTTGAAGTCGGCCATTTTGAATCCAACTTATTTTTTTTTCAATAGGAAGAGGGTCATGTGACACATCAAACTTATTGGAAATTTCACAAGAAAAACAATGATGTGTTTGGTTTTAATGTAACTTTATTCTTTTATGAGTTATTTACAAGTTTCTGATCACTTATAAAATGTGTTCAATGTGCTGTCCATTGTGTTGGATTGTCAATGCAAGCTTTTTCTCCCACTCTTTACACACTGATAGCAACACCGCAGGAGAAATGCTAGCACAGGCTTCTAGTAGCCATAGTTTCAGGTGCTGCAGAATGGGCAAAACAAAAATTGGAACAGGACCCTCAGTTTACGCAGAAGATTTTGTTCAGTGATGAGGCAAACTTTTATGTGAATGGTGAAGTTAACAAACAAAACCACTGCTATTGGAACACAAAAATTTATGGTATGGTGTGGTATATGGGGTACAAAGATAGTGGGGCCATTCTTCATCAATGGAAACATCAAGGCCACTGGATATGCAAAATTGCTACATGATGATGTGTTTCCCTCTTTATGCACTGAAGCTGGCACGTTCTCTGAGTTTTTCCAGCAAGATGGTGCACCACCACATTATGGGTGTCAGGTCCGAGCATTCCTAGATGAACAGTTTCCTGGAAAGTGGATTGGTCATCGTGGGCCAGTTGAATGGCCCCCAAGGTCTCCCGATCTGACCCCCTTAGACTTTTATCTTTGGGGTCATCTGAAGGCAATTGTCTATGCTGTGAAGATACGAGATGTGCAGCACCTGAAACTACCCATTTCTCCTGCGGTGTTGCTGTCAGCGTGTGAAAAGTGGGAGAAGAGGGTTGCATTGACAATCCAACACAATGGGCCGCACATTGAACACATTTTATAAGTGGTCAGAAACTTGTAAATAACTCACGAAAGAATAAAGTTACGTTAAAACCAAGCACATAATTGTTTTTCTTGTGAAATTCACAATAAGTTTGATGTGTCACATGACTCTCTTCCTATTGAAAAAACAAATGTTGGATTCAAAATGGCCGCCATGGTCACCACCCATCTTGAAAAGTTTCCCCCCTCACATATACTAATGTGCCACAAACAGGAAGTTAATATCACCAACCATTCCTATTTTATCAAGGTGTATCCATATAAATGGCCCATATATATATATATATATATATATATACACACACACACAATTTATTTATGTATAGTTTTTTCTATTTATCTTTTAATATTTTAAAGTTATTTTATTATTTATTTTTAAAGTTTATAATGTTTTAAAATTAGATGGAAACAAATTGGGTATTGTTGTAAATCGTGTTAACCTAAAGTATCAAGATAACACATTAGTTTGACTGCACACGGCATAAAAGGAATAGAGTCCAGAATCGCATATTGTTGGTTACTTCAGATACCATAAATATTAGCGTTGTATAAAAAGCAATTAAAACGTCCCATCAAAACCAAAAATGGTACCAATAAAAACTATAGAATCACAATGCAAAAAATGATCCCCAATACATCCCAGTATACAAAAAAAAAATTTATAGGGGTCAGAAGATGACAAATTTAAACATACAAATTTTCATACAAAATATACAAGGGGGTATATTTGTAATTGTATGGCTCTGCACAATAAAGTTAATGTGCAATTTTTACCAGAAAATACACTGAGTACAAACGGAAGCCCCCTAGCATTTACAAAATGGCCTTTTTTTTTTTCAATTTTGGCCCGCAAGTAATTTTTTTTTTGTTTCTCTGTAGATTTTGTGGTGAAATGATTGCTGTCATTACCAAGTACAATTGTTCCCACAAAAAACAAACCCTAATATGGGTGTAGGTAGAAAATTGAAAGCATTATTAAGAAGTTTGAGGAGATAAAAATAAAATTGCAATAATGAAAAATTCCTACGTTCTAGAGGGGTTTTTAGAGGACCATTTAGTTATGAGAAAATCTCAATAAATAACAGTAAATGAAATAAGACTTTCCGCAAATACCTATAATTAAAAAATCCTATTATTTTCTTCAGTTTTACAGAGAAACAGGTTTACTTTTATTTCAGCAGGAGGGAAAATCTGGTGGGATTCTTCACCTCATCAATTGACCTGTTTTATTGAGTTGTGTGTCCTTTCAGTACAATGAGAGAATCGATTCACCTATTTTTCTCATAAATTCACCAAAAGTGAATCATAAACCTAGTGAATTAGTTCACTAATGAATCCCAATGGGCAGTGAATCAGCGCAAACAAGTTAGGCTACTGTTTTTCTTATCTACACCAAAAAAGTAAACAAATTATATAGCAAAATCAGAATAGAAAACTGATGATTTTGATTCATATATTTTTTCACCTTTTTCTCATTTTGTGTTTATTATGATTATTAGTATTTTTACAACCCATCAACATTCATACCACTTTATGATGTTCACACCTTTATCTTCACCTTTCAAATACTCCTCATCTCCACCTTACCTACACATACTATAGAATAATTAGCGCTGACTTTCATTTATATTGATCCCTTTGGCTTCATTGTTTGTCTTGATATATACAAAACACCCACATCAAACAGCAGCCCCTGATCCTTACATTTGCAACACGAGTCTTTGATCCCCAGCACATCTGGATGTCCTAAACTAAGAAATATAGCATAGGAATAATTCAGTGAGTTATATGTATATAAAACTCAATGGGGGACATGTATCAAAGATTTTACCCCTGTTTTGTGTGTATTTTTTTGCGCAAAATTTTGCGCAAGCCCTTTTTTAGCGCAATTTTTTTGCGCACGTTTTGGTAGAGCATGTCCTCCAGATGTGGCTGAATCAGGGTACCTTGGAGTGACATCTATAGTACACATGGATTTATTAACTGCGTACTTTTTTTTTACACCAAAAATTTTGCCGCAAGAGCTGTTTTTTTTGCGCAAATATAAGCCATCTTGGACTTAACGTAGCAAGATGCTCTAAATCATTGATTCTATTTTCCAAAGAGTGGATGTAGGAGATTACTATATTTACCCGCAATTTATGAAGCTCATTGCACTTGATTGATAAATTTAGCGCTTCTGCACATAATTTAGAATTCGGGAAAAGGGGTAAAATGCTTCTACCATACACAAGTAATGATACATGTCCCCCAATGTGTGTGTATGTATGTGTGTGTGTATGTTTGTGAGTATGTGTGTGTGTATGTATGTTCCAGCATCACTTCCAAACGGCTAAAGATGTTAACATGAAACTTGGCACACATGTTACTTATATGTCAACAACAAACATAGGGTAGGTAATTTAACCCTTACTCACCCCCATTTGCCAGGGTCGGGGTTTAAGTCCCATAATTGTCTATGGGAAATATATATTACTGCATAACTTCCAAACGGCTGGAGATATTTCGATAATACTTGGTCACATGTTACTTATATGTCCCCTTAAACTATAGGATAATTAATTTAACTCTTAACTACCCCATTTGTGAGGGTCAGGGTTTTTGTTTAACCTCTTAAGGACCCAGGACGTACGGGGACGTCATGGCACCCTGGGCTTTAAGGACCCAGGACGTCCCCGTACGTCCTGGCGGTTTCCGGTCCCTGCCGCGCGCCGGGCAGAGATCGGAACTGGATGCCTGCTGAAATCTTTCAGCAGGCATGCAGGGCAAACGCCAACGGGGGCCATGTAGGCCCCCCATGTCGGCGATCGCCGCAAATCGCAAGGGAAATCGCCCTTGCGATCTGCGGCGATACCGGGCTGATCGGGTCTCTGGGACCCGACCACCCGGTAATTTCGCATGATCCCGGCTGTCACAGACAGCCAGGACCATGCTGGAGTATAGGAGCGAGGTGGCAAGCCGGCCACCTCCTCCTATTCCCTGCGATCCGTCGGTTAGTTAACCGACCAATCGCAGGAGGGGGGCGGTTACTTCCTCCCGTCCTGCCCGGCCCCTTGAAGTCCGGAAAGGACGGGGGGAAGACCGGAGGACGCGGCGGGGGACGGGGGAGTGCTGGGGACCGGCCCCGGTACTTACCTCGTCCCTGAAGACCCGGATCCAGACGATGAAGACGGCGGCGACAGGTGAGTAGATCTTCAGCCGCGGTCGGGCCCTTTACAGCAATGCACGTCGCCGTAAAGCGACATGCATTGCTGTAATAGGACCCTGTAAACTACAACTCACAGCATGCCCAGACAGCCCTTGGCGTCTGGGCATGCTGGGAATTGCAGTTTTGCAACATCTGGAGGTCCACAGTTTTTGGACCACTGTGCCCTTCCAGATGTTGCAAAACTACACATCCTCAGCATGTCCTTACTGTCCAGGCATGCTGGGAGTTGTAGTTCTGTAACATCTGGCCCTTCAGATGTTGCAGAACTACAACTCCCAGCATGCCTGGACAGTTTTGGCATACTGGGAGTTCTAGTTTTGCAACATCTGGAAGGGCACAGATTGGGAACCACTGTATTAGTGGTCTGCAAACTGTAGTCCTCCAGATGTTGTAAAAAACTACAACTCCAAGCATGCTGGGAGTTGTAGTTCGGTAACATCTGGCTCTAAAGATGTTGCCGAACTACTACTCCCAGCATTCCTGAGAATGTTTGGGAGTTGTGGTTTTGCAACAGCTGGAGGCACATTGGTTGGGAAACATTGTTTCCTAACTCAGTGTTTCCCAACCCGTGTGCCTCCAGCTGTTGCAAAACCACAACTCTCAAACATTCTCAGGCATGCTGGGAGTAGTAGTTTTGCAACAGCTGGAGGTCCCCCCCCCCCTGTGAATGTACAGGGTACATTCACATGGGCAGGGGCTTACAGTGAGTATCGGGCTGCAAGTTTGCAATGCAGCAAATTTTGCGCGGCAGCTCAAACTCGCAGCGGGAAACTCGCTGTAATCCCCGGCCCATGTGACTGTACCGTAAAAACACTACACTACACTAACACAAAATAAAATAAAATAAGTAAAAAACACTACATATACACATATCCCTACACAGCCCCCCTCCCCTCCCAATAAAAATGAAAAACGTCCGGTACGCCACTGTTTCCAAAATGGAGCCTCCAGCTGTTGCAAAACAACAACTCCCAGTATTGCCGGACAGCCGTTGACTGTCCAGGCATGCTGGGAGTTTTGCAACAGCTGGAGGCACCCTGTTTGGGAATCACTGGCGTAGAATACCCCTATGCAAATCCCTAATTCAGGCCTCAAATGCACATGGCGCTCTCACTCCTGAGCCCTGTCGTATTTCAAGGCAACAGTTTAGGGCCACATAAGGGGTATCGCCGTACTCGGGAGAAATTGACTAACAAATCTTGGGGGTCTTTTTATCCTTTCACCCCTTATGAAAAGGTGAAATAAACTTTTTACACTAACATGCTGGTGTTGCCCTATACTTTTCATTTTGACAAGAGGTAAAGGGGAAAAAAGCCCCCCAAAATTTTTAACGCAATTTCTCCCGAGTACGGAGATACCCCATATGTCAGCGTAAAGTGCTCTGGGGGCGCACAACAAGGCCCAGAAGGGAGAGTGCGCCATGTACATTTGAGGTGATTTGCACAGGGGTGGCTGATTGTTACAGCGGTTTTGACAAACGCAAAAAAAAAAAAAAAACACATGTGACCCCATTTCGGAAACTACACCCCTCACGGAATGTAATGAGGGGTGCAGTGAGAATTTACACCCCACAGGTGTCTGACAGATCTTTTGAAGAGTGGGCTGTGCAAATTAAAAATGTTGTACAGCCCACTGTTCCAAAGATATGACAGACACCAGTGGGGGGTAAAAGCTCACTGTACCCCTTGTTACGTTCCTCAAGGGGTCTAGTTTCCAAAATGGTATGCCATGTGGGGGTTATTTTGCTGTCCTGGCACCATAGGGGCTTCCTAAATGCGACATGCCCCCCGAGCAAAATTTGCTCTCAAAAAGCCAAATATGACTCCTTCTCTTCTGAGCATTGTAGTTCGTCCGTAGTGCACTTCAGGTCAACTTATGGGGTACCTCCATACTCAGAAGAGATGTGGTTACAAATTTTGGGGGGTATTTTCTGCTATTAACCCTTGCAAAAATGTGAAATTTGGGGGGGAAACACACCTTTTAATGATTTTTTTTTTTTTTTTTTTACGTATGCAAAAGTCGTGAAACCCCTGTGGGGTATTAAGGCTCACTTTATTTCTTGTTACGTTCCACAAGGGGTCTAGTTTCCAAAATGGTATGCCATGTGTTTTTTTTTTGCTGTCCTGGCACCATAGGGGCTTCCTAAATGCGACATGCCCCCGAGCAAAATTTGCTCTCAAAAAGCCAAATATGACTCCTTCTCTTCTGAGCATTGTAGTTCACCCATAGTACACCTCAGGTCAACTTATGGGGTACCTTCATACTCAGAAGAGATGGGTTACAATGTTTGGGGGGTATTTTCTGCTATTAACCCTTGCAAAAATGTGAAATTTGGGGGGAAACACACATTTTAGTGAAATTTTATTTTTATTTTTTTACATATGCAAAAGTAGTGAAACCCCTGTGGGGTATTAAGGCTCACTTTATTCCTTGTTACGTACCTCAAGGGGTCTAGTTTCCAAAATGGTGTGCCATGTGGGGGATTTTTGCTGTTCTGGCACCATAGGGGCTTCCTAAATGCAACATGCCCCCCCAAAAACCATTTAAAAAAACATACTCTCCAAAATCCCCTTGTCGCTCCTTCGCTTCTGAGCCCTCTACTGCGCCCGCCGAACACTTTACATAGACATTTGAGGTATGTGCTTACTCGAGAGAAATTGGGCTACAAATATAAGTATACATTTTCTCCTTTTTATCCTTGTAAAAATTCAAAAATTGGGTCTACAAGAACATGCGAGTGTAAAAAATGGAGATTGTGAATTTTCTCCTTCACTTTGCTGTTATTCCTGTGAAACACCTAAAGGGTTAAAACGCGGACTGAATGTCATTTTGAATACTTTGGGGGGTGCAGTTTTTATAATGGGGTCATTTGTGGGGTATTTCTAATATGAAGACCCTTCAAATCCACGTCAAACCTGAACTGGTCCATGAAAAATTGTGAGTTTGGAAATTTTGTGAAAAATTGGAAAATTGATGCTGAACTTTGAAGACCTCTGGTGTCTTCCAAAAGTAAAAACACGTAAATTTTATGATGCAAACATAAAGTAGACATGTTGTATATGTGAATTTTAAAAAAATTATTTGGAATATCCATTTTCCTTACAAGCAGAGAGCTTCAAAGTTAGAAAAATGCTAAATTTTCAAATTTTTCATCAAATTTTGTGATTTTTCACCAAGAAAGGATGCAAGATACCACAAAATGTTACCACTATGTTAAAGTAGAATATGTCACGAAAAAACAATCTCGGAATCAGAATGATAACTAAAAGCATTCCAGAGTTATTAATGTTTAAAGTGACAGTGGTCAGATGTGCAAAAAATGGCCGGGTCCTGAGGTGTAAAATGGCTGGGTCCTTAAGGGGTTAAAGTCCCATGCAAATCTCTGGGAAATATATGTTCCCACATAACTTCCGTACGGCTTGAGATATTTCAGTAATACCTGGTACACATATTACTTATATGTCAAATAAAAATATATGATAGTTAAAATTAACGCTTACCTACACCCTTATATAAAAGATGGGTTTTTGTTTCAAGTCCCATGTAAGTATATGGGACTTCCAGTACCTTACTCCAGAAGCTCCGCTCAGCATCTCCTGGTGAATGCGTCAGTCTGGCTTGCAAGCCTCACCCCATCTCACAAAGACATGCCCACTGTTTAAGCCCCACCCCTTTTATTATCTACCCTTTTTGTACATCAGTCTGGCTTGCAAATCCTGCCCAGTCCCACAAAGCCATGTCCCCTTATATTTTCAAATTACAATATCCTCATCACAAATCAGTTCCACCTGAAGACAGGATATGAGGATGGGACATAAGGACGGGATAGGAGGACAGCATATGAGGTTGGGATATGAGGACAGGATATGAGGTCGGGATATGAGGACAGGATATGAGGACAGGCTATGAGGTCGGGAAATGAGGACAGCATATGAGGTCAGGATATGAGGAGGGGATATGAGGTCAGGATAGGAGGTCGGGATAGGAGGTTTGGATGGGAGATCGGATTAGGAGGTCGGGCTATGAGGTCAAAATATGAGGACGGAATAGGAGGTAAGAATATGAGGTCGAGATATGAGGACGGATATGAGGACGGGATATGAGGTCAGGATATGAGGACGGGATATGAGGTTGAGATATGAGGATGGGATATGGGGACGGGATATGAGGTTGGGATATGACAACAATATATGAGGATATGATATGAAGTCAAAAGCTCCCTCCTTTGTTGATATTCCTCCCCAACAAGGTTTAGGAAGGAAAACCTGAAAATGCCGGGTTCTCAGCTAGTACTATATTTAATATATTCCTCCCCCCATCCCCTCATCCCCCCTTTTTTTTCCTACTTTCAATCCCCACTTTCACCCTTGTATTCCCCCCCCCCCTGTCTATAATCCACTCCGCTTTTTCCATGATACCTATTTCCCATTTTTTCCTGTTCCTCTAATTAGCTTCGGTGAAGTACGGACTGATCAGCTAGCACCGGACCATCCTCCCAAAACCAACGCACGGCAGGTGTATGGCAGCACCGAATGCAGGAACAAGGAAGAAAATGCCAGCGAGGTATAGCGGATCCCAGGTTTATTAAATGGATAAAAACAGGAACGGTAAATACATAGTTACGCGTTTCAGGCGTGTGACAGAACGCCCTTAGTCATACAAAGCAAGATAAAAAATGCCCAACTTATATAGGGGAAGTGATGTGGGGAAGGGAGGAGTTCCCAATCCCACAAAACTTTAACCCTAACATGGATACAAGTGGGAAGAAAATTTACCAATTGTAAATTAAAAACCTTTTTTATCATGATTAAAGCACAAAGATGTAACAATCCCCCCATATAACATATTATGATATTGAGTATGAATACAAATATAAATATCCTAAATAAAAGGAACATCAAAAATATATAGCATAAAATATCCATACCAAAAAATATATATATATGAAAAATATATAAAAGCAAAATGTCCAGCGCGAATATGAAGGAACTGGATGTTTATTCCAATAGCCAAAAAGACAAGGAGAACATGACAAGGTGACGCGTTTCGGTCCTAAGACTGGACCTTAGTCATAAGGTCCAGTCTTAGGACCGAAACGTGTCACCTTGTCATGTTCTCCTTGTCTTTTTGGCTATTGGAATAAACATCCAGTTCCTTCATATTCGCGCTGGACATTTTGCTTTTACTTGTCAGTTCCAGTCGGTGTTGCCCACGCCGGTCCTGGCGCGACGGGCTGAGGGAGTGAGCTGGACTATACACTTCTTTGTCATGAAAAATATATATATGGGGAATGAACGAGAACAAGATAGCCTAACGAGAAATGGTTGATATATTAAAATGGAACCATATAGCTCAAGGAAAAAAACAAGAGACATATTAATAATGTAAAAGAATATCTTGTCTCTTGTTCAGACCTTTAGGCCAACGGGAATCTAAGATCTTGATCCAGAAAACCTCCCGAGACAGGAGTTTTTTTCTGTGATCACCTCCTCGTAAGGGGGCAGTGACACGCTCAATACCCTGAACATGCAGGGTAGAGGTTCCACCCGCATGTTTTTGGGCACAGTGTGAGGAAATGGTAGAGATGTGGCGTGAATTAAAATGCACAACATCAGATAAATGCTTCCTAATTCTCACTTTAAGGGGTGTCGATGTGCATCCCACGTACTGGGTTTTACATTCTCTACATGAGATGAGATAAATGACAAAAGTCGTATTGCAGTTGATGTACTGCTTGATCTTATATTCGGACCCAGTTGCGTAAGAGGTGAACGTGTCACCGACTTTCATCCTGGTGCAACAGGTGCAGACAGAATGTCCGCATCTGTATGAACAGGGATGACGGAGCCAAGTAGTGGTGGCTTTAGGAGTACTCAAAAAAAGACTAGGGGACAATAATTGTCCCAAAGTGGGGGCACGCCAAGATATACATTTATAGCCCCCTGTCATAGACGTGGCGAGTGCAGGATCAGAAAGAATAATAGGCATAAACTTATGTACGATCCCGCAAACGTCACGAAAATCATTACTATATTGAGTACAGAACATGACCGGCTTATGGTGAGAATGGGAGAACGGCTGATTTCTACGTGCTGAATTAGATTCTCTAGGTTGGATGAGTTGAAATCTATTTTTAAGAGATACTATGTTAGTGGCCCGTTTTAGAGTCCAATCAGGGTAACCTCTGTTTTTCAGCCTGGTCATCATGTCACTCATTTCCACGTCAAAGTCCTCAATACGGGTACAATTTCTGCGGGCACGTATAGCCTCCCCTATGGGTAAATTTTTGATGACATGGAACGGGTGACATGACGACGCATGTAAGGTAGAATTGGCAGAGGTATCCTTACGAAATGTCTTAGAAATGATTTTAGATTGTAGAGGATCACCTATTAGGGTGATATCCAAAAAGGGCACCTCCCTATTAAATAGGGTGACAGTAAAGGACAAATTATCTGCATTAGAATTTAGGTAGGAATAAATTATGGTAAGTGATCTCCAAATAAAAATGCAGTCGTTAATATAACGACCATAGTGGGAGATGGATTCCCTAAAGGGATTATTATCCGTAAAAAGGTATTTCATCTCCCACCAACTCATGTACACATTCTCCAATGAGGGTGAGAATTTGGCCCCCATGGCCGCCCCCGTGGTCTGCAGGTAAAAGGTACGATCAAACATAAAAAAATTATGAGAAAGTAAGTAATCAATGACCTGAATGATGTACTCCTGCAGACCAAGGGGGTATGTCGAATATGTACATAAGAACCACTGTAAGGCAATCAGAGCCCTATCGTGGGGGATCACAGAATATAAAGAGCAGACATCTGCCGTGATCCACCGAAAGGGCTCTGCCCAGGTAACCTTATCCAAGGTATATAGTAAGTGCTTAGTGTCCTGAATGAATCCAGGTATGGTCGGTATAAGGGGCTGTAGGAGGCTGTCTACCCAGGATGACAAGTTTTCATTCAATGACCCAATGCCTGCGACTATAGGTTGCATCGGGGGTGGAAATAAGTTTTTGTGTATCTTCGGCAAGGAATGAAAAACCGCCATGACGGGGTGAGGAACAATTATGAAATCAGCCTCTTTCTGAGTAAGAAAACCCTGGTTGATGCCGCTACGTGCCAGTTCCCACAGGGTGTTGCGGAAAGGTGCGGTTGGGTTGGTGGACAAAGGCCTATATGTGGATGTGTCAGAAAGTAATGACAAATTCAACTGGTGATAAAGGCCCTTGTCTAGCAACACACCCGCACCCCCTTTGTCTGCCTATCGTATAATAACATCCTCCATGTCCCTAAGTTCAGACAATGCAATACGCTGCGATTTGTTAAGGTTATAATGTACATTGGGTTGTCTTGAAAGTTTAATCAACTCTCGTTCAACAGACTCTTGAAATAAGTCCAATCAAGGGGTACGGGACATGATGGGGTAAAAGGCAGCATTCCGAGTCTTAAAATCAGACTCAAAAGCTGTCGATGGCCCCACCTGTCTCATATTCTGCAATTCTGACGAGACACACAGATCTAGAAGATTAGCTTCCTCTAATTAGCTTCACCTTTTAACAGAACACTTAGGAATAAAAGAGCAGGAGTACAAACACACGCCAGCTACGGAAAAAAGGGAAATATCCCTGAAACGCGTCTAATCTGAGAACCCGACATCCCCAGATCACCAGCATCATATCCAGACATCCGAGGATCTACTACTCTATCAGAGCTAGCCGGCATTTGCTTCCTGCTGCAACACACATGCCTCTCCTCCACAAGGCTGCAGAGCACAGCCCGCCACTCTCTGCATACGCTCGCTGGGAGAGACGGTCTGCTCTTACACGCAGCCGCCTCGTACAGCTTATAGCGCCGCAGATCGAGAACAAGAGAAGAAAGGATCGGACAGCACTACAGGACAGGTGAGCAGGGACATAGTCCCCATATGACTATATCATTACACCTCTCCCAGGATTACATCGCAGAGCATTATCATGCTGCTTGGTTTAAAGGGTACCTCTCATCAAATAAACTTTTGATATATTTTAGATTAATGAATGTTGAATAACTTTCCAATACCATGTTAATGAAAAATATGCTTCTTTCTATTGTATTTTTCCCGATCAGTCCTGTCAGCAAGCATTTCTGACTCATGCTGGAGTCCTAAACACTCAGAGCTGCCAGACTGCTTTGTTCACAGCCAAACAGGCTGTGAACAAAGCAGGCTGGAAGCTCTGAGTGTTCTCCTTTGTGAACAAAGCAGACTGGCAGCTGGTAGTGTTTAGGACTCCAGCATGAGTCTGAAATGCTTGCTGCCAGGACTGGTAGGGAGACCCCTAGTGGTCATTTCTTCAAAGTGGAAAATTAAATAGAAAGAAGCATATTTTTTTATAACATGCAATTGTAAAGTTATTCGGCATACATTAATCTATAATATATCAAAAGTTTTTTTGATGAGATTCACCCTTTAACCTCTTGCATAGGAGAACACAGCACTGTTTTGGAACTGTACAGAGTACTTTTCTCCACAGGAATACAATAAATACAAATTGCTACATAGTAGCACCCTATAATTGAAACTGATGTATAATAAATAATCTATGCACCCTTTCTTAGTGGTCAAGCGATCTCTTATTCCTCTTTCTTTTCTTTCATCTTCCCTCTCCTACCCACATCCCTCTACCCATTCCCACCCCTCCATTTCCCTTCCCCCACACACACATCCAACAAGAGAGAACTTGTGGACTGTCACCCCTATGGTTATTAAACTAATTGTCTATCTATAGGCACTTTGGGTACAGTGCCCAACAGTTAACCTTAGTACTCCTTATAGTAGCTGTGAGCTGCACCACCTCTCCACTTTGATTAACAGGAATATGGATAAAACAATAAATCCACACATTTTAGCATAATAAAAGGCATTCAATTACTGTTAAGTGTTAATGTGCCAGCCAACAAGCCCAGGTAGTGTGAAACGTAACTATCCTACGCATGTCATCAGCTCACAGTTTCTATATGCAAAACAAACAAAAATGTGTCCCTGAGGGTCTCAGGGTAATTGAATACTAATCAACCTTTAAGGGGTTGCCCCCTCTCGGGGATAAGCCCTTACTAGATACCCTCCCCTAAAAACAACTTTTATTGAATTTATGTTAAAATTGTTATAACCCCTTCACACGTTTTAAAATTATCAGCGATGCAGTACTGTGCTTGTAGTGGGGATATTGTATTAACCCCCTACTGTATTAGGTATCACTGGAGCTATGGTGCCTAAATTGTATATATGATTGGTGTGCTACCATATCTGCATCACCTAACCATAGACTGCCAGTCCTATTATAATTCTAGATCTGCCGCTGGTTAAAACACAGTCAAAACCTCCCCGACGTTTCGCGGATGAATCGGCTTTGTCAAGGGTTGCGAGGCTACTGAGCTCCGGACGCCCGTCACTAATTATTATAACCTCGTATCCTCCTCACTTTCGTACCATCCCCCTCCAATAGAGTAGTGCCACATCATAATCTCCCCTATCGCGTGGTTTATAATCCAATCCGGTTCTCCTTTTACTCTTTGTCATTGTCATGTGACCAGATGACGTATCTAATCACATGTCTCGCGCGATCTCATTCACTGGTAATCTCGCGCATGTCACAGGACTTAGATTTCTTCAGCTTCTCCGACTCGCGCATAACCAAGGTCCGGTCTGGGTATATTTATTTGGCGCATGTCACTGCACTTAGAAATAATTCCGGTCTCGCACCGGCACCTATGTGCATATCGCGCATGTTCTTGCGCTTAGGGAATTAAATCCCTTTACAGTCTATGTTAATATATGCGCATATTTAGACACTTAGTCCTATTTGCATTCTTGTTTAACAGTGCAGCACAGTATAGTTATTGGGTCTGTATCATTAAACTTGGGGGGGCTTATCGATCATATGCTAGCATGTATAGTTTCTATATACCTATCTATATATTCAGTGTATCCCTATAAATGTTCACTGGGGTAATTGTGCAATAGCTATTTAGCAAAATAATCCCTGCCATACTAGCTGTTCTCGCATTTATCTTTAGGTTACTAGAATATACTATAGATTTTATTAGTACCCTTATTCATATGTTGCCAATAGTGCGTTATTGCTTTTTCTCATCATAATTTTTATTTGTGTTTTTGTTTTTTAGGGCATCTTATGGACCGATACAATACCGGTGGAACCTGAGGTAAGTTGTTATTCTCTGATGTCTATATTGAGTATAGTTTGTTGAATATGTGGGTGTCCGAAGTAGTCTATACTGGGGTTTACAGTCTTGTTATCTTGTAGATTATCTTCATGATTAATCATTCCAGGAACGCTACATATGTAAAGTCCTCGTTTAAGCCGTATGGACTTCTACTTTTGAGGCGGTAAATCCACCTCGTCTCCTCTTGTAGTAGCAGCTTATCAATGTTCCCTTTCCTGGGGCCTAGTTTCATTTGACAAAGGCCCCAGAACTTAACAATGTCGGCTTTGTTCTCATGTCTCGTCCGTATGTGTATCCACCCCTGTCCTAATTGTGCTGAAATGTTTGCCAATCCTCTTCCTCAATTCTTGTGTGGTTTTGCCCACATAAATCATTGGGCATGTACATGTTGCAATGTAGATTACATTACGAATTCAGGTAGAAGAAACAGACATGGTGCACATCTACAATCTTGTATAATGATCTGATTGCTTCTCAGCATATTATCAAAAACTAACAGGTTGTTAGTATACATTTTTGATCAAAAAGTACAAGCCCACTCGCCACGTCAAGGCCACCTATCCAGAGTGGGTCCCTAACGTCCCTAGCATAAAATGGCGCAGCACCGGGCGGCGACCACCACAGCCGCGACACCAATGCCCACAGGGGGGGAACGACCCACCGGGAGAGCGGCCCCAATGCCACTCAAACCAGTCTATGGGCCGCACCTCCCCCCAGAAACGGCGCCACGGCAGCAACGGACACCGCACGGCACCACACAAGGTGTAATAGCTCACTTACCATGCTCTCCCAGTCAGACTGGGAGGCTGCTGGGAAAGAAATGGCCCATGTGTAGCTAATTACTACTTATATAGGGTTAGGCTGAGGGGGTGGGGAAGAGTGCAAACAACATGTTCAAAAAGAGAAGAAAAAAAAAGGAGGGGATAGAAATCACAGTGTGAATTCAGGTAGAAGAAACAGACATGGTGCACATCTACAATCTTGTATAATGATCTGATTGCTTCTCAGCATATTATCAAAAACTAACAGGTTGTTAGTATACATTTTTGATCAAAAAGTACAAGCCCACTCGCCACGTCAAGGCCACCTATCCAGAGTGTGGTGCGGGGCGGCTTCCATTGCTGCCGTGGCTCTGTGTCTGCGGGCAGGTGCGGCCCATAGACTGGTTGGAGTGGCATTGGGGCCCCTCTGCCAGTGGGTCGCTACCACCCCCGCCCCCCCCCCCCCCCGTGGGCATCTGTGTCGCAGCAGTGGTGGTCGCCGCCCGGTGCTATGCCATTTTATGCTAGGAACATTAGGGACCCACTCTGAATAGGTGGCCTTGACGTGGCGAGTGGGCTTGTACTTTTTGATCAAAAATGTATACTAACAACCTGTTAGTTTTTGATATTATGCTGAGAAGCAATCAGATCATTATACAAGATTGTAGATGTGCGCTATGTCTGTATTCTACTCGAATTCATATTGTGATTTCTATCCTTTCTTTTTTTTTATTTTTTATTTTTTTAACATGTGCTGCACTCTTCCCCACCCCCTCAGCCCAAACCTATATAGGTGGTAATTAGCCACACTAGGGCCATTTCACTCCTAGCAGCCTCCCAGTCTGACTGGGAGAGCAAGGTAAGTGAGCCTTTACACCTTGTTCACACTGGTGTGGTGCGGGGCGGCTTCCATTGCTGCCGTGGCGCTGTGTCTGCGGGCAGGTGCGGCCCATAGACTGGTTGGAGTGGCATTGGGGCCGCTCTGCCAGTGGGTCGCAGCCCCCCCCCCCCCCCCCGTGGGCATCTGTGTCGCGGCGGTGGTGGTCGCCGCCCGGTGCTACGCCATTTTATGCTAGGGACGTTAGGGACCCACTCTGAATAGGTGGCCTTGACGTGGCGAGTGGGCTTGTACTTTTTGATCAAAAATGTATACTAACAACCTGTTAGTTTTTGATATTATGCTGAGAAGCAATCAGATCATTATACAAGATTGTAGATGTGCGCTATGTCTGTATTCTACTCGAATTCATATTGTGATTTCTATCCTTTTTTTTTTTTTAACATGTGCTGCACTCTTCCCCACCCCCTCAGGCCAAACCTATATAGGTGGTAATTAGCCACACTAGGGCCATTTCACTCCTAGCAGCCTCCCAGTCTGACTGGGAGAGCAAGGTAAGTGAGCCTTTACACCTTGTTCACACTAGTGTGGTGCGGGGCAGCTTCCATTGCTGCCGTGGCGCTGTGTCTGCGGGCAGGTGCGGCCCATAGACTGGTTGGAGTGGCATTGGGGCCGCTCTGCCAGTGGGTCGCTCCCCCCCCCCCCCCCCCCCCCGTGGGCATCTGTGTCGCGGCGGTGGTGGTCGCCGCCCGGTGCTACGCCATTTTATGCTAGGGACGTTAGCGACCCACTCTGAATAGGTGGCCTTGACGTGGCGAGTGGGCTTGTACATTTTGATCAAAAATGTATACTAACAACCTGTTAGTTTTTGATATTATGCTGAGAAGCAATCAGATCATTATACAAGATTGTAGATGTGCGCTATGTCTGTATTCTACTCGAATGTAGATTACATTACGACTACTACAGTTCAAAAATTGTCTAATATCATATTCCTTTCCATCTGTTGGATTTCTGAATTTCTTTATCCTTGGCATATGTTTACACATAGTGCAATGCCCGCATGGATAAGAACCGACTGGTGGTTTGGGGATCCATGTCTCTCCCCCTTCTCCCTCCTTCTTACTATGGTGGCTGTGTACTAAAATATCTTTGATGTTGGCTCCTCTTCAATAGGTAATGCTGGGTCTCTGGCTAGTCACACCTGTCAGATCAGAATCTAATTTTAGAACGTGCCAATGACGATTTAGAATGTGTGTGATCTGTGTGGCATAGCCATCAAAATGACCTATACATCTGATCAGTTTAGGTTTAGGATCCATTGCTGTTTTTGGACCCAATAAGTCCTTTCTTTCAAGGAACCTCACCCAATTGTAGGCCCTTCTCATATGTTTTTTAGGGTAGCCTCTCTCTACAAAGCGTTGCATCAGATTCTGATTCTCTAATTGGAAATTCTCCTCCTCCGAGCAATTCCTCTTTGCCCGAAGGTATTGCCCATATGGTATACTCTTCTTCAATGGGCCAGGATGCCAACTGTCCCACTGAAGGAAACTGTTGGTCGCCATCGGTTTCCTATAGATATTAGTTTGTATCTTCTGGTTATCATCTATGTATATTGTTATGTCCAGGAAGTTGATACTTCTGCCACCTTCCTCCATGCATGCAAGCCTACTGAGGAAAGGGCCGTGTATAAAGCACATGTGAGCCCAGAAACGCATCTAGGTATAAGAATATCATACCTCACTGCTATCTGACTATTCAAAGGCGAACTCCGATCCAGTTCTGCTAAGCAGTACACCATTCCCGGAATCATCTTCCAGGCAGCATTGCCCAAGCGCCTGTGACGTCACCCACCATCGAGTTACCTAGAAGTCCGCACCTGCTTCATCGTGTGGTTACCATCTGCAGCAAAACATCAGCAAGCGGTTATTATTACAGCTGGTCTGTGGCAGGCAGACCGCCGCGAGGACACATGCCAGCGTCTGGTACCACCTAACCGTGCGGACTCCACATTTTCAAGGTGACTTTCTATCGGGATGTATTGCAGACTGGTAACTATAATTTACCTATTCCACGTTTAAAATTTGGAATCTATATCCTATATGGGACTTGGCGTACCTTACGTATAATTGGAATCCATACCTTTTAAGGGACATTTAACCCATTTGAAATATCGGAGGCCGGATTTAAGTACTATTGCATTGTTAAAAATTCTCAATGCTAGCTATTGGTGTGTGTATACGTTTCATATTGTAATTTTCCTTGGCACAAGGGCCCTTGTGTTTCGAGGAGTTATTGTTTATATTTTATATGTATTTTATATTGTGTAATAAATTTGCACTTTCATATTATAATTGGAGCACGATCCAGTCATCATTTTTACCATTACATCATTGTATCAGGCAACTGATGCTAGCCTAGAGGGGTTGGCTACTTTTTTAGTTTTGTTTCCCTTATCACAACACCAGGTGTAGGTGTATAGCCCTCTTACCTCGGCTAGTTAATTGTGAGCTGCACATCCCCAGTTTTTTACAAATAAAAATTATAATGAGAAAAAGCAATAACGTACTATTGGCAACATATGAATAAGCGCTAATAAAATCTATAGTATATTCTAGTAACTTAAAGATAAATGCGAGAACAGCTAGTATGGCAGGGATTATTTTGCTAAATAGCTATTGCACAATTACCCCAGTGAACATTTATAGGTATACACTGAATACATAGATAGGTATATAGAAACTATAGATGCTAGCATATGATCGATAAGCCCCCCCAAGTTTAATGATACAGACCCAATAACTATACTGTGCTGCACTGTTAAACAAGAATGCAAATAAGACTAAGTGTCTAAATATGCGCATATATTAACATAGACTGTAAAGGGATTTAATTCCCTAAGCGCAAGAACATGCGCGATATGCACATAGGTGCCGGTGCGAGACCGGAATTATTTCTAAGTGCAGTGACATGCGCCAAATAAATATACCCAGACCGGACCTTGGTTATGCGCGAGTCGGAGAAGCTGAAGAAATCTAAGTCCTGTGACATGCGCGAGATTACCAGTGAATGAGATCGCGCGAGACATGTGATCAGATACGTCATCTGGTCACATGACAATAACAAAGAGTAAAAGGAGAACCGGATTGGATTATAAACCACGCGATAGGGGAGATTATGATGTGGCGCTACTCTATTGGAGGGGGACGGTACGGAAGTGAGGAGGATGCGAGGTTATAATAATTAGTGATGGGCGTCCGGAGCTCAGTAGCCTCGCAACCCTTGACAAAGCGGATTCATCCGCGAAACGTCGGGGAGGTTTTGACTGTGTTTTAACCAGCGGCAGATCTTGAATTATAATAGGACTGGCAGTCTATGGTTAGGTGATGCAGATATGGTAGCACACCAATCATATATACAATTTAGGCACCATAGCTCCAGTGATACCTAATACAGTAGGGGGTTAATACAATATCCCCACTACAAGCACAGTACTGCATCGCTGATAATTTTAAAATGTGTGAAGGGGTTATAACAATTTTAACATAAATTCAATAAAAGTTGTTTTTAG
This sequence comes from Hyla sarda, assembly GCF_029499605.1. Lineage (NCBI taxonomy): Eukaryota > Metazoa > Chordata > Amphibia > Anura > Hylidae > Hyla > Hyla sarda. The sequence continues at coordinate 132,782,690 of NC_079190.1, read as the reverse complement.
GGAAGGGTATCTAGTAAGAGCTTATCCCCGAGAGGGGGCAACCCCTTAAAGGTTGATTAGAGTTCTTATATGCGACACAAGAAGTTGAGCTCCACCACCAAGTCCGCTTCCATTGGAGGAATTAAAGACTTCAAACGTTTTGGGATAACAGTACTAGCAGCAGTGAGAAAGTGGCAATGAATCCATAATCTACTTGCAGAAGGTCTCAGATTACTATCAGAAACTTTGCAATACAATTTTTTAAAATATGTTTTATGCCAGAGCAGTCCCAAAAAATTACAAGATCTAAGTTCCAGAAGCTCCACACTGCCAGCCAAAATCAAGCAATACATGCCATAGGCACTTTGTGCATCATCAGAAAAGCTTCATTCCAGTTTTCATGAGGAATCAAGACCTTTAGATCTGTTAGTTTCTTATGCTGGTCTGAAGGGGAAAGCATAGACTGCAGTAGAAATGGCAAATACCCTGGCAAAAAGATTGTAGAAAGCGCTTCTCAAATCATTGTGGGGGGGGGGGGGGGGGGGGTTCTGGGCCTCACTAAGAGCTAAGACAATGCTATGTTAAAAGGTGTGGAACTGGTTATAAACATGCCAGGAGAGGCCAATGAGGGCAGTTAAACTACATAGAGACTGGGGAGCAATCATTACAGAACCAGCTATGGGCAAGGTCTAAAAGAGATATAAAAAAGAGAAAGTACATTTATCTTCACACATTTATATTGCCAAACTGTAAGGTCCTTAATTGTTTGCTGCAAGGGAGGCATAAGTTTAAGGGCAAATATCTCAGAAAATATCTCAGAAGGTAAATATTGTTTTCCACCAGAGTACCCCTTTAATCCCATTGCACACTGCATGCAAATTACCTGCCTGGAGTCATTAGGGAAGTGTCCAGGCATTCAAAGTCACGGAGCCTGTGATGTGTATATGCAAAGCACACCTCTCACCATGCCTCCTGCTCTGTGATTGACAGCCCAAGCAGTACTGAAACACAGACAGGGGAATGTCAATGACAGAGCAGGAGGCAGATACATCATAGGCTTTGTGACTCTGGGATGCCAGGACACTACCCCAATGACTCGGGAAGGTAATTTGCATGCAGTCCATGGCAGGATTAAAGTTCTATATCAGAAGAACCGTTATTCAGTTTGCACTGCCACCAGTATGCTTCTAATACAATCCCAACACCCTGTTGCCATCAGTTTCATATTAATACTGATAGCGACAGGTTCCCTTTAAGTGCTGCATTGTCTTTTTAATTGACTCTATGTTTTATTGGAGACCCATGTACTGACCCATTTGTTCTTTCTACTACTGTTCATTTCCATGGATCACATTTATTTAAGGATTCCTGTTCTTGGTTTAAACACCACAATCATCTGCATGCATAGGCAGATTAACTCTCTAATCAAAACATCCCCAGTAATCATTAAGCATGACATTAAACAGTGTAAGGCTAATTACACTCCCCTGAAGAATTTCTTTGTGAACATATTGGAAAAGACTTTTGAGAAATCTTGCCCAAAATACAAGATGTTTAAACCAATTTTATCAACTAGCACAAGCTCATTTATTAATACAATGCCAGACACAATTTTCTCCTAATTAACAGTAGCTTGGAAGCTTGCATGCTATGGGTTCTCTTCAGAGCCATAAGGGATTAGACCAGGTCACTCGCCTTGTGTATTTCAATGATTATGAATTCATAGCTGACGTTTCTGAAGATTAGGTTATTCTTTGTTATTTCTTTTGTAATAAAATTACCTTATATGAACATATCAGCAAGAACACAGTTCTAAGTATCTGCAAATTATAAGGTGCAGAATAATTTTATTTGAAGCATTTCGTGTCACAAACAGAGCTCATGTAGGATGTCATGGTAACAACGCATTGAAAAAAGAAGGGGAGTGCCTATTTTCACTGAAAATCAAAAGTAATATGAGTAAGGTGGCCTTGACGTGGCGAGTGGGCTTTGTACTTTTTGATCAAAACGTATATACTAACAACCTGCTCGTTTTTGAAATTATGCTGAGAAGCAATTGGATCATTGTGCAAGATTGTAGATGTGCACCATGTCTGTTTTCTACTTGAGTACACATTGTGTTTTCTATTCCCTCTTTTTTTTTTTTTTTGAACATGTTGTCTGCACTCTTCCCCACCCCCTCAGCCCAACCCTATATAAGTAGTAGTTAGCTACACATGGGCCTTTTCTTTCCTGGCAGCCTCCCAGTTTGACTGGGAGAGCATGGTAAGTGTGCTATAACATCCTGTTCACACTGGTGTGGTGCTGTGCGGCGTCCGTTGCTGCCGTGGCGCCGTGTCTGCGGGGAGGTGCGACCCATGGACTGGTTTGAGTGGCGTTGGGGCCACTCTGCCAGTGGGTCGTTCCCCCTGTGGGCACTGGTGTTGCGGCGGTGGTGGTCGCCGCCCAGTGCTACGCCATTTCATGCTAGGGACGTTAGGGACCCACTCTAAATAGGTGGCCTTGACATGGCGAGTGGGCTTTGTACTTTTTGATCAAAACATATATACTAACAACCTGTTAGTTTTTGAAATTATGCTGAGAAGCAATTGGATCATTGTGCAAGATTGTAGATGTGCACCATGTCTGTTTTCTACTTGAGTATACATATTGGAAAAGACTGTTGAGAAATCTTGCCCAAAATACAAGATGTTTAAACCAATTTTATCAACTAGCACAAGCTCATTTATTAATACAATGCCAGACACAATTTTCTCCAAATTAACAGTAGCTTGGAAGCTTGCATGCTATGGGTTCTCTTCAGAGCCATAAGGGATTAGACCAGGTCACTCGCCTTGTGTTTTTCAATGATTTTGAATTCACAGCTGACGTTTCTGAAGATTAGGTTATTCTTTGTTATTTCTTTTGTAATAAAATTACCTTATATGAACATATCAGCAAGAACACAGTTCTAAGTATCTGCAAATTATAAGGTGCAGAATAATTTCATTTGAAGCATTTCGTGTTACAAACAGAGCTCATGTAGGATGTCATGGTAACAATGCATTGTAAAAGGAAGGGGAGTGAATATTTTCACTGAAAATCAAAAGTAATATGAGTAATTTTTATTAAAGCGGTATTAAAGTGTATTTTGTTTTAAGAACAATGAATTTCTAAAATATAATGAAGTTTGCTAAAATGTTATTCATATCCACTTTTTTATTCTTTCAGATTTGGATGTCTTGTCAAGGGTATTGGAAAACAGAGAAGTGCTTTTTTAGATTATCACTGTGGGTCTGGTTTCTCTAATAATCTGTTATCTCTGGCACAATCTGCTTTGGGCAATACACCTTTACTTCGGGCAATACACCTTTACTGCAGAGTAAATGTAGAGTAAATGTAGCCTTACTATACACGCTGTTACAATGCTGGATGTGGATCCTCTAACCTGTGTGGCAGATAACTATGACCGTATCAGGGAGCGGAATCTAAGGTGCTGCTGGTCTTTACCAGAGCCTGCCGCAAGGGAGGATGGGCTTGCTGCGGCAGGCGACAAGAACGGACAAAATCAACGACATCCTGTTTTAAAGTAGGCCACCAGTACTGTCGGGAGATGAGCTGCAAGGATTTATATATTCCGGCATGACCGTGCAGAAGAGAGGAATGACCCCATTTCAGGACTCAGAGTCTTAAACAGGGAGGAACGTAGGTCTTCCCAGGAGGCAAGTGCTGAAGACTTGCTGGCGCTGCAGAGATGAGACGATCAGGAGGAATAATATGTTGAGGATGGGACTCCTGGTCTTGTACATCTGAGGATCTAGACAGAGCGTCAGCATGAAGATTCTTATCTGCGGGGTGGATAAAGAAATCAAATCTGGAGAAGAACAGAGACTAACGAGCCTGCCGGGGGTTGAGACGATGGGCAGACTGGAGATAGAGCAAGTTCTTGTGGTCAGAATTGATAGATAGTGGATGTACAGAGCCTTCCAAGAGGTAATACCATTCTTCTAAAGCCAACTTTATGGTAGAGAGCTCGCAATCTCCGATGGTATAATTTCTCTCCGCAGGGGAGAAGGTCTTTGAGAAAAATCTGCAGGTTACAGTTCTTCCCGTAGAAGACTTTTGCATTAAGACTGCACCTGCTCCAACTAAAGAAGCATCCACTTCCAAGATAAATGGCTTGCTAGGGTCGGGTCTAGATAAAACAGGAGCAGAAGCGAAGGTGGACTTTAACTGTTTGAAAGCTTCTTCAGCCTCTGGAGTATAGACCTTTGGATTAGCAGTCTTCTTGGTGAGCGAAACGATGGGAGCTACCAAAGTGGAGTAGTGAGAAATAAACTGCCGATAGTATTTGGCAAAGCCGAGAAATCGCTGAATAGCTTTCAAGCCAATAGGACGTGGCCAATCCAGAACTGCGGACAACTTGTTAGGATCCATTTAAAGACCTTAACTGGTGACAATATACCCCAGAAATGGAAGGCTGTTTTTTTCAAAAGTACATTTCTCAAGTTTATGAAAAATATAATTGACGAACTCCTGGAAAACTGCTGGAGCAATACAAAGTCCAAATGGCATCACAAGATACTCGAAATGTCTATCACGAGTATTAAACGCAGTCTTCCATTCATCCTCTTCTCGGATGCAAATCAAATTATAGGCCCCACAAAGGTAGAGTTTGGAGAAGATTCTAGCACCACGTATACGATCAAATAACTCTGAGATCAATGGAAGTGGATAGCGTTTTTTTACAGTAATTTTATTCAGGCCACGGTAGTCAATGCAATTCTTAAATTTTCCAGTTTTCCAATTAAGATGCGGAGCATGTAGTTGCAACCAAGGAAGGCCAAGTAATAGAGTGGAGGTACAATGGGGAATTACATAGAAGGTAACTGGGCAAGACTAGGTACCGGAGGATGAGTCTGAAGCATAGTAAAACTTAGCAGGAGCTGGATTAAATAAGGTATAGGATGGACCAGACACCAATTAGGGGTGTGCTGGCCCTTTAAATTTATAAAAGGTGCCGCATGCGCATGCCCTAGGAGGCAGAGGCGTGCTCGCAGAGAAGCAGAGAGTCGGGCAGCAGGTATTGAACGGGCAACGATTCACATGCGGCACGTCTCGCAATGTGAATCACGGTCCCACCGGGAGAACGAGACGGTGAGCGCACACAGTCGGGGTGCGGAACCGGAGCGCTCGCCGTGACACGCGCCTTGCACTTAAATAAATGGCCCACCATGTAGTGCATGGATGAGCCAAGTCCATCAGAGCAGAAGAAAATCTTAAAGAGTAGCTCTTCATTCAACCTCGTAGACAAGGGTCCTATGACATCCCTATGTTCTCCTAATGGAGATTCTTGATAATATTCACTAAATGAAAAGTACAGAACTATGTAGGATATTATTAACTTTCATCTCTTCAATAGGCAGGATATGCTACATAGCAAAGAATGCTAAATACTTAAAGAAGATGTTTGACTAGGGACAGCCCCTTTTAAAATGCAGCCACTTTGGAAATCAGCTGATCCCCAAGGTCCCACTCCTCATACCCCTGTCTGACTTTGGTTGGGGAAGGCATGGCCATCTACCATTTCTTCTGCTTTAAGTTATTTTATATACTTTTCAAGCTTACAGGAGTACTCAGATTTTTTTTTTCTCCCTTCTTTATGCCCACCTGCAAAAGTAAAAAGGCTGGGCCCGGGCCCGTTACATGATACTGCCACTCAGTGTATCACCGGCCAAGGCGGGACATCACTGAGGCTAGCGATAAGTTCAGCACAGTGTTACATGTCGGGCCACAGAATGTGGAAGATGGCTGGGGCCCAGAAGACAGGAGAGTGATATCAGCGCATTGGGGGAGCGGCAGAAGGTGAGTATAAGTTTGTTATTTTTATTTTTGCAGCCCGGGCAGAATGGAGAGATAAAAAAAAAAATCAGTGGAGTATCCCATTAAAATAAATATTTATATAGTATAATATACAGGTTGCCTGTAGTGCCACTATGCAGGTTAAAATGCTCCCCACAAATTAACACTTACACATAATATTAAATATAATCACTTCTTGGAGATTTGCTGTAGTAATAACTTCATGTAAGCTCTATGCAGGCTGCTCTTATTCAGCCTACCTCAGCATCGTTCGCAGGTCCACAGCAGCAATACTCACTTCCATTGATTCCCAAGATGTCAGGCAAGGACAAAAATAAGTCTGACGATGATTTGAAGTCTTTATCGCAGACAATTCCCAAGATATTCCGAGCGGGCTATTCATCCATGACGCCAGTCTCCTCACGCGCCAAACCCTGCAGAAAAGAAGGAAGACATCATCAATGCTGAACCTCCTCTCCCCCTCCCTGTGGGTTCTCCTATGGATCCTTTACTAGTTCACATGCAAAACTCTTCAGGAAAGAACTTTCAAAGGCAGTGGCTGGCAGACTTCACCAGACAGGTGGGCGAGCTGAGGCAAAGGTTGTCTGACCTGGAGCTCAAGGACTATGACCTGGCACACGATATTAGACAGGACAAAACAGACTCTACTTGACCATGATGAGAAACTGGAAGCACTAGAATTAAAACAAGAAGACCTAGAGAACAGGTCTTGCAGGGCCAATATATGCATACACGGCCTATCGGAGGCCATTACTGACCTCACCCCTCTGGTCATGAAATAGTTTGGCAGGCTCATGCCGCAGGCCGACCCAGCTTACTTTAAAATGGACATAATCCACCAGGTCTGCCTTAATATGGCAGAAGTCCCACGGGATATAATTCTACAAATCCAATATCCAGAGATCTGCTACCCAGGCTCTAAGAAGGAGCAAATCCAATTCTGCTGGGGTTTCCACTTTCACAATCTGCAATTCCAAATCAACTCTCTCCACTACACTACTTTCATCGTACTTTTGCTGAAACACAGGAGATATTATGTCATAAGAAGATTTCCTGCGACAACCCTCTTCCGCTTACTCCACACCAGCAGAAATCCGGCTGAACCTGGTACTGCTCAAGCTCCAGTCAGAAAAGACGCCACTCTAGTCCTCCATACCCGAACTGAGAAACTCAACCATTGGCGGCCATGTCTTAAGTGGGTCAATTACCTTAACCTACTGTTATGAGTTCCCTTCCTCTTTGTTACTAGGAGTGACATCCTGTTGTCACTGTCACCTGGGACACTCTGGGACTGCTCCCACTGAACAGCTCCATTGTTATGGGGACTATACTTCACTGTTCCCCCTCAGATTTACTTACTAGTTCAATGCATTGTGTTGTTCTGTGATAGTTATCTACCACTGAGTTCCCTTCCTGAACCGTCATTACCAACCCCATTATAGGGCACTCAGGACTATCATGTTGCCTTTGCATTTTCAAAGCAGGTGGTCGAGGGGTATGGTGAAGTTATGTTCGGTGGCCCCATCCAGCCTTTATTGCGGTGAATATGTTGTTATGTTGATGTTTTGTTTCAGTTTTTTACTCCTCTCCCCTCCCTGATCTTTTCTGCCCATGGTTACGTATGTTTTCTACCCCCTCTCCTGCTCTTTTACTTTTTTTGTCTGATCTTCTATATGTACTCAGCTCTGTCTTTGTCTCCCTTTTCATGTGTAAAGTTTTGTTGTATAATTCAGGGGCTTTAATTCCTCTGTAAGACGGAAAAAGGTCTTCCTGGATTATGCCTCCCACAACCCGGACATTATCTGCCTGAAGGAGTTTCATTTTCCCCAATCCACACTTGCAGAGCCGGCACCCAGGATGCATCTTACTTATTTATTTGTGGACCTGATGAAGGCGCGTGCGAGCGCCGAAACGCGTTGTCCGAAAATATTTCAATAAATTGTCCTGTGCAACCGTGGCGTCTTGAGTATGTCCTTTGCTAGCAGGAGCACTCTACACATTCCCCACTTTGATCTACCCATTCCTCCTCCATTAATCCTTACCGCAGAGGACACGGATAGGGGAGATAGAGCTGCACACTGCATCCACCGATCTCCACCTATACCTACCACCAGTGTTGGGCTTGCACTGGTGCATCCTCCCAGCAGATCGGTACAGCACAATAGGTGAGGTGGTGGGTCCCCCCTACCCTTTTGTTTTTCATTTGACGATACCATACGAGAGAGCGCCAAGCTTTTTTGTTTTCTTTCTGCTTTGTATCCAAATTCAGGGGAGTCGTGATACTTCCACATAAATCCTTCCCCTTTTCCCTCTCCAAAACCCACGTAGACCCTGCAGGCAGATATCTAATTCTAGAAGGTCTCTACCATGACAATCCTCTGTGTAATGTCAATACATATGCCCACACAGATGATTCCCTCTTCTTTTTTTTTTACTATGTGTGTCAAATTACAGTTTCTCCACTACGAGAGCTTAATCTGGTGTGGTGACTTAAATATGGTGCAAAATGTGCTTTTTTTTTTTTTAAAGCTCTCACACAACCTCTTTTAGGTGCTAAGGCCCACAGCAGCGGCACCTCTTGAGTTCCCTTAAGGATACTATAAATGGGCCAATAAGCCTGATAAATTACTGACATCCATGTAAAGGTTGATGTAACAGATTCATTTGATCCACAGGATTCAAGTTTCTTCTTCCCATGCCTTTCTGTCTTCTGTCAACCTCCCCTCTCTCACATAGGCACGGGGGATTCTCTCAATGCCCCAGTGACAACAGAGGAGGCGGCAACTACTATAGCAGCCATGAAACTAGATAAGGAGCCAGGGCCCAATGGGTTCTCTGTGCTGTATTACAAAAAAGTTACTATACTTATTTCTTTTTTTTTTTTTTTTTTTTTTAAAAAATTAAGTATAATATAAAACAAAAAAGGTAATATATTAATAAACAATTCCCCCTTCTACTCGACACACTCTGCCCAAATCGCTCTGTGTTTATTTAAACCTTTTTTGGAATTACCACAACGCCATTTCACTTTTTGGACCAACCTACATCATTCTATTATATTTGGTCCGCTATTCCCGAAAAGCCCTCTCAAGATCACTACCCTAGCTAGCATAAAGATGCGATTCAATAACTCTCGTCCCTTTTTAATTTTACTCAGAGCCCTAAAATAACCTCTGTTCCCAATCAATCTCTCTTCATTCCTAATTTATTTTCAATTGTCTGGAATACCTTCAACCAAAATTCTTCCACCTTTGGGCATGCCCATAACAAATGGATTAAGTCTGCTTCCGTTGTACCAGACTTAGGGCAATCAGCCTTCTTCCAACAGCCTATCTTTTTTAAAACGTACAGGAGAGTAATATAAATGATATATTATTCTCAATTGCATAATTTGATGTCTTTTGTTAACAGAGCACTTTTTAACCCCTTAAGGACCCATGACATACCGGTATTTCATGAGTCCGCGCCCGTCCTATAACGCGGGGCCACGGCGTGGCCGGGACCCGTGGCTAATAGCTCGCGGCACTGATGGCAGTGCCGCGTGCTATTAACCCTTTAGACGTGGCATTCAAAGTTGAACACCGCATCTAATGTGAAAGTAAATAATTGCTAGTTAGCTCAGGGGGCTGTTCGGGATGTCTGCTGCGAAATTGCGGCATTCCGAACAGCTGTGACACAGCAGGGGCCCTTACCTTGCCTCCTGGTGTCCGATCGCTGAATAACTGCTCAGTGCCTGAGATCCAAGCATGAGCAGTCAAGCGGCAGAATCATTGATCAATGGTTTCCTATGAGAAACCATTGATCAATGTAAAAGATCAGTGTGTGCAGTGTTATAGCCCCATATGGGAGCTATAACATTGCAACAAAAAGTGAAAAAAAAGTGAATAAAAATTATTTAACCGCTTCCCTAATAAAAGTTTGAATCACCCCCCTTTTCCCATTTAAAAAAAATATGTGTAAATAAAAATAAACATATGTGGTATCGCCGCATGCGGAAATGTCCGAATTATAAAAATATATCATTAATTAAAATGCACGGTCAATGGCGTACGTGCAAATTCCAAAGTCCAAAATAGTGTATTTTTGGTGACTTTTTATAGCATGAAAAAATTATCAATAAGTCCTATCAATGCAAACATGGTACCGCTAAAAACTTCAGTTCAGGGTGCAAAAAATAAGCCCTCATACTGCCCCATACGCGGAAAAATAAAAAAGCTATAGGGGTCAGAAGATGAGAATTTTAAACTTATACATTTTCCTGCATGTAGTTATGATTTTTTACAGAAGTACGACAAAATCAAACCTATATAAGTAGGGTATCATTTTAATCATATGGACCTACAGACTAAAGAGAAGGTGTCATTTTTACCGAAAAATGTACTGTGTAGAAACGGAAGCCCCCAAAACTTACAAAATGGTGTGTGTTTTTTTTTTCAATTTTGTCTCACAATGATTTTTTTTTCCCGTTTCGCCATAGATTTTTGGGTAAAATGACTGACATCATTACAAAGTAGAATTGGTGGCGCAAAAAACTAAGCCATCAAATGGATTTTTAGGTGCAAAATTGAAAGAGTTATGATTTTTTTAAAGGTAAGGAAGAAAAAATGAAAATGCAAAAACGGAAAAAAAAACAGGTCCTTAAGGGGCTATCATTGAACAATATGCCCTCCCATGCTTCCCTTGCGATTGAGCCAAATATGACCTCCCACCTCCTCTTTTTGTTTTCCTGAAAGGTGGCAGGTACAGTTTTTGGAGTAACTTATATATCCTTATTTCTCACATCACCTCTTCCTGTAATAATATTCTATCTGGCTCCGCTATGCCCTCTGACTTCCTTAAAGGCTTCTATAGTAGTCATTCCTAAACCTAATATCCCCTCCTGCCTTCCAACTACCGACCTATCTCTATCATCAATCTTCATGCTAAATTCTTTACCTCTATACTTACTTGGCATCTGAGCTACCTACTTACTAGCTTGATACATAACGACCAAGTGGGTTTCATCCCGGGAAGGCAAGCCTCTGATAACCATTTGGTAGAGGTCTTCTCCACATCCCTTACTCTTCTGGGGCTTGACATGGAGAAGAGCTTTAATTTAGTGTCTGGGCCATTTCTATTTGGTGTGCTCCGCCATATGGCTTTCACCGGACTGTTTGTGAACTCTCTACTTTCTCTCTATACCTCCCCTAAAGCATTTCTTAAAGAGCACCTGTCACCAAACCATATTTTCTAAACAAACTCAGATTATATTCCCTAACTACTTCTTACACTCCTTCTGCCTTGAATTTTTTCCAAGCTTTAAAAAGCTCTGTCTCATACCTTTCCCTGTGCTCACTTTGTGTGAGCTCCCGTCAGGAGAAAGTAGACGTTCCCCAACAGGGGCAACGTCACTGAAGCCCGTGAGAGACGTGCCTTGCCATGCCCCGCACGTACTTCCTGAGTTTGGTCTCCTGACAGGCCGAGAGGAGACCAAACTAACTATTTGACTTGAGGCAGGGAACAGAACAGAGCCACCTAGTGGCCGTCAATCACATTAAAAACATGTAAAGGTTGTGAATTGTAACAGCAAGTAAATAGAAAAGTCTCTTATAATTACATAATAAAAAATATATTAAAAGTTTAGTTAAATGACACGTACTCTTTATCTCCCTTCCCTGGATTCGAAACCTATCGATGTAGAGCAGTAGACTCACCCTTATCTCCAGGGTTATTTGCTCTTGCTATGGAGCCCCTGGCGACCCTGATTCGGCCCATCCCAACATTAAGGGAGTTCAGATTGTCTCTTCTTCCGAAAAAGCTAACTTCTTTGCTGATGATCTGCTGCTTAATCTCCCCATTTCTTTAATTTCCATGCCTAATCTCTTTGTTCTGTTGGACTGGTGTACCTGGGTCTCCGAGTGAAAAGGTCCAAATCAGATATCCTTTATTGTCATACTCGTCCTCTACCTCTCCCTATACAAACTGAACTACCCTCCGCTTTACAAGCAAATCAGGAAGACCTGGTGAGATGAGATCTCTCCCACATCCATATTGTGTAGTGTGTAGGATTTTATAATCTGGGAAAAAACTTATTATCCTCCCTCATTTCCGCACAAGGTTTTTCCAACCCCCACTGAGACTCTTAGAGTCTCCCAGGCCTTTTTGTTCCTGCAATCCCTTGCTAAGCCCTCCTTTTCATTCACCACCTCATCCTATGAGGCCCTGGCCCTATATATCCCTATACTCCCCGGCTCCCTGTCCCTGGTGTACTTGACTCATTACCGCCCCAGTTCAGATGGTAAACTCCTCTTCATAAACCAATGGGAAGATGATTTAGGTTTTACTTTGTCCATGATTAAATGGATGTTGTGCTGTAAACAGGTAGCCAAGGGCAGCTGGCAGGTTTCTCTGGTGGAGAAGGTCCTACATAGGACATACAATGGCCTTTCCAGTCTCCGCGCTATTTACCTCCCTGTCTCCACTTTATGCTTTAGTGGTTGCCAGGTAGTTGGTTCTATATGAAATACCGTATTTATCGGGGTATACCACGCACCGGCCTATAACACGCACCCTCATTTTACCAAGGATATTTGGGTAAAAAAAGTTTTTTACCCAAATATCCTTGGTAAAATGAGGGTGCGTGTGTGTGGATGTGTATACCCCTATACGCTGTTTCTGACCCCGCAGAAGCCCCCAGGAAAGGCAGGGGGAGAGAGGCCATCGCTGCTGCTTCTCTCCCCCTGCCTTTCCTGGGGTCTAGAGCCCTGCTGTCGCCGCTTCTCTCCCCCTGGCTATCGGCGCTGCTGCCCCATTGCCTCCCCCATCCCCGGTTTATAATTACCTGTTGCCGTGGTCGGCTCCGTGGTGCTTCTGGCTCTGGTCCGCGGTGCTTCTGGCTCCAGTGTGGCATCTATGTGTCGTTGCTATGCATTGCTATGCAATGACAAGTGACATTGCGTCACTCGTCATTGCGCCTCGCAGCGCATAGCAACGACGCATAGACACCCCACCGGAGCGGGAAGCAGCACGGACGGGAGCCAGAAGCAACACGGACGGAAGCCAGAAGCAGAGTGGACCCGACCCCGGCAACAGGTAATTATAAAACCGGGGATGGGGGGAGGCAATGGGGCCGTGGCGCCGATAGCCAGGGGGAGAGAAGTGGCGGCAGCAAGGCTCTAGACCCCAGGAAAGGCAGGGGGAGAGAAGCGGGCAGCGACAGCCTCTCTCCCCCTGCCTTTCCTGGGGGCTTCTGTGGGGTCAGAAAAACCGGGGGGATGGGAGAGGTAATGGGGCAGCGGCGCCGGCAGTCTCTGGACCCCAGGATAGGCAGGGGCAGAGAAGCCGGCAGCGACGGCAGGTCCCTGGACCTGCAAAAGCCGCTGCAGTTCATTGATTTGAAGCACCCGCTTTAAATCATTGAACTGCAGCGGCTTATCGGTGTATAACACGCAGATAAACTTTAGGCTAAAAATTTTAGCCTAAAAAATGCGTGTTATATGCCGATAAATACGGTATCTGCTTTTCTCCTTTTTTTAATAGCCCGGTGTCCCCTGTAATGCAGATAGCATACTGCTTTGTTTACAGTTCTGTCTTTTTATAAAAAAAAATAAAAATGATTGTTTGCTTAACTAGTACTGTGATTTCCTGCTGTGGGGTACAGTTTTGTAAAGTCTGTGACATGGTAGCCGTATTGCACCTGGGCTGACCAGAAGCTTCCTTCTGTCCCAATATAAAGTTATAGGGTCCTTGTACACATTACCCCCAGAAGCTACACTTTTCCTCACTTCTTTTTTGCAAATAAAAACTAGAACTCTACATTAACATTGTCCTTGACTGAACTATTTAGCTGGAGCTCCTCTTTCTATGCTGTACTGAATTACTTTGCATTAATTTCCTCTCTTTAACCTCTTAAGGATGTAGGGCGTACCTGTACGCCCTACGCCCGGTCCCAGTATATAAAACTGGGTCACGCCATGACCCCACGTCATACCGGGACCCTCGGCTAATAGCGTACAGCACTGATTGTTGTGCCACGCTATTAACCCTTTAGACGTGGTGATCAAAGTTGATTGCCGTGTCTAAAATTTAAGTAAAAGCCTCCCGGAAGCTCAGTCGGGCTGATCGGGACTATCCCGATAAAATCGCAATGTCCCGATCAGCTAGCGGAGGTCCCCTTACCTTACTCTGTCGCTTCCGATCGGCGTTTGATTGCTCCAAGCCTGAGATACAGGCTTGAGCAATCGACCACCTATAACACTGATCAATGCAAAGCTATGGCTTTGCAGGGATCAGTGTAAAAGATCAGTGTGTGCAGTGTTATAGCCCCCTATGGGAGCTATAACACTGCAAAAAAAAAAAAGTGAAAAACAAAAGTTAATAAAGGTAATTTAACCCCTTCCCTAATAAAAGTTTGAATCACTCCCCTTTTCCCATAAAAAAAACACTGTAAATAAAAATAAACAAATGTGGTATCACTGCGTGCAGAAATGTCCAAATTATAAAGAGATATCATTAATTATACCGCACGGTCAATGGCGTACACGCAAAAAAGTTCCAAAGTCCAAAATAGCGTATTTTAGTAACTTTTTATATAATGAAAAAATGAATAAAAAGCGATCAAAAAGTCTGATCAATACAAAAATGGTACCGATAAAAACTTCAGAACATGGCGCAAAAAATGAGCCCTCATAACGGAAAAATAAAAAAGTTATAGGGGTCAGAAGATGAGAATTTTTTCGTATACATTTTCCTGCATGTAGTTTTTATTTTTTTCAGTAGTACGAAAAAATCAAACCTATATAAGTAGGGTATCATTTTAACCATATGGACCTACAGAATAAATTTAATGTGTCATTTTTACCAAAAAATGCACTGCGTAGAAACGGAAGCCCCCAAAATTTACAAAATTGCATTTTTTCTTTAATTTTGTGGGACAATTAATTATTTTTCTGTTTCGCCGTGGATATTTTGGTAAAATGACTAATGTTACTGCAAAATAGATTTGGTGGCGCAAACAATAAGCCATGATATGGAATTTTATGTGCAAAATTGAAAGCGTTATGATTTTTAGAAGGTGATGAGGAAAAAATGAAAATGCAAAAACTGAAAAACCCAGTGTCCATAAGGGGTTAAAAAGACTAGACAAGGGTAAGCTCGATTTTCCCTCTTTTTGAATGTGTCTGTGGCTTAACCCTTTCATACCTGTCAGCCATGCCTGTTACATAGGCTCAAATCACACCAAACAGTACAAACAACAGAAAACAGTGCAAATCACTAAGGGCACATACAACACACAACATACATTCCCTAGCTACAGTCTTTTGAGGGATCAACAGTGGGGACACTGCAATAGTAATAAGCAGTTTATGAATCCAGCACGAGAATGAAATATTACCTTCACTACATGCTGTAGCAATAGCTCTTTATCTCATTCTGCCTTCATTTCTCTGTGTAGCTCTCTCCCCTTTTACCCAAAGACTACCATGAGCAGCATGAAACCTAATCCCTCAGTATGCTGATGGCCTGTCTTATCTCTAAAGACCGGGTTTGCAGTGAACAGAGTGTACAATTGGTGCAGGAGGCAGGGAAAGAAAAATAAGTAGCTCATAAGTTAAGAAATAGGCATTTTTCTAAATTTAAGACAAGCGTCTTACAAAGATTCATACACTTGTTTGTACTATTGATTTATGCAAAATTTGTTGAAAGTGCAGTTTAAATCACCTAAATAATCCAGTATCAGCTAACAGCTACAGTATGTTATACTTTTGCTGTTACTGTGCATTAAATAAAAAGTTCAAAAGCAACATAGTATTTTGCAGCTATGGAAACAGTAAACTGCATTTTCCTGCGTACATGTCTGATAACTGGAGTGTTTGTACAACATAATACTTTCAAATTCTTTAAATACACTTTATACATAAAAAATCAATGAACTCTAAATGTCAGTTGCTATAGTAACTTAAAAGACAAAATTGTCCAGTACAAATATATATATATATATATATATATACATACATATATACACACACACACACAGTATATACATTTTGACCAAATGGACATTTAACCTTATCATTTCATATAAAGATTACTGTAACATAAACTCACTAATGTAATATTACAAAAATACTACATTTGAATATAAAAAAGACATTAAATAACGTCCAGTCTTTCTACTATACTTACTAAACATTCATTTTCAAGATCTTTCTTTGCGATCAGCAAATGGAAATATTCTTGTTTGAATGCTAATGCAGAAAACACACTCAGGCTTAAAGGGGTACTCCTGTGGAAAACTTTTTTTTTTTTTTAATCAACTGGTAAAAGAAAGTTAAACAGATTTGTAAATGACTTTTATTCAAAAATCTTAATCCTCCCAGTACAGTGGTCCCTCAACATATGATGGTAATTGGTTCCGGGAGGACCATCATATCTTGAAACCATCATATGTTGAGTACATATGTCTATGGAAAACTGGTAATTGGTTCCGGAGCCCCGAGACCATCATATGTTGAGTACATATCTCTATGGAAAACTGGTAATTGGTTCCTTAGTCCATGAAATTTCAACCAGGTGCCAGGCCCGAGGTGGGGGCTTTGGGCCAGGCCCGAGGTGGGGGCTTTGGGCCAGGCTGGGTGGGGGTACGGGCCAGGCCTGGTGGGGCTTTGGGCCAGGCCTGGGGGGGGCTTTGGGCCAGGCCTGGTGGGGCTATGGGCTTAACGATACCGCTGCCATGGGGTGAGGGGTTAACTTGACTCTTCACCCCATGGCAGCGGCAGTTTTATTGCTGCCGCTGCGGGAGGTGTTAACACTGCCGCTGCCATGGGGTGAAGGGTTAAGTTAACCCCTCACCCCGCGGCAGCGATAACCCCTCACCCCATGGCAGCAGCAGTGTTATCGCCGCAGCTGCCATGGGTTGAGGGGTTAATGCCGCCGCTGCCATGCAAATGAGCACTCACCAGCTCTGCGTCTTCCTCTCCCGGCGGCGATCCTCGACTGAGGCGGAGGCCGGCAACGTCACTGTCATGTGACAATACATTGTCACATGGCAGTGAGGATCCGTGTGCCGCAAGGAGGCTGCACTGGCACCACGGGGGTTAGCTGCTCCGGCATGCACCAGTATGTAAACCTGCTTAATAGCCCAGCGGCAGCCCGGTAGCAGCTGCGGCAGCCAGCGCTACCAGAGGACCGCAAATTTTAATGATGTCCCCGACAAAAAATATTGTATGTCGATACTGCTTTCAACATACGATGGCCTCTGAGAGGCCATCGTATGTTGAAAATAACGTATGTCGAGGCCATCGCATCTCGAGGAATTACTGTACTTATCTGCTGCTGTATGTTCCAGAGGAAGTTCTTTTCTTTTTTAAATTATTTTCAGTGCTCTCTGGTGACACCTCTGTCCATGTCAGGAAAGGTCCAGAGCAGGAGCAAATCCCCATAGCAAACATATCCTGCTCTGAACAGTTCCTGACACGGACAGAGGTGTCAGACAGAAAATAGATTAAGGAAATTCAAAAAGAAAAGAACTACCTCTGAAACATACAGCAGCTGATAAGTACAGTGGGGCAAAAAAGTATTTAGTCAGCCACCAATTGTGCAAGTCCTCCCACTTAAAAAGATGAGAGAGGCCTGTAATTTTCATCATAGGTATACCTCAACTGTGAGAGACATAATGAGAAAAAAAAAAACATAGAATCACATTGTCTGATTTTTAAAGAATTTATTGGCAAATTATGGTGGAATATAAGTATTTGGTCACCTACAAACAAGCAAGATTTCTGGCTCTCACAGACCTGTCACTTCTTCTTTAAGAGAGTCTCCTCTTCATCAACTCGTTACCTATATTAATGGCACCTGTTTGAACTTGTTATCAGTATAAAAGACACCTGTCCACAACCTCAAACAGTCACACTCCAAACTCCACTATGGCCAAGACCAAAGAGCTGTCAAAGGACACCAGAAACAAAATTATAGATCTGCACCAGGCTGGAAAGACAGAATCTGCAATAGGCAAGCAGCTTGGTGTGAAGAAATCGACCGTGGGAGCAATTATTAGAAAATGGAAGACATACAAGACCACTGAGATCTAGGGCTCCACACAAGATCTCACCCCATGGTGTCAAAATGATAACAAGAACGTTGAGCAAAAATCCCAGAACCACATGGGGGACCTAATGAATGACCTGCAGAGAGCTGGGACCAAAGTAACAAAGGCTACCATCAGTAACACACTATGACGCCAGGGACTCAAATTATGCAGTGCTAAACGTGTCCCCCTGCTTAAGAAAGTACATGTCTGGGCCCGTCTGAAGTTTGCTAGAGAGCATTTGGATGATCCAGAAGAGGAATGGGAGAATGTCATATGGTCAGATGAAACCAAAGTAGAACTTTTTGGTAAAAACTCAACGCGTCATGTTTGGAGGAGAAAGAATTCTGAGTTGCATCCAAAGAACACCATACCTACTGTGAAGCATGGGAGTGGAAACATCATGCTTTGGGGCTGTTTTTCTGCTAAGGGACCAGGACAACTGCTCCATGTAAAGGAAATAATGAATGGGGCCATGTATCATAAGATTTTGAGTGAAAACCTCCTTCCATCAGCAAGGGCATTGAAGATGAAATGTGGCTGCGTCTTTCAGCATGACAATGATCCCAAACACACCACCTGGTCAATGAAGCAGTGGCTTCGTAAGAAGCATTTCAAGGTCCTGGAGTGGCCTAGCCAGTCTCCAGATCTGAGCCCAGTAGAAAACCTTTGGAGGGAGTTGAAAGTTTGTGTTGCCCAGCGGATTTTTTTTTCTCATTATGTCTCTCATAGTTGAGGTATACCTATGATGAAAATTACAGGCGCCTCTCATCTTTTTAAGTGGGAGAACTTGCACAATTGGTGGCTGACTAAATACTTTTTTGCCCCACTGTACTGGGGGGGATTAAGAATTTTAAATAGAAGTAATTTACAAATCTGTATAATTTTCTGGCACCAGTTGATTTAAAAAAAAATAGTTTTCCACCGGAGTACCCCTTTAATACCCCTCACCAGGCTTATGGACGCTGGTTCATATGTTCAGCTTTTTCTCCACTCTCTACTCAACCACACCATCTCATTATAGTTGCAAGCAGGGTAATAGGAAACCTGAGCACTGTTCCCTGAGCAATATCGGAACCACAACAAATAGGTATTATCGTATAGTGCCCTAATGGGTGAAAAAAGCAGCCACATCTGTGAGGTCACATAGCATCCATGAGCATTGTATTTAGAGATGAGCGAATTTTTTAGAAAAATTAGATTCAGCCAATTAGCCGATTTTTTCGAAAAATTTGGTTTGAATCGCTATTAAAAACGGCTATTTCTGTGCTGCAGAGAGCCTCAATAGGCGGTGTAGAACACTTTGCCTTACCGTAACATGCATAGGGAGTGTGCTGTGTTAGTGAAATAATACTGTTATTCAGAATGACATGCAGATTAGAGGCATTGCTATTAGAATCACTATCTCAGAGTGGCACAAGGACAGAGCCTGGAGGTGGCAGTATGAGGAGACGATATAGTGGCTGCACGACACAGCGTGGAGGTGGCGGCTGCATGAGGAGACCATATAGTGCCTGAATGACCCAGCCTGGAGGTGGCAACAGCCTGACGAGACCATAGCGCCTCACAATTGAAAAGATTAAATATATTTTTTAACATTTAAATTGAAGATTTCAAACAGATGAACCTAAAAAGTGTTATTTAATGTGCCAGCAGCATGAGGAGACCACATGGCAGCACAGTGACACAGCCTGGAGGTGGCAGCAGCATGAGTAGCCCATAATCTAGCAGAATGACACAGCCTGGAGTTGGCAGCAGCAAGAGGAGACCATATAGTGGCTGACTGACACAGCCTGGAGGTGGCGGCAGCATGAGGAGGCCATATGGGGGCAGAATGAGACAGCCTGGAGCTGGCATCAGCATGAGGAGAACATATGGGGTCAGTATCAGGCAGCCTGGAGCTGGCATCAGCATGAGGAGAACATATGGTGGCATTATGAGACAGCACGGAGCTGGCATCAGCATGAGGAGAACATATGGTGGCAGAATGAGACAGCCTGAAGGTGGCACACTGCCGAATAGCTGATTTCCCCCCCCAACAGTCCGCAATGATTGACTGCTAGTGCCACCGACTCCAGGAACCCCTGTTCCACTACCTCCCGGGAAGGTAGGCTGTCGCGAAGAAGGTGGTCTACCCCAGGCAAGTTTGGCTCCAGACTTCCCACTCCTGCCACCATGCTGATTGCCAACCATGCAACTACCTTGCTGGCTCAGCTGCTGCCTCACGGGCAACCTGCAACCCTCTTCTCCTGATGATGATGAAGCCCCTTCTGCACCCAGCTCCCAAGTGCGATCGGCTTTATCATCAACGAATTGTGCCTGCACGTTACTGAGGTCCTCCTCAGGTTCCTCAACAGTGTCTGCTTCAGGAGCCTGAACGCTCGCAACACCACCTCCCACGCCACTTTTCTCATCAATACTTGCCCGCCCAGTGGAGGAAGCGGTGGATGTCTCCTCCACTTCTTGGCTGGGCAGTAGCTGCTGACTGTCCTCTAGTAGATTGTCCTCACTAAAGAGTGGAGTTGAACCCACAGCATACAATACTTCAGTAGGGGAGGGAACAGCATAGGACAGAGGTAATGGGAAGACAGGGACTGCTCCAGGGCCATGCCAACTGAGGGTTGTGTCTGAGGAACCCACCGACTGTTGACTAGGGGTGTCAGATGTCACTTGTGATGAAGTGGATGACTGTGTTAACCAATCGACAACAGCAGATGGGTTGCTGGTCGAGACACGACCGCTAGCTGATAACGGGAGCTGAGGCCTCTCGCTGCGACTCCTGCTGCCACTTGCCCCTAGACTTAAAACAGTATTTGTCTAGAACAGAAGGAGGTGTGTGTTTTTTGGCTGGCCTTTCACAGTAACTAGGCCCTTAGGACTATAACATGAATGTTACGCCGAGCGCTCCGGGTCCCCGCTCCTCCCCGGAGCGCTCGCTACACTCTCGCTACTGCAGCGCTCCGGTCAGATCCACTGACCCGGTGCGCTGCGATACCGCCTCCAGCCGGGATGCGATTCGCGATGCGGGTGGCGCCCGCTCGCGATGCGCACCCCGGCTCCCGTACCTGACTCGCTCTCCGTCGGTCCTGTCCCGGCGCGCGCGGCCCCGCTCCCTAGGGCGCGCGCGCGCCGGGTCTCTGCGATTTAAAGGGCCACTGCGCCGCTGATTGGCGCAGTGGTTCTAATTAGTGTGTTCACCTGTGCACTCCCTATTTATACCTCACTTCCCCTGCACTCCCTCGCCGGATCTTGTTGCCATTGTGCCAGTGAAAGCGTTTCCTTGTGTGTTCCTAGCCTGTGTTCCAGACCTCCTGCCGTTGCCCCTGACTACGATCCTTGCTGCCTGCCCCGACCTTCTGCTACGTCCGACCTTGCTTCTGTCTACTCCCTTGTACCGCGCCTATCTTCAGCAGTCAGAGAGGTTGAGCCGTTGCTAGTGGATACGACCTGGTCACTACCGCCGCAGCAAGACCATCCCGCTTTGCGGCGGGCTCTGGTGAAAACCAGTAGTGACTTAGAACCGGTCCACTAGCACGGTCCACGCCAATCCCTCTCTGGCACAGAGGATCCACCTCCTGCCAGCCGGCATCGTGACAGTAGATCCGGCCATGGATCCCGCTGAAGTTCCTCTGCCAGTTGTCGCCGACCTCACCACGGTGGTCGCCCAGCAGTCACAACAGATAGCGCAACAAGGCCACCAGCTGTCTCAACTGACCGTGATGCTACAGCAGCTACTACCACAGCTTCAGCAATCATCTCCTCCGCCAGCTCCTGCACCTCCTCCGCAGCGAGTGGCCGCTTCAGGCCTACGACTATCCTTGCCGGATAAATTTGATGGGGACTCTAAATTTTGCCGTGGCTTTCTTTCTCAATGTTCCCTGCACTTGGAGATGATGTCGGACCAGTTTCCTACTGAAAGGTCTAAGGTGGCTTTCGTAGTCAGCCTTCTGTCTGGAAAAGCTCTGTCATGGGCCACACCGCTCTGGGACCGCAATGACCCCGTCACTGCCTCTGTACACTCCTTCTTCTCGGAAATTCGAAGTGTCTTTGAGGAACCTGCCCGAGCCTCTTCTGCTGAGACTGCCCTGTTGAACCTGGTCCAGGGTAATTCTTCCGTTGGCGAGTACGCCGTACAATTCCGTACTCTTGCTTCAGAACTATCCTGGAATAATGAGGCCCTCTGCGCGACCTTTACAAAAGGCCTATCCAGCAACATTAAAGATGTTCTGGCCGCACGAGAAATCCCTGCTAACCTACATGAACTCATTCATCTAGCCACTCGCATTGACATGCGTTTTTCCGAAAGGCGTCAGGAGCTCCGCCAGGATATGGACTTTGTTCGCACGAGGCGTTTTTTCTCCACGGCTCCTCTCTCCTCTGGTCCCCTGCAATCCGTTCCTGTGCCTCCCGCCGTGGAGGCTATGCAGGTCGACCGGTCTCGCCTGACACCTCAAGAGAGGACACGACGCCGCATGGAGAATCTCTGCCTGTACTGTGCCGGTACCGAACACTTCCTGAAGGATTGTCCTATCGGTCCTCCCCGCCTGGAAAGACGTACGCTGACTCCGCACAATGGTGAGACAGTCCTTGATGTCAACTCTGCTTCTCCACGTCTTACTGTGCCTGTGCGGATATCTGCCTCTACCTTCTCCTTCTCTACTATGGCCTTCTTGGATTCCGGATCTGCAGGAAATTTTATTTTGGCCTCTCTCGTCAACAGGTTCAACATCCCGGTGACCAGTCTCGCCAGACCCCTCTACATCAATTGTGTTAACAATGAAAGATTGGACTGTACCATACGTTTCCGCACGGAGCCCCTCCTAATGTGCATCGGACCTCATCACGAGAAAATTGAGTTTTTGGTCCTCCCCAATTGCACTTCCGAAATTCTCCTTGGACTACCCTGGCTTCAACACCATTCCCCAACCCTGGATTGGTCCACTGGGGAGATCAAGAGTTGGGGCCCCTCTTGTTTCAAGGACTGCCTTAAACCGGTTCCCAGTACTCCTTGCCGTGACTCTGTGGTTCCCCCTGTAACCGGTCTCCCTAAGGCCTATATGGACTTTGCGGATGTTTTTTGCAAAAAACAAGCTGAGACTCTACCTCCTCACAGGCCTTATGACTGTCCTATTGACCTCCTCCCGGGCACTACTCCACCCCGGGGCAGAATTTATCCTCTCTCTGCCCCAGAGACTCTTGCTATGTCTGAGTACATCCAGGAAAATTTAAAAAAGGGCTTTATCCGCAAATCCTCCTCTCCTGCCGGAGCCGGATTTTTCTTTGTGTCCAAAAAAGATGGCTCCCTACGGCCTTGCATTGACTACCGCGGTCTTAATAAAATCACGGTAAAGAACCGCTACCCCCTACCTCTCATCTCTGAACTCTTTGATCGCCTCCAAGGTGCCCACATCTTTACCAAACTGGACTTAAGAGGTGCCTATAATCTCATCCGCATCAG
This sequence comes from Hyla sarda, assembly GCF_029499605.1. Classification (NCBI taxonomy): domain Eukaryota; kingdom Metazoa; phylum Chordata; class Amphibia; order Anura; family Hylidae; genus Hyla; species Hyla sarda. The sequence continues at coordinate 132,759,324 of NC_079190.1, read as the reverse complement.
AGAGGGGGATGAATGGAAAACGGCATTTAACACTAGAGATGGACACTTTGAGTATCTGGTCATGCCCTTTGGCCTGTGCAACGCCCCTGCCGTCTTCCAAGACTTTGTTAATGAAATTTTTCGTGATCTCTTATATTCCTGTGTTGTTGTATATCTGGACGATATCCTGATTTTTTCTGCCAATCTAGAAGAACACCGCCAGCATGTCCGCATGGTTCTTCAGAGACTTCGTGACAATCAACTTTATGCCAAAATGGAGAAATGTCTGTTTGAATGTCAATCTCTTCCTTTCCTAGGATACTTGGTCTCTGGCCAGGGACTACAAATGGATCCAGACAAACTCTCTGCCGTCTTAGATTGGCCACGCCCCTCCGGACTCCGTGCTATCCAACGTTTTTTGGGATTCGCCAATTATTACAGACAATTTATTCCACATTTTTCCACCATTGTGGCTCCTATCGTGGCTTTAACCAAAAAGAATGCCAATCCTAAGTCATGGCCTCCTCAAGCGGAAGACGCCTTTAAACAGCTCAAGTCTGCCTTTTCTTCGGCTCCCGTGCTCTCCAGACCTGACCCATCTAAACCCTTCCTATTGGAGGTTGATGCCTCCTCAGTGGGAGCTGGAGCGGTCCTTCTACAAAAAAATTCTTCCGGGCATGCTGTTACTTGTGGTTTTTTTTCTAGGACCTTCTCTCCGGCGGAGAGGAACTACTCCATCGGGGATCGAGAGCTTCTAGCCATTAAATTAGCACTTGAGGAATGGAGGCATCTGCTGGAGGGATCAAGATTTCCAGCTATTATTTACACCGATCACAAGAACCTCTCCTATCTCCAGTCTGCCCAACGGCTGAATCCTCGCCAGGCCAGGTGGTCTCTGTTCTTTGCCCGATTTAATTTTGAAATCCACTTTCGGCCTGCCGATAAGAACATTAGGGCCGATGCTCTCTCCCGTTCCTCGGATGCCTCGGAAGTAGAGCTCTCTCCGCAACACATCATTCCTCCTGACTGCCTGATCTCCACTTCTCCAGCCTCCATCAGGCAAACTCCTCCAGGGAAGACCTTCGTCTCTCCACGCCAACGCCTCGGAATCCTCAAATGGGGTCACTCCTCCCATCTCGCAGGTCATGCGGGCATCAAGAAATCCGTGCAACTCATCTCTCGTTTCTATTGGTGGCCGACTCTGGAGACGGATGTTGTGGATTTTGTGCGAGCCTGCACTGTCTGTGCCCGGGATAAGACTCCTCGCCAGAAGCCCGCTGGTCTTCTTCATCCTCTGCCTGTCCCCGAACAGCCTTGGTCTCTGATTGGTATGGACTTTATTACAGACTTACCCCCATCCCGTGGCAACACTGTTGTTTGGGTGGTCGTTGATCGATTCTCCAAGATGGCACATTTCATCCCTCTTCCTGGTCTTCCTTCAGCGCCTCAGTTGGCAAAACAATTTTTTGTACACATTTTTCGTCTTCACGGGTTGCCCACGCAGATCGTCTCGGATAGAGGCGTCCAATTCGTGTCAAAATTCTGGAGGGCTCTCTGTAAACAACTCAAGATTAAATTAAACTTTTCTTCTGCATATCATCCTCAATCCAATGGGCAAGTAGAAAGAATTAACCAGGTCCTGGGTGATTATTTACGGCATTTTGTTTCCTCCCGCCAGGATGACTGGGCAGATCTTCTACCATGGGCCGAATTCTCGTATAACTTCAGAGTCTCTGAATCTTCCTCCAAATCCCCATTTTTCGTGGTGTACGGCCGTCACCCTCTTCCCCCCCTCCCTACTCCCTTGCCCTCTGGTTTGCCCGCTGTGGATGAAATATCTCGTGATCTTTCCACCATATGGAAAGAGACCCAAAATTCTCTCTTACAGGCTTCATCACGCATGAAGAAGTTTGCTGATAAGAAAAGAAGAGCTCCCCCCATTTTTTCTCCTGGAGACAAGGTATGGCTCTCCGCTAAATATGTCCGCTTCCGTGTCCCTAGCTACGAATTGGGACCACGCTATCTTGGTCCTTTCAAAATTTTGTGCCAGATTAATCCTGTCTCTTACAAACTTCTTCTTCCTCCTTCTCTTCGTATTCCTAATGCCTTTCACGTTTCTCTTCTTAAACCACTCATCATCAACCGTTTCTCTCCCAAACTTGTCTCTCCCACTCCTGTTTCCGGCTCCTCGGACATCTTCTCCGTAAAGGAGATACTGGCCTCCAAGAAGGTCAGAGGGAAAACTTTTTTTTTAGTCGATTGGGAGGGTTGTGGTCCTGAAGAGAGATCCTGGGAACCTGAGGACAATATCCTAGACAAAAGTCTGCTCCTCAGGTTCTCAGGCTCTAAGAAGAGGGGGAGACCCAAGGGGGGGGGGTACTGTTACGCCGAGCGCTCCGGGTCCCCGCTCCTCCCCGGAGCGCTCGCTATACTCTCGCTACTGCAGCGCTCCGGTCAGATCCACTGACCCGGTGCGCTGCGATACCGCCTCCAGCCGGGATGCGATTCGCGATGCGGGTGGCGCCCGCTCGCGATGCGCACCCCGGCTCCCGTACCTGACTCGCTCTCCGTCGGTCCTGTCCCGGCGCGCGCGGCCCCGCTCCCTAGGGCGCGCGCGCGCCGGGTCTCTGCGATTTAAAGGGCCACTGCGCCGCTGATTGGCGCAGTGGTTCTAATTAGTGTGTTCACCTGTGCACTCCCTATTTATACCTCACTTCCCCTGCACTCCCTCGCCGGATCTTGTTGCCATTGTGCCAGTGAAAGCGTTTCCTTGTGTGTTCCTAGCCTGTGTTCCAGACCTCCTGCCGTTGCCCCTGACTACGATCCTTGCTGCCTGCCCCGACCTTCTGCTACGTCCGACCTTGCTTCTGTCTACTCCCTTGTACCGCGCCTATCTTCAGCAGTCAGAGAGGTTGAGCCGTTGCTAGTGGATACGACCTGGTCACTACCGCCGCAGCAAGACCATCCCGCTTTGCGGCGGGCTCTGGTGAAAACCAGTAGTGACTTAGAACCGGTCCACTAGCACGGTCCACGCCAATCCCTCTCTGGCACAGAGGATCCACCTCCTGCCAGCCGGCATCGTGACAATGAACAAAATGGTACACCACATAGTTGTACGTCCGTGGTATGCACTTATCAGGGAAGTACAATACGCTCCAATACACTTAAAACAGTATTTGTCTAGAACAGGAGCAGGTGTGTACTTTGGCTGGCCTTTCACAGTAACTAGGCCTTTAGAACTATAACAGGAACAAAATTGTACACCACGTAGATGTACGTACATGGTATGCACTTATGAGAGGAGTACAATACGCTCTACTTCACTTTGCACTTTCATTTTTCATTTATTCTACTTTGTAATGACATCAGTCATTTTACCCAAAAATTTACGACAAAACGGAAAACAAAATCATTATGTGAGACAGAATTGAAGAAAAAACACCATTTTGTAACTTTTGGGGGCTTCCGTCTCTACGCAGTAAATTTTTCGGTAAAAATGACACCTTTTGATTTTTTATTTTGTCGTACTTCTGGAAAAAAAATCCTAACAATATGCAGGAAAATGTATATGTTTAACCCCTTAACGACGCAGGACGTATATTTACGTCGGTCCCGCATCATATCGATCCCGCATCGCATATCGATCCCGCATCATATCGCGTCGGTCCCGGCGCTCATCAACGGCCGGGACCCGCGGCTAAAACCACACATTGCCGATCGCGGCGATGTGCGGTATTAACCCTTTAGAAGCGGCGGTCAAAGCTGACCGCTGCTTCTAAAGTGAAAGTGAAAGTGACCCGGCTGCTCAGTCGGGCTGTTCGGGACCGCTGCGGTGAAATCGCGGCGTCCCGAACAGCTGACCGGACACCGGGAGGGCCCTTACCTGCCTCCTCGGTGTCCGATCGGCGAATGACTGCTCCGTGCCTGAGATCCAGGCAGGAGCAGTCAAGCGCCGATAACACTGATCACAGACGTGTTAATACACGCCTGTGATCTGTGTAAAAGATCAGTGTGTGCAGTGTTATAGGTCCCTATGGGACCTATAACACTGCAAAAAAAAAGTAAAAAAAAGTGTTAATAAAGGTCATTTAACCCCTTCCCTAATAAAAGTTTGAATCACCCCCCTTTTCCCATAAAAAAATAAAACAGTGTAAAAAAAAAAAAAAATAAACATATGTGGTATCGCCGCGTGCGTAAATGTCCGTACTATCAAAATATATCATTAATTAAACCGTACGGTCAATGGCGTACGCGCAAAAATATTCCAAAGTCAAAAAAAGCGTATTTTGGTCACTTTTTATACCATTAAAAAATGAATAAAAAGTGATCAAAAAGTCCGATCAAAACAAATATTATACCGATAGAAACTTCAGATCACGGCGCAAAAAATGAGTCCTCATACCGCCCTGTACGTGGAAAAATAAAAAAGGTTATAGGGGTCAGAATATGACATTTTTAAACGTATACATTTTCCTGCATGTAGTTATGATTTTTTCCAGAAGTGCGACAAAATCAAACCTATATAAGTAGGGTATCATTTTAACCGTATGGACCTACAGAATAATGATAAGGTATAATTTTTGCCGAAATATGCACTGCGTAGAAACGGAAGCCCCCAAAAGTTACAAAATGGCGTATTTTTTTTCGATTTTGTCGCACAATGATTTTTTTTTCCGTTTCGCCATGCATTTTTGGGTAAAATGACTAATGTCACTGCAAAGCAGAATTGGCGATGCAAAAAATAAGCCATAATATGGATTTTTAGGTGGAAAATTGAAAGGGTTATGATTTTTAAAAGGTAAGGAGGAAAAAACGAAAGTGCAAAAACGGAAAAACCCTGAGTCCTTAAGGGGTTAAAATTGTCATCTTCTGACCCCTCTAACTTTTTTTTTCGTGTACCGGGCGCTTTGAGGGCTCATTTTGTATGGATCAGACTTTTTGATTGCTTTTTATTCATTTTTTCATGATATCAAAAGTGACCAAAAATTGTGAGGACTGGTTATGACAGAACCCATAGGGTTGATGATTACTAGTAGAGATGAGCGAACTTACAGTAAATTCGATTCATCACGAACTTCTCGGCTCGGCAGTTGATGACTTTTCCTGCGTAAATTAGTTCAGCCTTCAGGTGCTCTGGTGGGCTGGAAAAGGTGGATACATTCCTAGGAAAGAGTCTCCTAGGACTGTATCCACCTTTTCCAGCCCACCGGAGCACCGGAAAGCTGAACTAATTTATGCAGGAAAAGTCATCAACTGCCAAGCCGAGAAGTTCGTGACGAATCAAATTTACTGTAAGTTCGCTCATCTCTAATTACTAGCCCTGTTGTTGTTTTGGTTGCTGGGATGACGCCTCTGTGCTCAAGGGTGTGTTTAAGCTTGCTGAGCCAATTAGTGTCCTCCTGGTTGTAGCTCAGGCATATATAAGGAGGCCCTTTTCAGTGATTTTCTGCTTGTTATAGTTCTTAGTAGCTTACCTAGCTTACGCTGTACTCATTCTGTTTATTCTGGTTTTGTGACTTTCGGCTTGGCTTTTGACTTCCCTCTGTTACTGTACTTCATGCTCTCCAGGTTTTGACTCGGCCCTCTGACTACGTATATTTGTGTGTGCGTTTAGAGTTTTTGTCTGTTAGTGGTGTGCCTCCAGCCTTTCCCGACCTCTTGACAGTTTTGTAGTTTGTTGTTTTGACTTTTTGACTGTCCCTCACTTATTTAGGAAGGGACTGTCACCGTGGTTACAGACCTGTCAATTAGGGCAGGTACATAAGTAGGCAGGGATAGGGGAGTGGGCGAGATCAATGTGGCACTCCTTCCCTGCCCATACGTGACAAAAATACACTATTTTGGACTTTGGAATATTTTTGCGCGTACTCCATTAACAATATATTTTTTATAATTCGGACATTTCCACACGCGGTGATACCACATATGTTTATTTTTAGTTACACGTTTTGTTTTTTTTTATAGGAAAAGGGGGGCTTTTTTGCCACTTTTTTCTTGCAATGTTATAGCTCCCATAGGGGCTATAACACTGCACACACTGATCTTTTACATTGATCAATGGCTTCTCATAGGAAACTATTGATCAATGATTCTGCCGCTTAACTGCTCATGTCTGGATCTCGGGCACTGAGCAGTCATTCGGTGATCGGACAACAGGAGGCAGGTAAGGGGACACTCCTGCTGTCCTCCAGCTGTTCAGGATGCTGCGATTTCACAGATCCCGAACAGCTCTTTGAGCTAACCAGCATTGGTTTACTTTCACTTTATACGCGCCGTTCAACTTTGAACGCCGCGTCTAAAGGGTTAATAGCGCATGGCACCGTGATCACTGCCGCGCACTATTAGCCACGGGTCCTGGCCATTTCTAGAGGCCAGGCCCGACCAGTTATGACGCGTGGCCACGCCATGGCCCCTGCGTTATAGTAAGGGAGAGGACTCAGGACGTACTGGTAAGTCCTTGGTCCTTAAGGGGTTAAAACAGTATTTGTCTAAAATAGCAGCAGGTGTGTACTTTTGGCTGGCCTTTCACAGTAACTAGGGCCTTAAGACTTTAACAGGAACAAAATCGTACACCACCTATGTACGCACAGGTTACAATTAATAGAGGACAATACGCTCCGCTAAGCAACCTGTATTAGGAACTAATTGCAGGTGATTATGGCTTTAGTGCTCTGCTCACCCTAACTGGCTGGCTACTATTAGCATTTCAGTTGTTGTACACACCAGTGCTGCAGCACACAGTCGCTGTGTAGTACACCCAAAAGTGCACTCTCTCTCTCTCTCAATCTCTCTTCCTTCCGTATCAGTGCTTCTAGGCTTGATTTGGGCTTGAAGTGAATTGGTACAGTAAAAAAATGCTTTTCTTTGCAACACACTGCTCTCTGCCCCTCTCTCTCTCTGCAATAAAACACTGAAGTGACTGGCCGCAAGGTGACTGCCGATTATATAGGGCTGTGACATCACAGGGGTGGCTGGCTGCTGATAGGCTGCATGCTGCATGTGATTCAGGGTCATCCCACCTACCCGGCTTGCCGCCTTCCCAGAGTTCCTTGCCCCATGTCCTGACATGTGGAGCCACCATCTTAGATGCCCTGGAGCCTGGACCACACTAAAAGGTGTTTAATGAAGCGATTTGTGCGATCGATTCATGGCAATATTTGGAATCGTTGCTAAGCAAATTTTCCCTGAAATTCGTAACAAAATTGTATTCGTCAGATTCGATTTGCTCATCACTAATTGTATTAAAGCGTCACAGAAAAAAAATGGTCTTTATTTTGTGTCTATTTTTCTCAAAAATCCGTACTGCTGCTCACTCATTCTGATATCCACTGTTTAGTTAGGGGCATGTCCAAGGCAAACATTGAGCTTATGCTTACTCCCCGTGCATTCACTTTTTCCCTATGTTGCTGTGTTGGGTCTTTTCATCCAATCACTGCAGACTGCTCTGTAACCCTCTCCACTGTTTTCAGACAGGAATCTGATAGACAGGACAGGAGTGAGCAAAGAGGAGTGTTAACCCCACACTCACTTTCTGGACTTTGTCCCAACCTGTGTTGGATGGTATGGAGACCACTTAGTTTTTTTTTTTTTTTTTATAAGACTGCTATTAACCTTTTAAGGACGCCGGGTGTATGCATACACCCTGCATCCCGAGTCCTTAAGGACGTGGGGCGTATGCATATGCCCGTGGGAATTCCAGTCCCCGCCGCTAGCTGGTTGGGGACCGGACCAGGATGCCTGCTAAAATCATTCAGCAGGCATCCCGGCACATCGCCGAGGGGGGTCTTGAGACCCATGTCGGCGATCGCAGAAAATCGCACGTCAATTCAGACATGCGATTTTCTGCTATTCCGGGCTGATCCGGAAAATAAGGATGATCGGAGCTGTCAGTGACAGCCCTGATCATCCTGAGGGATAGGAGCAAGGTCGCAGGGCTGCGATCTCCTCCTATCCCCTGCCATTGGTCAGAACTGATTCTGACCAATGGCAGGGCAGGACAGTGGGTTGCCATGGCAACCCCCCGTTCTGCCCACCCCTGGATGTCGAGGGGAACATGGGAAGAAGATGGAGGCAGGTACCTGGAGGAGAAGATGCCTGGGGACCCCCGATCGTCGCTGGAGACTGCTGGATCCTGGCTCGGGTAGGGAAACTACGGTGGGGGGGGAATGAAAATTAAAGGAAAGTGATCTTTACTGTGGCAACCACTAAGAAGGCCAAACTGCAACTCCCAGCATGCCCATACAGCCAAAAGCTGTCTGGGCATGCTGGGAGTTGTAGTTTTGCAACATCTGGAGGGTCACAGTTTGGAGACCACTGTTACAGTGGTGCCCAAATGGTAGCCCTCCAGATGTTGCCAAACTACAACTCATGGCATGTCTAGACTGCCCAGGCATGCTGGGAGTTGTAGTTCTGTCCCTTCAGATTTAGCAATTTTCATGACATTTTTAAAAATTGCTGCTCTATTTTGAAGCCCTCTAATTTTTTCAAAAAACAAAAATATGTCCATTTTATGATGCTGACATAAAGTGGAAATATTGTATTTGTGAATAAAAATAATATTTATTTGGAATATCCATTTTCATTACAAGTAGAGAGCTTCAAAGTTAGAAAAATGCTAAATTTTCAAAATTTTCATGAAATTTTGGGGTTTTTCACCAAAAAAGGATGCAAGTAACGCCGAAAATTTACCTCCAATATAAAGTGGAATATGTCACGAAAAAACTATCTCAGAATCAGAATATTCGGTAAAAGAGTTTTCGAGTTATTAATTCGTAAAGCGATGGTGGTCAGAATTGCGAAAAAGGGCTCAGTCCTTAAGGGGTTTAAAATATTAGAAAGGGTAATGTTTTCCATCCCTGGTGATGTAAGGTAGTAAAGATCAACAATCAAAACCTATTCTCCACCAAGCAGCTCATCAACAATCATGTGAATTCAGTATTTCTAATGGGACAAAAACTTACAACTTTGTAGTGCTGTGAGTGTCATTTATTGAGCATATTGAGGGGCATTTACTAAGGGGTTTAGTCATTTTTTTCTGACTATTTTTGGCGCAAAATAGTCGCAATTGCGCCTACCCTATTTTTTGTGCGACTTTCTCTAGCAAGAGCTAGAAAGTCAATTTTTTTTCCCCGCTTAATTTATTATATTTATCGGGGTATACCACGCACCGGCCTATAACACGCACCCTCATTTTACCAAGGATATTTGGGTAAAAAAAGTTTTTTACCCAAATATCCATGGTAAAATGAGGGTGCGTGTGTGCGCGTGTATACCCCGATGCACCCCCAGGAAAGGCAGGGGGAGAGAGGCCGTTGCTGCCCGCTTCTCTCCCACTGCCTTTCCTGGGGTCTAGAGCCCTGCTGCCGGCCCTTCTCTCCCCCTGGCTATCGGCGTCGCTGCCCGTTCTGTCCCCCTGACTATCGGTACCGGCGCCCCATTGCCGGCGCCGATAGCCAGGGGGAGAGAAGCGGCGACAACAGCCAGGGGGAGAGAAGGGGCAGCGGCACCCATTGCCGGCGCCGCTGCCCCGTTGCCTCCCCCCATCCCCGGTGGCATAATTACCTGTTGCCGGGGTCGGGTCCGCGCTGCTGCAGGCCTCTGGCGTGCGTCCCCTGCGTCGTTGCTATGCACGGCGCGGCGCACTGACGTCATGCGCCGCGCCGTGCAGCGCATAGCAACGACGCAGGGGACGCACGCCGGAGGCCTGCAGCAGCGCGGACCCGACCCCGGCAACAGGTAATTATGCCACCGGGGATGGGGGGAGGCAACGGGGCAGCGGCGCCGGCAATGGGTGCCGCTGCCCCTTCTCTCCCCCTGGCTGTCGGCGGTGCTTCTCTCCCCCTGGCTATCGGCGCCGGCAATGGGGCGCCGGCAGTGGCGTTGCTAAGGTTGGTGTCACCCGGTGCGGTAGAAAATGGTGTCACCCCCATACCTCCCCCCTCCCCCAGTAAGTTTTTAGCCTGTTGTGACAGACACCACTGTTGTAGCGCATTGTGAGAAATTCCAGTATAATAATCAGATATACCAGTTGCCACAGAATGGGAAAGTGTTAAAGAAGTTTTCACCATTTAAATATACAGCTCCCAGAATTACTTAAAGGGGTACTCCACTGGAAAACATTTACTTTTATATCAACTGGTGCCAGAAAGTTAAACAGATTTTTAAATTACTTCTATTTAAAATCTTAATACTTACAGTACTTATAAGCTGGTGTATGCTCCACAGGAAGTTGCGTAGTTCTTTCCAATCTGACCACAGTGCTATTTGCTGACACCTCTGTCCATGTCAGGAACTGTCCAGAGCAGGAAAGGTTTGCTATGGGGATTTGCTCCTACTATGGACAGTTCTTGACATGGACAGAGGTGTCAGCACAGAGCACTGTGGTCAGACAGAAAAGAAATTAAAAAAGAAAATAACTTCCCGTGAATCGCTTATACAGCAGCTAATAAGTACTGGAAGGATTAAGATTTTTAAATAGAAGTAATTTACAAATCTGTTTAACTTTGTAGCACCAGTTGATTAAAAAAAATGTTTTCCAGTAGAGTACCCCTTTATGCAGTGGTGAGGTTATGCTGGGAGTTGTAGTTTCACTGACCATAACTGTAGAACTGACAAGCGACTACAGCTCTGATGGGACATAGAGAGGAGAATACACAATGATATCAGTGACTACAGGTGACGTCTTCTCTATAGTCTTTCCTTATCTAATTCAGATGGTACATACCGTCTGGTCCAGCTAAAACTTCTGTCTGTAGAATGTGACGCCCAGACGTCTCCTCACTATGTCAGCGCATTCTCATCCTCTATATGAAAACAATTATTATTATAAACCTGCCAGACACTGTATCCTCTAAATATAATACTACTATACACTATACTCTTTGATTATAAACCTTCCATACACCATACCCACTGAATATAATAATACCACACACTGTACATTCTGAATATAATACCAACACATACTGTACACTCTGAATATAAGTCTGCCACATACTGTACCCCTGAATATAATACTATCACATACTGTACCCTCTGAATATAATACTACCATATACTGTACCTCTGAATATAATAATACCACACACTGTACATTCTGAATATAATACCAACACATACTGTACACTCTGAATATAAGTCTGCCACATACTGTACCCCTGAATATAATACTATCACATACTGTACCCTCTGAATATAATACTACCATATACTGTACCCTCTGAATATAAATCTGCCACATACTGTACCCCTGAATATAATACTATCACATACTGTACCCCTGAATATAATACTATCACATACTGTACCCTCTGAATATAATACAACACATACTGTACACTCTGAATATATTACTACCACCCACTGCACCCTCTGAATATAATACTTAGAGATGAGCAAACTACAGTAAATTCAACTCGTCACAAACTTCTCGGCTCGGCAGTTGATGGCTTTTACTGCATAAATTAGTTCAGCTTTCAGGTGCTCCCGTGGGCTGGAAAAGGTGGATATTGTCCTAGGAGAATCTTTCCTATGAATGTATCCACCTTTTCCAGCCCACTGGAGCACCTGAAGGCTGAACTAATTTACGCAGGATAAGTTATCAACTGCTGAGCCGACAAGTTCGTGACGAATCAAATTTACTGTAAGTTCGCTCATCTCTAATAATACTACCACAAACTGCGCCCTCTGAATATAACGTTGCCATACAGTGCACCCTCTGAATATAATACCACAACCGCAGTAACACCCCTCAACATCCGTTAGCTGATGCTATTACCACGGGAGGGGGGTATTGGTGGTGTTGCTAGTGGATGATCGGGGTGCTACTACTGGGGGGGGGTGTTGCTGAAGGATGATGAGGGTGCTACTGGCCATCCCCCCTGGCAGTATCACCCCCATCATCCATCGGCAGGATCATCCTCCTGGCAGGAGCACCGCTATCATCCACCATCAGGATCTGCTGATGGAGGTGCTGCTGGGGGGGGGGGTAGTTGCTGGCGGATGATGAGGGTGCTACTGCCAGGGGGGGAGCATTAGGTAGGCAGCAGTTCCCCCACATTAGGTAGGTAGCAGTTGGTTACCCCACATTGGGTAGCAATTTCCCCATATTAGGTAGCACAGATTCCCCACATTAGGTAGCAGTTTCCCCACATTCAGTAGCACAGATTCCCCACATTAGCTAGCATAGACTCCCCACATTAGGTAGCATAGACTCCGCACATTAGGTAGCATAGACTCCGCACATTAGGTATCATAGACTCCGCACATTAGGTATCATAGACTCCGCACATTAGGTAGCATAGACTCCCCACATTAGGTAGCATAGACTCCCCACATTAGGTAGCATAGACTCCCCACATTAGGCCGCAGGTTCCCTTGCAGGTTCCCCACAATGCGTCAAAGTCTCCCCACACACACACACACACACACACACACATGCACACACACAAAAAAAAAACACATACAACACAGAGAGACACACACACAAACACACACAGTCAGAGAGACACACACTCACAGACAGACACACAGAGTCACACACACACACACACAGAGTCACACAAACACACAGTCACACACAGAGTCACACAAATACACAGAGTCACACACACACTCAGAGAGTCACACAAACACACACAGTCACACACACACAGAGTCACACACACAAACATAGATAGAGACAGACACACACACTCACCCATCCAGCGCAGCGATCCTTCTCACCGGGCGCAATGCGAGTGACGTAACTGACGTCCCCCTGCGCGGCCATGCGGTGTGACGTCAGGCCGGCACAGACGTGGGAGCGGAGGCCGGGCACAGTACTGGTGAAGGGGGGGGGCGTGATGACGGGCGCACTGAAAGGGGGGGGGGTTGCTAACGGACGGGCGCACCGCACACACAGCACAGGGGGGGGGGGGTGCTGACGGATGGGAGACCGGTCGGGCACATAGGGGGGTGTCAGTGTAGCTGGGGAGGGGGTGTGGGTGCGGCGGAGCGTCTTGGTGTCACCCCATTAGGTTGGTGTCACCCGGTGCGGGCCCCACCCCCCGCACCCGGGTCGCAACGCCCCTGGGCGCCGGTACCGATAGTCAGGGGGACAGAACGGGCAGCGGCACCGATAGCCAGGGTGAGAGAAGGGCCGGCAGCAGGGCTCTAGACCCCAGGAAAGGCAGGGGGAGAGAATCGGGCAGCGACGGCCTCTCTCCCCCTGCCTTTCCTGGGGGTGTATCGGCGTATAACACGCACATAGACTTTAGGCTAAAAATTTTAGCCTAAAAAGTGCGTGTTATACGCCGATAAATACGGTACGCAAGTTTTCAGTTTTTACTTGCAGTGGTCAGGAATTTATTAACTGAGACAGTCGCAGTTGCGCAATAAACTGTCGCAACGGCCGTAAAAAATGACTAAATTTACTCCAGCTCCAACATGGAGCAGGCAAAGCTACTGCCACTCGGGCTCCGACATACTTTCTCCCCGCTACCCTCACTGCGCTACTGGGACACTGCAGTGATTTACATCCCCCCCTCTCACCTGCCAGCGCCACACAACTTCCATCTGTCTGCTGTGGCAAGACTACAAGTCCCAGCATGCCCTTACAGTGAGGACACGCTGGGAGTTGTAGTCTTGTAGCAGCGGGAGCTGAGCGGCGTGGGCGGGAGACAAGGGGGGGGTAACAGGGAGGCCATATGAGGAGCCCGGGCGGTTGCACTGTAATGTCAGCCAGGGCTCCTGGCCTGAGAGCCAAAGGCTTTGGCTGTCAGGGCATGCTGGGTGTTGTAGTTTTGCACCAGCTGGAGGGCCACAGTTTGCAGACCACTGGGGTGTGGTCTGTAAACTGTAGTCCTCCAGCTGTTGCAAAACTAAACAGCTGGAGGGGACCGGCGAAGATGTTCACTTACCCTTCTGAGGCTCCAGCGACGATCGCTGACGGAGATCGTCGCGCGGCAGTGTCGTGCAGAGCTGGATCCTACGGAAGCCGGTAAGTTGCCCAAGCTTCCCAACCAGGGTGCCTCCATATGTTGCAAGACTACAACTCCCAGCATGCCTAGACAGCCTTTGGCTGTCCAGGCATGCTGGGAGTTGTAGTTTTGACACATCTGGAGGCACCCTGGTTGGGAAACACTGTTTTAGGCCAGTGTTTCCCAACCAGGGTGCCTCCAGATGTTGCAAGACTACAACTCCCAGCATGCCTAGACAGCCTTTGACTGTCAGCCTTGACCCATTTTTTTTTTTCTTCTCATTTCAGATCCGTGTATCCTCCTTCGGATTCGGTGGACTACTTCGATGACCAGCGTTTTTCTTTGTTTGATTTTAATAAAATGGTTAACGAGGGCTTGTGGGGGAGTGTTTTTTGTAATAATTTTTTTTTTAAACCTGTTGTGTTTTTTCCTTACTTTACTACACAGGCTTAGTAGTGGAAGCTGTCTTATAGACGGAGTCCATTACTAAGCTGGGCTTAGCGTTAGCCACAAAAACAGCTAGCGCTAACCCCCTATTATTACCCCGGTACCCAACGCCACAGGGGTACCAGGCTGGCGTTATTTAGGCTGGGGAGGGCCAGTAACAATGGTCCTCGCCCACCCTGGTAACGTCAGGCTGTTACTGTTTGGTTGGTATTTGGCTGAGAATGAAAATAGGGGGGACCCTATGCGTTTTTTTAAAAATAAATAATTAAATATATTAAAAAAACGCATAGGGTCCCCCTATTTTTATTCTCAGCCAAATACCAACCAAACAGTAACAGCCTGACGTTACCAGGGTGGGCGAGGACCATTGTTACTGGCCCTCCCCAGCCTAAATAACGCCAGCCTGTTACCGCCTAGGCCCAGGAGCGCCATTTTTGACGCTCCGGGCCTGTTGGTACCAGCTCTTCCCGGCACCCCTGTGGTGTTGGGTACCGGGGTAATAATTGGGGGTTGGCGCTAGCTGTTTTTGTGGCTAACGCTAAGCCCGGCTTAATAATGGACTCCGTCTATAAGACAGCTTCCACTATTAAGCCTGTCTAGTAAAGTAAAAAAAAAAAACACAACAGGTTTAAAAAAAAACACTCCCCCACAAGCCCTCGTTAACCATTTTATTAACATCAAGCAAAGAAAAACGCTGGTCGTCGAAGTAGTCCACCGAATCCGAAGGAGTCCACAGGATACACGGAAGAAGTAACCAAAAAAAAAAAAAAAGTGTAAGTACATTTAGGGAGAAAAAAACGGTGTTAAAAAAAATGTAATAAACACACACACACACACAGTAAACGCCGTTTACCAGTATTCTGAGCCATGACTACAATTTAGTTATTGAATTATTTAAATGTGGTGAAAAAGCTAAAAAAAAAAAAACTCAAAAACAAAAGATCCAGAAGGAAACCTAGCAGCCAAACTTATTCAGACAGCGGGAAAAAGGAACAGACTATTTTTTCTACTACATGAAGTAAATTTCCCCCTTTTGCCTATGTGTGCCAAATTTATTAATGCCGTGCAACAATTTAGTAAATTTGTCGCACATAGTCAAAAATGAAGTAGAAAAAAACAGGGTAAAAACCAGACTACATAGTAAAAGATTAGTAAATGCCCCTCATTGTCCCTGTTGCATGATCTATATTGGCATTACCACAAGAGATTTGGGATGCGCATAATGGAGCACATACATGATATCAAGGGAGCAGCATGGTTTGAACAAGCAGGTACTATGTTCACATAATGGAATTTCCGTGCAGAGAACAGACATGTCTATTCTTTCTGTGGACTCTGCAAGAAAATGCATTGCTGTCTATAAGACAGTGCATTTCCAAGCGGTCCTAGCGCTGGCATATTCTGCAAACATGCCTTAGAGGTAAACTAGTAACTAGACATTTCAAGGATGTCCAGCAAAGTAATTGGAGACTCCTCAGGGTGAAAAGAGCTGAGAAAATTATTATGGGAAAAGAGGCGGGGATGTCACTACTACCTTGATAAGCAAAGGGACTAAATGGCATGTCAAATTGGATGATCCCTTTCTCTTATATTTGATTTTCATAGATAATAAGGGGCGTGATTTATCAAAACCTGTCCAGAGGAAAAGCTGCTGAGTTGCCCATAGCAACCAATCGGATCACTTGTTTCATTTTTCAGAGGCCTTTTCAAAAATGAAAGAAGTTATCTGATATGTTGCTATGGGCAACTCAGCAACTTTTCCTCTGGACAGGTTTTGATAACTTTCCCCCATGATCGCTTAGTAATTTTGCATATCCAGTGGCCTACATGATGGTGTTTCCCTCTTTATGCACTGAAGCTGATATGTTCCTTGAGTTTTTCCAGCAAGATCGTACACCACCACATTATGGGTGTCAGGTCCGAGCATTCCTAGATGAACAGTTTCTGGAAAGTGGATTGGTTGTTGTGGGCCAGTTGAATGGCCCCCAAGATCTCCCGATCTGACCCCCTTAGACTTTTTTCTTTGGGGTCATCTGAAGGCAATTGTCTATGCTGTGAAGGTACGAGATGTGCAGCACCTGAAACTACGGATACTGGAAGCCTGTGCTAGCATTTCTCCTGCGGTGTTGCTATCAGTGTGTGAAGAGTGGGAGAAGAGGGTTGCATTGACAATCCAACACAATGGGCAGCACATTGAACACATTTTATAAGTGGTCAGAAACTTGTAAATAACTCATGAAAGAATAAAGTTACGTTAAAACCAAGCACATCATTGTTTTTCTTGTGAAATTCCCAAAAAGTTTGATGTGTCACATGACCCTCTTCTTATTGAAAAAACAAAAGTTGGATTTAAAATGTGCGACTTCAAAATGGCCGCCATGGTAACCACCCATCTTGAAAAGTTTCCCCCCTCACATACATAAATGTGCCACAAACAGGAAGTTAATATCACCAAGAATTCCCATTTTATTAAGGTGTATCCATATAAATGGCCCACCCTGTAGGACAGTTCATGGGAGCATAGTGGGACAGTTCATATGCAGGGCCGGTTTTAGGCAAAGTGTGACCCTGGGCATAACTAAAAGTGGGGCCCCAAATGCTAAAATATTGTAACAACAATATGGTCACATTCAGCCAATTCAGGCAGAGTGGCCTGCTAGGAACGTTGCTATTGACATAAACAATCAAGGGAACATGCCACAAGAAATATGTCCCCTCTAAAACACACAAAATATTTATATGCATAGTTATCAAATAATAACACTACAGTGGTGTGGAGTTCATATCACCTAACGCCTGGGACATGTAGTTCCGAGCACTAGGCGGGTGCATTTTTTTTTCATGTTTAGCTGTTTAGTCCTACTTCAGGTAAGCTGCCAAACATATTTAGCGTATGTTCACACAGCGGAATGTCCATGCGGAATTCCGCAGGAATATTCTGGACGGACATTCAGCTGCAGCAGATTCCTATTGATCTCAATGGAATTCTGCTGCACTGTTCACATGGTGGAATTTCCACGACAAAAACATGTTTCTGCCATGGAAATCCAGAGTCCACAAAAAGAACAGACGTGTCTATTCTTTTTGTGGATTTTGCTTGGAAATACATGTGCGAAAATGTCTGCACTGTTTTCCAGGCGGCCATTCCGGACATTTTACACTGTGTGAACATAGCCTTACAGCCACAGCTATCCCTGCGTGCCCCTCCACAGAAAATTACTGGCCTAGATGGTATGGAGTGATTTTCAACAGGTGTGGGGTTAATTTACTATCTGTCCAGTTTCTTTAAGTAGCACAGGGTAATGTGGTGGCCCGGTACAGAATCTGTCATTCTGTACACCTGCCCACACACATGGCATAACGTCCCACAAATTCCACACACATTCCCATACCACAGACCTGGCCTCTATATGTTATTTCCCACCCTCAGACTTCCGTCCAGAGTCCCAGCTGACTGAGCTCACCCAGGGCTGGTGTCATGCTGTGTCCACTGCGCACACGAAACTTCTCACTGTCTCCTCTACCCACCATCATCTGGTACTAGTGTACCAGAATGTTATGTGACAATGTACAACGGCCGCTGACTGTACATTAATATATATATACATCACCCAACTTCCCACCAACCAGACCATTTACTACAGCAGTGACATTTCTGTGTTGGTGCAGATTTGCCTTTCAGCAGTGGGAGCTGTCTTACCGAGCTTTTCCAGGCTCCTGAAAGGCACAACTGCTTACAGCAGTGTTTGACAGTCAGACCCTGTAATGATTACAGAGTAAAGAGTCTTTACAGGGTCTGACTGTCACACACAGCTTTCTCAAGCTCCTAAATGGCACATCTGCTTAGAACAGCAGCCATATGACTGCTATTTTAGGAATCATATGGTTTCTGAAGTTTGCATGTGAATACATGGATCCAGCTACATGAAGACATGCAATTCAGGAAAATAGAAAAGCTAGATGAGAATATCTGACCTAGCTTTTCCATGCTCCTGAATGGCATATCTGCTTACAGATTAATCCCTTTATGCACATGCAAACTTCAGAAATCATATAATTATCCCTGCAATGGTGCTGTACTAAGCAGATGTACCATTCAGAAGCCTAGAAAAGCTGGTGGAACATGTAAATGGAGTTATTTGCATAAATAATAGCAAGAGGTAGCAAGATTGGACACATGTTGCAGGGAGTGGGTAGGATTGGACACACATGGTGGGAGCGGACAGTAATGGTCAGAAATGTATTGGTAGCAGACGCAGCACTGTAATAATACCTTACAGTAAGTGGGCTGTTCCTGCGTACTGCTATACTATTACAGTGCAGTATGAGAATGGCAATTACACCTGCGCCATGTCTTGCAGGTGCCTGCAGTATTATACAGCTGATGCCCTGCTCAAATGGGGTTGTGTAAATATCACCATAAGCAGCATTTATATTCACTGATAATATTTATGATGTAATTACACCTTTTCTTAAATTTACATAATACAGGAATATGGGTGCACTACTGTGTTAGATGTATACAATGACATTGGCTATCCCTCAACACTGATGTTAAAATTGAGACATTCGCCAGTATATCCTCATATAAAGGACATACCAGAGCCCGCACACCAATGCCAAGGTTTCTCAAAATGGCGCGGGACCTAACGCTAATCCTACCTGTGCGTGATAAGCAAATCTGTGCGTGTTTTGCTTATCATGCACAGGTAGGATTAACGTAACGCCATTTTGAGAAACCTTGGCGTTGGTGTGCGGGCTCTGGTATGTCCTTCATATGAGGATATACTGGCGAATGTCTCAATTTTAACATCAGTGTTGAGGGATAGCCAATGTCATTGTATACATCTACCACAGTAGTGCACCCATATTCCTGTATTGTATTATTCTAATTGTTACACATCCACACCGTCTATCTGGTGTAGGATTCTATTGTGGCACTTGTAGTCCACTGCAGGCATCCTCCATTGTATGCATTTTTATGCTGAGGATCGCCCCTAGCAACGGACTACAAGGGCAGGATCTGCTCCCCCAGTATATATGCACAACCGCATTTGGGGTTGAGCACCTCCAGCCATTTGAGACCACGTTTTTTGTTGTTTGTTTAAATTTTATACTTGGAGGTGTGTAAACTCCATAGTTAATGCGCCTTGAATATCTTCCAGGCAGCATTAGGGTAGCACCTGTGAGGCCATGCACCTATATTAGCCAACTCAGGTGGGACTTGCAGCTTGCCTCCCTCCTCCCATTGTATGTGTGCTCAGTCACGCTGGAGGGTACCTGGGAGGAGGCTGTGAGTCGACCGAATGCTGCCGTAATTGCCTACTGGCCATTGTTTTGCTTATCACGCACAGGTAGGGTTAGCGTTAGGTCCCACGCCATTTTGAGAAACCTTGGCGTTGGTGTGCGGGCTCTGATATGTCCTTCATATGAGGATATACTGGCGAATGTCTCAATTTTAACATCAGTGTTGAGGGATAGCCAATGTCATTGTATACATCTAACACAGTAGTGCACCCATATTCCTGTATTGTAGTATTCTAATTGTTACACATCCACACCGTCTATCTGGTGTAGAATTCTATTGTGGCACTTGTAGTCCGCTGCAGGCATTCTCCATTGTATGCATTTTTATGCTGGGGATCGCCCCTAGCAACGGACTACAAGGGCAGGATCTGCTCCCCCAGTATAAATGCACAACCACATTTGGGGTTGAGCACCTCCAGCCATTTGAGACCACGTTTTTTGTTGTTTACTTAAATTTACATACACACATACGTGTGATTTGTAATGATAATGGGCCTCACAGGGTTGTGCACTGCTGTGTTCCAGATAGCAGAGCTGCTGCAGTATGCTGATTGCGGCTCTCCTGCCCATTGGTACGCAGCTCCCCTCTGCATTTTTATTATGCACCAAAAATGAAAAAAGTGTAATAATCATCTACAGTGGGTGAGTGCCATTAATTTCAATCTGCCTTATGATTGCATGCCCTGTTACTGAGCTCCACCCTGAATGTAGATAGCGGTAAATGTTTTTGCACACCCTATATGTGAACACTGCCTGATGACACTGATAGTGCCAGACCAGCTCTACTATTGTAAACACATAAAGATATTCACATATAAATAAACACATTATAGATTTGTATAAACATTGTTACGCCGAGCGCTCCGGGTCCCCGTTCCTCCCCGGAGCGCTCGCCTCATCTTCGTTGTTGCAGCGCCCCGGTCAGATCCACTGACCGGGTGCGCTGCGGTCCCGCCTTCAGCCGGGGTGCGATTCGCGATGCGGGTAGCGCCCGCTCGCGATGCGCACCCCGGTCCCCGTACCTGACTCGCTCTCCCTCGGTCCTGTCCCGGCGCGCGCGGCCCCGCTCCCTAGGGCGCGCGCGCGCCGGGTCTCTGCGATTTAAAGGGCCAGTGCACCAATGATGGTGCCTGGCCCAATCTTCCCAATTAGCTTAATTGGTAATCACCTGTGCACTTCCCTATATTACCTCACTTCCCTTGCACTCCCTCGCCGGATCTTGTTGCACTTGTGCCTAGTGAAAGCATTCCTTGTCTGTTCCTAGTCCATGTTCCTGACCTCCTGCCGTTGCCCCTGACTACGATCCTTGCCGCCTGCCCCCGACCTTCTGCTACGTCCGACCTTGCTTCTGCCTACTCCATTGTACCGCGCCTATCTTCAGCATCTTCAGCAGCCAGAGAGGTGAGCCGTTGCTAGTGGATTCGACCTGGTCACTACCGCCGCAGCAAGACCATCCCGCTTTGCGGCGGGCTCTGGTGAAAACCTGTAGTGGCTTAGAACCGGTCCACTAGCGCGGTCCTCGCCATCCCTCTCTGGCACAGAGGATCCACTACCTGCCAGCCGGCATCGTGACAGTAGATCCGGCCATGGATCCCGCTGAGGTTCCCCTGCCAGTTGTCTCTGATATCGCCCGACAGATCGCCCATCTAACCCACCAGCTGTCGGAAGTGTCCACCATTTTGCACCAACATCCCCTGCCAGTTGCCTCTGATATCGCCCGACAGGTCGCCCTTCTAACCCACCAGCTGTCGGAAGTGTCCACCATGGAGCGCCAACATTCGCAACTTCTTCAGCAATCATCTCCTCCGCCAGCTCCTGCACCTCCTCCGCAGCGAGTGGCCACTCCTAGCCTCTGCCTGTCTTTGCCGGACAAATTTAATGGGGACTCTAAGTATTGCCGTGGCTTTCTTTCGCAATGTTCCCAGCACTTGGAGATGATGTCGGACCAGTTTCCTACTGAAAGGTCTAAGGTGGCTTTCGTGTTCTGCCTTCTGTCTGGAAAAGCCCTGTCATGGGCCGCACCGCTCTGGGACCGCAATGACCCCGTCACTGCCTCTGTACACTCCTTCTTCTCGGAAATTCGAAGTGTCTTTGAGGAACCTGCCCGAGCTTCTTCAGCCGAGATTGCCCTGCTGAACCTGGTCCAGGGTGTTTCTTCCGTTGGCGAGTACGCCATTCAGTTCCGTGCTCTTGCTTACGAGTTGTCCTGGAATAGTGAGACTCTCTGCGCGACCTTTAAAAAAGGCCTATCCAGCAACATTAAAGATGTTCTGGCCGCACGAGAGACTCCTGCTGACCTACATGAACTCATTCATCTTGCCACTCGCATTGACATGCGTTCTTCCGGATGGCGTCTGGAGCTCCGCCTGGATATGGACTTTGTTCGCACGAAGCGTTTTTTCTCTCCGGCTCCTCTCTCCTCTGGTCCTCTGCAATCTGTTCCTGTGCTTCCCGCCGCGGAGGCTATGCATGTTGACCGGTCTTGCTTGACACCTCAAGAGAGGACACGACGCCGCATGGAGAATCTTTGCCTGTACCATGCCGGTACCGAACACTTCCTGAAGGATTGTCCTATCCGTCCTCCCCGCCTGGAAAGACGCACGCTGACTCCGCACGAAGGTGACACAGTTCTTGATGTCAACTCTGCTTCTCCACGCCTTACTGTGCCTGTGCGGATATCTGCCTCTACCTTCTCCTTCTCTACTATGCTCTTCTTGGATTCCGGATCTGCAGGAAAATTTTTTTTGGCCTCTCTCATCAACAGGTTCTACGTTCCTGTGACCAGTCTCGCCAGACCCCTCTACATCTATTGTTTTTACAATAAAAGATTGGACTGTCTTGTACGTTTCCACACTGAACCCCTCCTAATTTGCATCGGACCTCTTCACGGAAAAATTGAGTTTTTTTTCAGGTTCTTTGGCCCCAAGAAGAGGGGGAGACCCAAGGGGGGGGGTACTGTTACGCCGAGCGCTCCGGGTCCCCGTTCCTCCCCGGAGCGCTCGCCTCATCTTCGTTGTTGCAGCGCCCCGGTCAGATCCACTGACCGGGTGCGCTGCGGTCCCGCCTTCAGCCGGGGTGCGATTCGCGATGCGGGTAGCGCCCGCTCGCGATGCGCACCCCGGTCCCCGTACCTGACTCGCTCTCCCTCGGTCCTGTCCCGGCGCGCGCGGCCCCGCTCCCTAGGGCGCGCGCGCGCCGGGTCTCTGCGATTTAAAGGGCCAGTGCACCAATGATGGTGCCTGGCCCAATCTTCCCAATTAGCTTAATTGGTAATCACCTGTGCACTTCCCTATATTACCTCACTTCCCTTGCACTCCCTCGCCGGATCTTGTTGCACTTGTGCCTAGTGAAAGCATTCCTTGTCTGTTCCTAGTCCATGTTCCTGACCTCCTGCCGTTGCCCCTGACTACGATCCTTGCCGCCTGCCCCCGACCTTCTGCTACGTCCGACCTTGCTTCTGCCTACTCCATTGTACCGCGCCTATCTTCAGCATCTTCAGCAGCCAGAGAGGTGAGCCGTTGCTAGTGGATTCGACCTGGTCACTACCGCCGCAGCAAGACCATCCCGCTTTGCGGCGGGCTCTGGTGAAAACCTGTAGTGGCTTAGAACCGGTCCACTAGCGCGGTCCTCGCCATCCCTCTCTGGCACAGAGGATCCACTACCTGCCAGCCGGCATCGTGACAAACATACAGTATATATGTCACTCATACACAATTTGCACACAAATACACAATACATTTACACACCACATATAAATACACTTACTGGAAAAAAAATAGTTGTATGCAGTGGAGAAGCCGCTATGGGGGCGGGGGGGGGTGCTCTTAAAGGAGCAGAGCACTGGCAGCACACACTGCAGTGTGGAGTGAATCTCTGCTGTTATCAATAATCACAGCGAGGTGCACTCCCAAATGCTGCAGGCTGCTGCACTCATGCCCAACACATGTGAGTCAGGGAAGCTGCACAGGGCCCTCTGGTCGATGGGGGCCCTGGGCAAATGTCCTGTTTGCCTACCCCTAACACCGGCCCTGTTCATATGGGGGGCATAGTGGCTAAGTTCATGTAGAGGGCATAGTGGTACAGTTCATATATGGAGCAAAGTGGCACAGTTTATGGGAGGTATCGTAGCACATTTCTTTAAAGGCACAGTTCACATTGGGGGGATAGTGTCACAGCTCAAGGGGGGCATAATAGCACAGTTCATATGGGGGCATAGTGGCACAGTTCATTTAGTTAATTATTAGGGTAATAATAATGTTCTACAACAGGCAGTGCCTATTTCTTGCATGGTAGTGTGGCTGCAGGTATGAACCAGGTCTTAGTATTCAACTTAGATCTTTACCAGATGGAAGATATGGATATGTGGACCTCTACTAAAAATAGTTGAGTACTCCTGCTGTATGCCATAGGATGACAGGGAAAAGACGAATTACGATGGCCTGTTATTTGATCAAAACAACATTTAAAATATAATATGGATGCCTTCTTGAACCATGATACATTATGAGTTCCAGATGGCCTATATCAGATATGGTTATGCCATATACATCAGTTTTGCTTGATGGATTTCCATTTGGACTTGAATTTTTGAATGTGAATTCATATATACTGCTCGAAAATGAGGCTTAGTAGTGTGTGTGGCCTTCACGTGCCCTTATGAACTCCCTACAATGCCTGGACATGCTCCTTGTAACATCCATGCTCCAGCCAGACACGCTCTCACTCTTAAAGGGCCAGTGCTCAATTAATCAAAATGTCTACACCTGTCTCCTTTCCTTAAATATCAGCTCCTCCCTTGTTTCCCTGCTGGATCTTTGGCTGTCTATTTCCATTGTGAAAGTCCCGTGTCTCAGTTACTGTGTACCTGTTCCTTGCTACCTTCCTACCCTACACCTGTGTTCCTGCCCTGACCTACTGTCATCTTGCCACGTCCTGCCAGTCTCCTTCTGTAGTGTAGTACCAGGGGTAGCGACCTGGGTGCTGCCTGCCGCAGCAGGCGGGCTCTGGTGAAATCCAGCGGCACCTTAGACTCTGCTCCCTGGCACGGCTCACGTCTTCATCCACCCAGGCCCAGAGGATCCATCACCTGCCATGCGTGTGTTTGTGTTCAATCTACTGGTTCAGTTCCACACTCTTGCTTCTGAACTTTCTTGGAACGACGAGGCCCTGCCCGATCACGGCAATTACCTCGTCTGGCACCCGTGTTCCAACATTCACATCTGCTGTCTACTTTGTCTCCTGCCAAAGAGGCTATGGAAGTGGATCCTTTTCGCTTAACACAGCAGGAAAGATCCCGTCGACACAATGAGGATTTGTACCTATATTGTGCCAATCCGGAGCACTTTCTCAAAGACTGTTCTGTAAGTCCTCTACGTCTGGGAGAACGCTCTAATCTTGGACAAGTTGAAGAGGCATCCCTTGATGTGAATATTTCCTCTCCTCGCTTGACCACCCCGGTTTAAGTGTTTATCTCTGCCAAGACTTCTTTCATTGCCTCTGCTCTTTTGGACTCTGGTTCTGCAGTTAATTTCATGTCAAGTCCTGTGTTTCAGTTACTGTGTACCTGTTCCTTGCTATCTTCATTACCCTGCACCTGTGTTCCTGCCCTTACCTACTTCCATTTTGCCACGTCCTGCAAGTCTCCTTCTGTGCCACACCACCTCCCAGCTATCTGTGTGGACGAGTCATGCCAGGAGTAGCGACCTGGGTGCTGCCTGCCACAGCAAGACCATCCTGCTTTGTGGTGGGCTCTGGTGAAATCCCGCAGCACCTTAGACTCCACTCCCTGGCACAGCTCACGTCTTCATCCACACAGACCCAGAGGATCCACCACCTGCCATGACCATAACACTCCTGATGAGGTGGCATCCGCCAACTCCTGGACAGTCTGTAGTGCACATGGCATTGGTGGATGAAGCGAGACATGATGTCCCAGATGTACTCAATCAGATTCAGGTCTGCGGAACCGACAGGCCATTCAAAAGCATCAATGCCTTCCTCTTGTAGGAACTGCTGACACACTCCAGCCACATGAGGTCTAGCATTGTCTTGCATTAGGAGGAACCCAGGGCCAACCGCACCAGCATATGGTCTCACAAGGGGTCTGAGGATCTCATCTCGGTACCTAATGGCAGTCAGGTTACCTCTGGCAAGCACATAGAGGGCTGTGTGGCCCCCCCAAAGAAATGCAACCCTACATCATTACTGACCTACCACCAAACCGGTCATGCTGGCGGATGTTGCAGGCAGCAGAACGTTCTCCACGGCATCTCCAGACTCTGTCACATGTGCTCAGTGTGAACCTGCTTTCACCTGTGAAGAGCACAGGGCACAAGTTTGACAATCTTGGTGTTCTCTGGCAAATGCCAAACGTCCTGCACGGTGTTGGGCTGTAAGCACAAAACCTACCTGTGGACGTCGGGCCCTCATACCACCCTCATAGAGTCTGTTTCTGACCATTTGAGTGGACACATGCACATTTGTGGCCTGCTTGAGGTCATTTTGCAGGGCTCTGGCAGTGCTCCTCCTTGCACAAAGGCGGATGTAGCGGTCCTGCTGCTGGGTTGTTGCCCTCCTACTGCCTCCTCCACATCTCCTGATGTACTGGCCTGTCTCCTGGTAGCGCCTCCATGCTCTGGAAACTACGATGACAGACACAGCAAACCACCATGCCACAGCTCACATTGATGTGCCATCCTGAATGAGCTGCACTACCTGAGCAACTTGTGTGGGTTGTAGACTCCGTCTCATGCTACCACTAGAGTGAAAGCACCGCCAGCATTCAAAAGGGACCAAAACATCAGCCAGGAAGCATAGGAACTGAGAAGCGGTCTGTGGTCACCACCTGCAGAACCACTCCTTTATTGGGGGTATCTTGCTAATTTTTTATAATTTCCACCTGTTGTCTGTTCCATTTGCACAACAGCATGTGAAATTGATTGTCAATCAGTGTTTATTCCTGAGTGGACAGTGTGATTTCACAGAAGTGTGATTGACTTGGAGTTACATTGTGTTGTTTAGGTGTTCCCTTTATTTTTTGAGCAGTGTAGTTTATGGATCCCTTTCTAGACTGTATAACTTTCTTAGACAAAATGTAAAATTATCACTGATATTTTTTTGTATTGGTGCTTGGTGGTGTTATTAATTATAATGCTCTTTAAGGCTTTAGGGATGCATTGGGAACCATTCAGTTACCAAAAATCACATTTGGTTATATTTAGCAATTTTTTTTATAATTGTATCCACTGATCACTTTAGGATTTAGTTTAGTGTCACTGTAAGGTTCTGGGGGGGGTAGTTATTGTTACATGAGATGTGGTGGTGGGTAATTCTTATGTTGTATAATTCCTTATTATTGTGCCCGTTTTGTGGTATACTGTCATGGAGGTTTTCACTTATTTTCTAGTAAAATATATTTATTGTATTGTGTGATGCCTTTATCTTGCACTGTTTTAGAGCATGTTTATGGACCATCAGTTGATTGGGATAAGTATATTTTTATTATCTTTATGAACTTTAAGCATTGGAATTTTATTAATTAACTAGCTGAGTACCCGGCGTTGCCATTTTTTTCTTCCTAATCCTTGTTGGGGAGGAAAATCAACAAAGGAGAAAGCTTTTGACTTCATATCCCATCCTCATATATTGTTGTCATATCCTGTCCTCATATCTCAACCTCACATCCCGTCCTCATATTCCATCCTCATATCCCGACCTCATATCCTGTCCTCAGGTGGGACTGATTTGTGATGAAGATATTGTAAGCTGAAAATAGAGAGGGCTGGGTTGTGCTGCAGTGGATGTGGTAAATGTATAGTAGGAGGGCTCAAATTCACCTCCCAACTACAACGAATAAATGTTGGGTATTGTAGTCTGAAGGAGTGCATGCAAACAACTTTCAAAAAATGGGACAGCAGCATTATGGGGGACACAGGACAGGGGCATTCATCACTAAAGAAAATACAGATCCTTGGTAAGCATGTGCCTGACTATATGTGTATTTATAAGTAAAGTATTATTATATTGGATAACCCCTGATGCCTGACACATTTTGTTTAAGACTTTAATCATAGGGTCTATGATAAAGGTCGTAACCCAAAAGGCGTCAGGAATTATGCACACTGTTCTATGATATGTGAATTATGTTTTAGAAGTCTTAAGGTATAGAACATGTTTTTATCTGGATTTGTATTGCTGGTTTTGCTCCTGACTATCCCTGCAGTCGAATGTCAGAAAGAGGGTGAGAGCTAGTTTTTTTGGGCTGTACGGATAGAATAACAAACTTTGCAACAGGTTACAAAATCTATTGCTTCTGTTTGGCAACAAAAGAAAATTCCCAAAATACAGGATGTTTGTGATTGAGTTCTATTGTTGATTAGACTTGAGTATAGTACATACAAAAAAAGAAAAACTTTTTATGATATCTCCTTTGGCAAGTTTGATGATAATACTCTGAAATAAAAGGAAATGGCTAGTTATAACAATCTTTATAAATTAATCCAGCAGTCTCTCTATTCTTGGCAGGTGGGGAGCGTAGGTGGGGTGGGTTTACTTAATGGGTAGGAAACTTTAGATTAATGGATTTTGTTACTATTTATAAAGTGTTAGTGGTATTAAAGGGGTACTCTGGCCCCTAAGATGTCTGATCGTGGGGGTCCCACCGCTGGGGACCCCCGCAATCTTGCAAGCAGCACCCACCTGTGAGAGCTGCGCATGGTGCTGCAGCCTCCGAGTCTGCCGGGTCACAACTATGGGGCCAGAGTATCGTGACATCACAACCCGCTCCCCGCAATGCAAGTCTTTGGGAAGGGGCGTGTCTGTCTTCACGATACTCCGGCCGTGACCCGGCAGACTCGGAGGCTGCAGTGCTGCATGTACCCACAGGTGGGTGCTGCATGTGAGATTGCGGAGGGGGGGGGGGAGTTCCAGCGGGGGGACCCCCATGATCAGACATGTTATCCCCTATCCTTTGGATAAGGGATAAGATGTCTTAGGGTCGGAGTCCCCCTTTAATGCCTTGCTGTATGGCAATAAGCATGGAAACAAGTATAGAGGGGATGTACCTCTTGTTATGTAACTTGTACACATAGAAAAGTATATGTGTGGTGTCCCGGTACCGCATCCTATCCGATACCTGCGTGTGTGGGTCCCCTTAGCCAGAGTCCCTAGGACGTCGGGGTCCCCATTGTCTAGTTCACCCCTAGTCACCTCTCATCCACATAGTTATTGCTCCAATAGCTTACTTAGGAATCATGTAAATATTATATAAATGCCCTATAAATAGTTAATTACCTGTCTATAGCGTAGCAGGACCTGCGGGTCACGTGGTTAAGTGAACTCTATGGTATTTCTGCTTGAGGACCTTTGGAGGTCCTTGTGACGTAGTCAATCCCATCACACTGTGTAACAGTGAGTGACAGATGTTCGGACCAATCAGATTAGCCCCGCCCCCTGCCCATATAAGGAAGCGGCGGCCATGTTCTCGCTCTCTTGTCACACTCTTGTTCCTGTGCAAGCAAGTAAGAAGCATCTGCGTTGCTGAGATCTGTGAGTCTAGGCCTGAACCTTGCAGCAATGGCCGATAACTTCTAAATTCTAAGTGTAACAATCCCCACGCACTCTGCAAGATCACCGGACCTTATCTATCCCCTAAATCCGGACGGATCTGCAATAATTACCCTAAATTCAGAGACTTTAATTTATTTCAAGGTCCGCAACAATTGTCAGTCATTGAGCTATATAAAGACTGTATTCCTGAGACTGTTATTGTTCATTGGATGTACCGCAAGCACTTAAGTAAAGTTACCCAAGTTTAAGTACATTGTGGACCTTCAGTCATTTCATTACATGCACCTGTCGAGTCTGGGAAGGGCAGCGATAGGCCGGAGGATTACCTCAGCATACTAGCCCTCAGTTGGCGTCACGAACTATAGGGTTAACATTAACCCCTCATCTACCGAAACAATACCCCCACTACCAACACCCCCCAAGGGCTACCATATATGAAAAAAGGAGTACTCTAATTATTAACATCTACCATTGCTGGGTTTGTAGCTTTGGGATTTTATGAGAACATTTATTTTATAGTGAGCGGCCATTCTTGTATGTATATATATATAAGTAATACGATAAAGTGTTTTGAAACATAATTGAAACATTGGCCCTAATTTACTATTGCAAACCCGACATGTTTTGTCGGGTTGTAAGCCAGAAATTCTGTCTGCACCAGAAAACCCGAAAAATGGGCGTGGCTGCCAGGGAAAGGGGCATGGTCTCTGAAAGGGGGCATGTTCCCAACATTTTTACAAAAAACCAACATATTTATTAAGGTTTCCACAGAAAATGTTGTGGATTTAAGCTGAGGAAAATCTTGTGTAAAGCATGTGTAAAAAAAAAAAAAAGCAAAGTGTAGGGAAAGTGGAAAATGTAGGGAAACTTTAGTAAATGCGGTGGAAAATAAATTATAGGGAATTAAAACCCACAAAGAAACCTACACTCCATTCTTAGTAAATGAGGGCAATTGTCTTGTGATTAGGGTATAGGTTTAGATAGGAAAGTATGTGATTAATTGGACGCGATTAAGTAGGAAGAATAACATCCATCTTCTACTGAAAATAAGAGGGTTGAGGAACCCCTGAAATGCTACTGTAACCCTCCACTAGGAATGCATGCTGCAACCTTGAGGATGCTATATCCAGAGTGCATTTATCATTCTCCTTCCTCCATCGGCCCACTCATGTGGTCAGGCTGTGCACGTAAGGCAGAATGAAGGACAAGCTGATCGAAGAGAGGACGGCATTTAGCAGCACAACAAACACTCAGAACCAACATACTCCCATGTACTATGGATGAGTGAGTGGTGCCTTTATTCTATCCCCCAGAAGTGATCTTTTATAAGGATACTTTTCTATGGTGACAGATTTGTAAATTACTTCTATTAAAAAATCTTAATCCTTCCAGTACTTTTTAGGGGCTGTATACTACAGAGGAAATGTTTATCTTTTTGCATTTCTCTTATGTCACAACCACAGTGCTTTCTGCTGACCTCAGCAACATATGTTTGTCCATAGCAACATATGTTTGCTATGGGGATTTTCTCCTGCTCTGAACAGTTCCTAAAATGAACAGCAGAGGTCAGCAGAGAGTACTGTGGCCGTGACATAAGAGAAATCCAAAAAGATAAACATTTCCTCTGTAGTGTACAGCCCCTAAAAAGTACTGGAAGGATTAAGATTTTTTAATAGAAGTAATTTACAAATCTGTTTAACATTCTAGCACCAGTTGATAAAAAAAAAAAGTTTTCCACGGTAGTACCCCTTTAACTCCACAGGAGTCACCAACATACTTTACTTTATTACAGGAACAGCGCAGCACAATTCAGGTGCATAGCACTAATTCATTATTTAGCATCTTCCAAAGGATGAAATATCCTGGTAAGGTGTATAGCACCAAGTATTAAGATTCTCAACTAGAGAATATTTATGAATTATGCAACAGATAGATAATCAGTCACTAGATACTGAATCCCACAACTTATGTGGCTTAGTTTTATGGTTTTCAGGATAATGGGACGTTTTTGTGCTTTTGAGTCAGGAGATTTGTATGACTAGGAATAAGGGCATGAATACCTTAAGTATTTAGCATGCACCTTTCTGTGCAAACAAAAATCTCACTGCCTGTTGCCACCAAATCTTGCTGAAGGTCTTTTGCTGTCAGCTTTTGACTACCTACCTTTTAGGTGGCAGCTGGTGCTAGCTTCCCCTGTCTGCCACATCCAGGTAGAGTAAAGCTAGGTTCACAATACGGAATTTCCAAGTGGAATGACGCTTTGAAATTATGCTCTGAAATTCAGTGACTTTTGCACCAAAGTTAGATTAACCTCATTAATTAAGCATTTGCATTGAAAAGCATATATAGTCATGGTCGTAAATGTTGGCACCGCTGAAAATTTTTAAGAAATTGACGTATTTCTCACAGAAAAGGATTGCAGTAACACATGTTTTGCTATACACATGTTTATTCCCTTTGTGTGGATTGGAACTAAACCAAAATAGGGAGGGAAAAAAAGCAAATTGGACATAATGTCACACCAAACTCCAGAAATGGGCTGGACAAAATTATTGGCACCCTTTCAAAATTGTGGAAAAATAAGATTGTTTCAAGCAAGTGATGCTTCTTTAAATTCACCTGGGGCAAGTAACAGGTGTGGACAATATAAAAATCACACCTGAAAGCAGATAAAAAGGAGAAAAGTTCACTAAGTCTTTGCATTGTGTCTCTGTGTGCGCCACACTAAGCATGGACTTGAGAACCAAAATTGTGGAAAAATACCAACAATCTCAAGGTTACAAGTCCATCTCCAGAGATCTAGACTTACCTTTGTCCACAGTACACAACATTATCAAGAAGTTTGCAACCCATGGCACTGTAGCTAATCTCCCTGGGCATGGATGGAAGAGTAAAATTGATGAAAGGTGTCAATGCAGGATAGTCCGGATGGTGGATAAGCAGCCCCAAATAAGTTCCAAAGATATTCAAGCTATCCTGCAGGCTCCGGGAGCATCAGTGTAAGCGCAAACTATCCTTCGACATTTAAATTAAATGAAACGCTATGGCAGGAGACCCAGGTGGACCCCACTGCTGACACAGAGACATAAAAAAGCAAGACCACAATTTGCCAAAATGAACTTGAGTAAGCTGAAATCCTTCTGGGAAAACATCTTGTGGACAGATGAGACCAATATAGAGCTTTTTGGTAAAGAACATCATTCTACTGTTTACCGAAAACGGAATGAGGCCTACAAAAAAAAGAACATAGTACCTACAGTGAAATATGGTGGAGGTTCAATGATTGGGGTTGTTTTGCTGCCTCTCGCACTGGGTGCCTTGAATGTGTGCAAGGCATCATAAAATCTGAGGATTACCAAGGGATTTTGGGTCACACTGTACAGCCAAGTGTCAAAAAGCTGGGTTTGCGTCCAAGATCTTGGGTCTTCCAGCAGGACAATGACCCCAAACATGCGTCAAAAAGTACCCAGAAATGGATGGCAACAAAGCCCTGGAGAGTTTTGAAGTGGCCTGCAATGAGTCCAGATTTAAATCTCAGTGAACACCTGTGGAGAGATCTTAAAATTGCTGTTGGGAAAAGGTGCCCTTCCAATAAGAGAGACCTGGAGCAGTTTGCAAAGGAAGAGTGGTCCAACATTCCGGCTGAGAGGTGTAAGAAGCTTATTGATGGTTATAGGAAGTTAATGATTTCAGTTATTTTTTCCAAAGGGTGTGCAACCAAATATTAAGTTTAGGGTGCCAATAATTTTGTCCAGCCCATTTTTGGAGTTTGGTGTGTTATTATGTCCAATTAGCTTTTTTTCCTCCCTTTTTTGGTTTAGTTCCAGTACACACAAAGGGAATAAAAATGTGTTTAGCAAAACATGTGTTACTGCAATCCTTTTCCGTGAGAAATACTTTATTTTCTTGAAAAATTTCAGGGGTGCCAACATTTACGGCCATGACTGTAAATATTCACTCTGTACATCATTGTCTTTGGTGACTTTGAATGGTTTCTGATACATCTTTACTTGCCCTTTTTGGTGCAGAGTGGCACACAATCAGACTGTTTGAAGTTGTACATAAAAGCATGATTTTGGTGCATGTGATGTAGAATCAGTTCACATGTATAGTTTTATGTTGTTGTTTTTTTCAATGTATTAAAAATGTATTATGCCATATAGCTGTAGAATTTTTTTTAATGTGTATTTTAGTAACATATGTTATACATTATGTTGTATTTTTTTCTGGAGAATGTGGATTAGCAGGCAAAGATGGTTTCCATTCCGCCAATGCTTGAATTCCACTGAGGATTTTTTTTGCAAAAACAGTAAAAAAAACACCAATTTTCCCACACTCTGAAAAATACCGCGTCCAGACGTTAGCTACAAGTCAATAGTAGACTGCAAAATGCCAGACCCACTTAGCATTTTTCAGTTTGGCATTTTTGTAACCCTTTTGGTGTTTTTCAGCAATTTTGGGCTCAGAGGCTGTTTTTTCAAAATGCCCAACATAACCTAGTTTTGTCTAGCCTAATCCCCATATGAGAAGAAATAGGTATTGCAAAGTCTGCTGGAGTCAAGAGAAAGGCAAGTCAGGTGGGAGACTTTCTGGCATGTCATGTGGACAGCATTGAGCGCTAGGTTCATCCAGACAGCTAGAGACTATATGAATGTATTAGTTTTATTAGCACTCAGCCAAGTAGGTTTTGTTCTATATAATGTGCACATTGTTTTTATTTGTTTGCTTTTATGGATGAGGAAACAAACATGTTTTAAACAAACTCTGCTGAATTGGACTGTAATTTCTGGTGTATCAACCATCTAGGACCCTGGAGATGGTGATCCCCATGAGCCATGTTCAGATTCTGTAAAATAGGATTTTTTTTTTTACC
Organism: Hyla sarda; assembly: GCF_029499605.1. Taxonomy (NCBI): domain Eukaryota; kingdom Metazoa; phylum Chordata; class Amphibia; order Anura; family Hylidae; genus Hyla; species Hyla sarda. The sequence continues at coordinate 132,725,193 of NC_079190.1, read as the reverse complement.
ATAAAATGACCATGAATTAGCTATAAGGTACAACCCTGTTATTTTCAGTTTGATACTGCTGTTTTCTGTTTAATAATGTGCTCTATTGAAGTCTATGGAAAATTAGGCAGTGCACAATTTTTTTTTTATTTCACATTAAATTAAATAGCATGCTCTTCATTTTTGGAGTTTTTTTTTATTGGGTAATAAGTTTTCTTTTTAAACTTATTTCTATAAAACTGTACTTTACAAAAATGGTCGATTTTAGTACAGCTATAAAAAAAATGTGTTAACATAGCCTTAAATCGGTTTTGAAACTAGTCAATAGGGTAATCATTTCCACATGTGTAATGTTTCCGCATGTGGAAAGTGTTTATTTATTTTTTGTTAAAACATATTTTATTGACAGACTTGACGTATCAGTACATATTCATACAAAGAACACTGGAGCTGAACAATAAAAGACAAGTGTCAGAATTTTCCATGTTTTTAAGCAAATCCAATAGTGTAAGAATAAAAGAAGAAACACAAAATTAAGAACAGAACCAAGAAATATTTTTACTCTATCAGTTGTAACACAGTCAAGTAAAAAAGCAAAAAAAAATAAAAAAAAGGAGCCAGTTATAATATCCATAAAATACACATATGCTAAAGTACATGATATGGTGTATGATCAGCTCAAGTCATATAGCAATGAAGCGTGAAAACACATACAACAGATACATATAGAGAGAGCTCACAGTTAAAGCTTTTCTAAAGTTCCTTTCATGTCTTCAACACTATAACATTTAGCTTTCTGGAAATGTTTCATAATAGTATGTTTTACAGTATCCATGGGTATATCATAAAGGAAATATTTCCATATCCTGAGGAATTACTTAGTTGTCACCACTTTATTATGTGGCATATCAATTTATTCTAGGTGTAACTGGTCTATCAGGAATTGTTTGATTTCCTCAATACCAGGAACAGATGGTGTCAGTGACATAGTATGCACTTCAGTGTCAAGAGTAGAGTTATATAAATCCCTTTATTACTAATTAACCATTTAGAAGGTTCTAAGAAATCCCTAGGGATATAATGAAAGAGGCATGCTAAGATGACAGATCAACCTCTTGCCCCCCCCCCCCCAGACACTATATATAAAGTATTATGTATGTACCCAAATCTGTTGAATAAAACAGTGGTTCCCAACCTTTTTTGGGTTGAGACACCCCTCAAGAAAATCCTTTACAAATAATTTTCAACATAAGAAAAAAGAAGCAATGTACAATACCTATATATCTGTTGGCTACATATATTAAAGTGCTGCTTTATGCAACAACTCATAGATGACGTCTTCTTTGATTGGAGCCTTTCATTTTTCTTCTCCATCTGGCCCAGGGCATCATGGTGCCCTAACTGTTCACCGCAGAACTTTTTATTTAGTTTTATTTTAAATATTTATTTTCCATTACACATACAAGATAAAAAAAAAAATGCCCTTCTCCATTACAATATTCATCCCACTATCCCACCTACCCTACCACCCCATGAAAACATCTGACTCTCGAGGGGGGAGAGAGTCAGCCAAAATTATACCAATGTCCACAACTTGGGACCCTCAAAGACATCTAGACCCTCAAAATAGTTTTCTTAAAAGAGCTCCTTGCTCCCGACTGCCTTCCTGAATACCCAATAACACCTGTAGGGGAGAAAATTCATTCTCAACTTGCAATCTTATTTTAATTTCACCCAATATTTCCTGCCAGAATTTATTAATCTCCGAACATGACCACATAATGTGGACAAAATCTGCTCCCTCTACCCCACATCTGGGACACTTATCGTCTCTCCAGTGACCTATTTTCTTTAAACTTACAGGAGTGCAATATACACCATGCAAAAAATTTTATTTAAATAATCTATAAGAATTATTTATTGACAACTTTAACATTCCTAAGCGTTGCCTTTCATTGTGTCTCCATGATTGATCCCAGTGAAATTTCCCATTTCTTTTTAAATCTATCTTTTACATTTTTAGTGACTTCAAATCATAGTTTTTTATATAATCTAACCATACTTTTCTTGTCCAAACCTTCCACTATTCTTAGCTCGTCAAATATAGTATGGTCTTTGATTGTGGAAAAAAGTTAACTCTTTAGTGAATCTATGTGCGCTTTGTACCTGAAAAAATCTAAATCTATTTCTCGCAAACCAAATTCATCCTGAAATGTGCCCCAATTCCCCAATTCCTCTAACTTCCCAAAATGCCGGGTCGGGGGCCATCAAAAATTCTCACAACCTTGGGTTATGCCAATAGGAGTAAATTTCATACCCCCTGTTATCTTACAGATTTTTTTTTTAGATATTTCCACCCCTTTATCAACATATTAGCATAGGGTGAAAGGGCATCCAATTCCAATAGTATTCCTAATTCTCCCTCTGTGTCTCTATTACATTTAATTTTTCCACCCATTCCAATTTCCTTTGTTTTGTGGCAGATAATATTCAGGCTTTAAAATAGAGCCGAAAGGATGGTAAGCCACATCCCCCTTCCTCATTAGGGGCTACCAATTCCAAGTATTTTAATCTTGTTCATTTCCTTCCCACAGAAATCTATTCATTAATCTTTCGATTCTAAAGAACCATTTTTCGACTATCTAGGTGGGGGATGCATTTAAGAAAAAAGGACTTGGGGCAAAACCACCATCTTTAGTAGTGCCATCCTATCGGCCATATTCAACAGCAGTCTATTCCAAATTTCCAATTTCTTTTCAGTTTATTCAGCAGGGGTTTTAAGTTCTCTTTAAAGTAATCTAAAGGGTCAACCGTTACTTTAATTCCCAGATATTCAAGGGAACCCGATTCTCCCACCACTTGCATTCCCAACTCAAATTGATCTAACCTATGGGAAGTGTGTATGATTTCATCCAATTTATTTCCAAACCCGACCTCCCACCAAACTCTTGAAAAATTTGTTTCAGCCTTGGAACAGCTCTCATTGGATCCTGCACATATAAAAGCAAATCATCAGCATATAATGCAATCTTATCCTCTTCCCCCCAGCTCACAAACCCGCTAAGTTCCACCATATCCCTTAATTTCACAGCAAGTGGTTCAATTTAGAGGGAAAAGAGAAGGGGGAGAGAGAGGACATCCTTGCCAGGTACCTCTAGACAGCTCAAAGGGCATCGTCAGATCCTTCTCCAACAACAGTTTAGCAGAAGGATGAGAATACACCAACTTAATCAAATCAACATACCCTGGGCCAAACCCGAATTTCCTCAGCAAGACTCAGAGAAACCTCCACTCCACCCTGTCGAACACCTTTGTGGCGTCTAGTGACAGGATGGATTGGAGCTCCCCCATACCAGATTGTATATCAATAAAGGTTCCTTCAAGATTGTCAAAAAGCTGCCTACTGGGCACAAACCCTGTCTGGTCTATATGGACCAACCTGTTAACCACTCGCTTTAATCTGTTTGCAAAGACTTTCGCAAAAATCTTGACATGTGCATTCAACAGAGATATCGGCATATAATTTCTTTATTCTTTTTAAGGATCAAAACCATTTAAGCTTCTAACATAGAAGATAGCAACTTACCCTCATGGGTAGCCTCTCTGATCGCCTCCCGCAATAAGGGTGCAAACACCTCTCCAAGTCTTTTATACAGCTCAAGTGGAAGACCATCTGGTCCAGTCGCTGAACCTGAGGGGGAAGATCTAATATATATTATTCTAATTCTATACGTAAGTCCATATATTCTATCTCAGAATCTGTAAGTTTGGGGAGTCTAATTTGATCTAAGTATTCCTCAATTTCTTTATCCAAGGCCTGCAACTCCGATGTATACAATTTTGGAAAAAAAAGAGACAATGGTTTGTTATACATGTTGGGGATCGTTAATTACCTGTCCCATTTGATTCATAATACTACTTAACACTGATCTCTCCACCTGAGCTTTTATTACTGTTGCCAGAAGCGCCAAAGGCTTCCCATTCTCTGCAAATTGTCTCTGTCCTTAAAAAAAACAAAAAAAAAAAAAAAACGATTCTGCGCCTTTTCCACCTGAAATCTAGCTAGTTCCTCTTGTGCAATATTAAGTTGGACAAAGTTCTCTTTACTCTTCGAATTTTTATATTCCTTCATCTGGGAGTCCACCTTTTCCAACAACAAAGTTTCCCTTGCTCTGAAACCCCTATATATATATATATATATATATATATATATATATATATATATATACATGCTATTTATTTTAATAAAACCCCTCACATGCTCACATGTAGGCTTTAAGAGTGTCCCATACCACTATTGTACTTGCCGATCCTAAGTTCGTCCTCCAGAACTGGGCTATATCTACCACCAGTCCCTCATCTCTGTCTATTATGGTTATCCAGTGGGGGTTCAATCTAACACTCCTATTACCAGGAGGTTTACTACCACCCAAATTCACATCCAGTACTTGCATTACATGGTCAGATATTGACCGAGGTTAGTTTTTCATTTTTATAACCAGCCTACTACCTGACAAGTTACTCATGCACATATCAATTCTCGAGGCGGATTTATTTGCCCTATTAAAACAGGTAAATCCTTCCCATGGACCGTACTTCTCTCTCCAGACGTCGAACCATTGCAACTCTGTAATAAATTTCAAGAGTTGTGTATAGCCAGAGGGCCCATAAGATGCCCCGGCAGATCTATCCAACTCTACATTCATTACTGAATTAAAATCTCCCATAAGGAATAACATCATGTCTTGCACCAATAAATTCCAGAAGTGCAATCAGGACGTCTGGGGAAAAAGGAGGGGGGATGTACACATATGCAATAATAACTTCCTCTCAGACTCCAGCCCACCTCCCACAAATTCTTCCAGACTCCCACGGAAGCACTGTGTAGATAGGCTCCCTGTAGGTAGGACTCTTATGTAAGACCCTCCTGTAGGTAGCTTGGTCCCATTCGGTAGCCTTCCCCTGTATGTAGGACCCTCTTATAGGAAGCTTGACCCTTGTAGGTAGGACCCTTCTGTAGGTAGCTTATCTTGTATATGTAGGCACCTCCTGTAGGTAGCTTGGCCCCTGTAGGTAGGTATATGTAACATTTGGAACATTATTACAGTTTACAGGTATTACTGATAATGTTAGGTTTAAATGATTTTTATTGAGGATTTTTAAGAAATTAAAACATGAAAATCAGGCCATTACAATTTCATGGCCTTCAAGAAGTAACATAGAACTACAATAAAATGGTAGAAATATAATAGTTGTGTACAAATATGGAAGTATCACTCAGTAAATTTATAAATTTAGTCAGTGATTATAAGTCACTATAGAATAGGCTAAGTTCAAATCTGCATCTTCATAGATGGTGAGAAATGGCTGCCAAGACTCACTGCTAATGCTGGGCAGTGGCAATAATGCAGTTGCCCGGAATTAAAGAAAATCTGACATCTGGTTCGCTTGCATCCAATACACAGTGTCATAGTGGCGGTGATGTATTAAAGGATGTATTATTCTAATCCATGGTCTGCTTCTGGAGATACACAATATTTTAGGGTCTGTTGTTAATATGTTAAATTACCCTCTTTGCACTATGGAGGCGGGAGCCGATGTTCTGAGCTTTCCAGCCTCTGTCCTCTCTCCTCCCATATGCCCACCCACCTTGTGCTCACATGTGTGAAGACATTTATTTGCCCATTTACCTATTTACTAGGTGGGTGGGCAAATGGAAGCAGAGAAGAAAAGAAAAAACTGCATAATAAAAATTGGCCCAGTCATTAAGGCCAAAACAAGGCTGCGGTATTAAAGTGTTAAATTCCAGATAATTTAAAGAATATTTTGATGAATACTAATTATTTCATATTTCATTTTATGTATAATTTGCTTATTTAATCCCCAAAAAAACTTTTACTTACAGATTTCTGGAAAATGATGCATAGACATATTTAGGTTTCATGCACATCTGCAATAGAGGCTCTGTTCAGAGCAGATTTAGTTTAAATGATGGGGAGAAAATAAACCCTGCATGTATTTATTGTCTTGTTTGAATCCTACAAAATGACAGACATACTCCCCTGAAGCCAATGGGGTCCCTTGAGATCCATTGCAGTCAAGCTCTGTTAATTTCTTTTGAGCAGAAACTGTGGTGGAGGCCCCCAACAAAGCCTCCAAGCGTGAAAGTCAGACACAAACTCTGAAGCAAACTAAATATTAAACTGCATAATGCAAAGGAACCGCAATCAGAAAAATATAGACAACAGAAACAAGTGAAAAATATATAAGGTGTAAAATCTTTAGGAACCTGGTTGATGTTTTCCAAACAGTGTGCCTCCAGCTGTTGCAAAACTACAACACCCAGCATGCCCGAAGATCAAAGCCAATACTGCTCTCTCCTCATCATGCAGTGTCCATAATAAACACCTCATGTCCACAGGTTCATACACAGCAGTCATATTGCAGATGAGGTTCTGTCATAATAAATCAACTTTAACTGCTTGCAGTTTGATTGTTAATAGCCACGTGGTATTGCAGCATAACAGCAGTTACTTGTGTGGCCATTAAAAAACTCTCACAGTGCTTTATCGTGGGCACAGCTTGACTGCACTTTAAGCACTATGCAACCACTGTGTTTAAACCTAGCCATAAGGAACCTAACATTTAGCACAGATGGCAAAAATAGTACACTATCCTGCACTTGACAAAATACTTGTGTACATTTTGCATTATGAAAACCCTTTTTTTTTTAAATCAAATTCAATATGCTACATCAAATGCAGTATAAGACCTGTTAATTATAGGCCTGTTAGTTTAACCTCGGTTGTATGTAAATTGTTTGAGGGTTTTCTAAGGGATGCTATTTTGGAGTATCTTAATAAAAATAAATGTATGACCCCATATCAGCATGGGTTTATGAGGGATCAGTCCTGTCAAACTAACCTGATCAGCTTTTATGAGGAGGTGAGCTCCAGACTGGACCAGGGGGAATCGCTGGATGTCGTATATCTGGATTTTTCCAAAGCATTTGATACGGTGCCACATAAAAGGTTGGTGCCTAAAATGAGAATTCTTGGACTGGGGGAAAATGTGTGCAAGTGGGTAAGTAACTGGCTCAGTGATAGGAAACAGAGGGTGGTTATTAATGGTACTTATTCTGATTGGGTGACTGTTACTATTGGGGGTACCACAGGGGTCAGTCTTGGGTCCTGTTCTATTTAATATATTTATTAATGACCTTGTACAGGGGTTGAATAATAAAGTAACTATCTTTGCAGATGATACTAAACTCTGTAAAGCGGTAAACACTATAGAGGACAGTGCACTATTACAAATGGATCTGGATAGGTTGGAGGTTTGGGCTGGGAAGTGGCAGATGAGGTTCAACACTGATAAATGTAAGGTAATGCACATGGGGAGGAAAAATCCGGACTGGGATTATGTATTAAATGGGAAAATCTTAGTTAACAGGAAATTTAGCTGTAGTGACCAGTGTTGGGCAGCTGCTGCCAAGGCAAATAAAATCATGGGGTGCATCCAGGGGCGGACACAGACAGCATAGGGCCCCTGTGCAAAGAATGTGCCTGGGCCCCCACCCCCATACATCAATTGTTCAGGTAGGAGATAAATGTGAGATATGAGATAGATAGATAGATATGAGATAGATAGCTAGATATAAGATAGATAGATAGATAGATATGAGATTGATAGATATGCGATAGATAGATAGATATGAGATAGATAGTCAATTAAAAAAATTCCACAGCACCCCAAAAATAGATGCAAAGGTGGTGGATTTATTAGCCTGACGGCATAGCAACGTTTCTATAGATAGATCAATAGATATAAGATAGATATGAGATAGATAGATATTAGATAGATAAATAGATAGATAGATATGAGATGGATATGAGATAGATAGATAGATAGATATGAGATGGATATGAGATAGATAGATATGAGATGGATATAGATAGAAAGATAGATAGATATGAGATAGATAGACAGATAGATATGAGATGGATATGAGATAGATAGAATGAAAAAAAATTTTTAGGCAGCACACGTATGGCAAAAAAGGGGGGTGCACACTGGATAACCCGGTCCCAGGTCCAAAGTAGTTATGCAAAAAAGCAGCGGCACACCAATATCCAAGTGAAAAAAATGAGTGGCTTTTATTTCAACCAAACATCTATAGGAGTGACGTTTCGCCTGTCTCACACAGGCATTGTCAAGCAGTGACTGATATACAATGTGAGGTTTAAATAGTGTACAGGTGACAGCTAGTAAATCACGTGATTATTTACAAAATACGTGGAGCATGGTATAATGTGAGGATGATCATACTATACAGGGCAATATACACATCATATCTTTACATAGGGCACCTGGTAGTAATGAAAAACATGTGCAAACACAAGAAAAACATATCCATGTCCATAGATGCGCAAAAAAAACAATCGTAAGTATGTGTCCATGTGACATAAGTGTACCTTCCTTGTAGGAGGAGTTCCATTGCGCGCGATTCCCACAACCCAAACACGCGAGGACACCACATCCTAGGGTCTTCGCTTCCGTCCTGGCTCCGATCTGAGCCGGAAATGACCTCAGTGTAAACAAATGCATGTGTTTGAGTTCGCGCATGCGTGCACTCACTTGTTTCAATATGCGCCATCTTGGATCCTGGCATCCCTGATTTCTAGCCTCTCGCTACTGCATAGTGCAACTTGCTGGATATACCAGCGCATCGTGGGGGTGGGGATGTCATGTAACTCTGGATCACTGTCTTAGAATGGGGAATCCGTTCTAGTTGACATACCGGTCCTCCGCCACCACGACTGGAAATCCATCCGGGTGTCGGTCTCTTGGTCCGCTCACAACAGTATAAGAGACATCCGGGCGTCCACGTCCCCATCTTTGCTTATGTGCACATTCCCCATGGGATTGGGGTGCTCAGGTGTCCAAGTGGTTAGAAAATAAAATAAAAAATAAAAATAAGATAAAATAAAAGAAAAAATAATAGAAGAAAAATGGCGTGGATGTCCTCTGTTTCAGGTGTGGTGGCTAATGCATGGTACTCCTTTTACATCTATGGCAGGTAAAGAGAAAAAAATATATTAATAAATAATATCACACATACACCAGGTTCTGTTGAAAGCATTCTATGGCATAGATGTCACTCATGGAGGTATTATGTGTTACATATTTTGTGGCTGATTTTATATTCCATGTTTAAACCTGCTGGTCTAAGAGTGTTTAAAGTATAAATCCACTTTAATTCACACCGCTTCAGTTTGCTGGTCTAATCCCCTCCCTTCTTAAGTGGGGGGACATGGTCCAACAGCATGAACCGTAGTTCTCATTCAGTATGACCAAGTTCATCAAAATGTTTAGCCACTGGGAGATCTTGCCGTTTTTTCTGGATTGTATATCTGTGATGGTTTATTCTGGTTTTGAAGTCCCATGTAGTTTCTCCTATATATAGGAGTTTGCATGGGCACCATAGTACATAAACCACATGGGTAGAGTTACATGTCAAGTAGTGCTTAATCTGGAATTCCTCACCCGTAGTAGGGTGTGTGATTTTGTTGCCCCTGTGCATAAGGGACCAGTTCACACACGATCTAGAGGGAAAGGACCCCAGGTTAGCACTAGTAATGTAGCTCTGTTTGGAGCGTTTTCCACTCACATCTGCCCTTACAAGGCGGTCTCTAAGGTTGCCTGTTCTCCGGTATGACATGAGTGGAGGAGATGAAAATTCCTCCACCTTGTCATAACCATCTCTTAGAATGTGCCACTGTCGTCGCAATATTCCCGATACCCTCCCTGAGATATCAGAGAAAGTGGAAACAAATGCGACCCTGGGTGGGGACTTCTCTAGTTTTTTCATGTCTGTGGAAGATTCAGATGTCTGCACAATCTTGTGTCTACTTAGTTCTTTCAATTTTTGGGGGTAACTATGTTCTGTGAAATTTGATGCCATCTTGTTGAGGGCTATTTCCAACCTGTCATCCGAACTGACAATTCTTTTTGCTCTAAGCATCTGGCTTGTTGGTAAAGAATTAAGCATATATATATATTTTGGATGTTTGCTATCGTACCTTAGAATGGCGTTACTATCTGTAGGCTTGACAAACAAGTCTGTCTGCAGGTAGTTCTCCTGTATCTCTACTGTAGTGTCCAGAAATTGTACACTATTGGTAGAATAAGATAACGTGAATTTAATGGTAGAATGAATAGAATTCAATTATTCGTGAAAGGCCTTAAGTTGGTCTGTGTCTCCTGACCAAACGAGGAAGACGTCGTCTATGTATTGGCACCATCCCAGCACATGGCTGAAATGGTGGGACACATAGACGACATCTTCGTCTAAATGGACGACGAACAAATTTTTTTTTTACTTTACTAGGCAGGCTTAGTAGTGGAAGCTGTCTTATAAACGGAGTCCATTACTAAGCCGGGCTTAGCGTTAGCCACAAAAACAGCTAGCGCTAACCCCCAATTATTACCCCGGTACCCAACACCACAGGGGTGCCGGGAAGAGCCGGTATCAACAGGCCCGGAGCGTCAAAAATGGTGCTCCTGGGCCTAGGCGGTAACAGGCTGGCGTTATTTAGGCTGGGGAGGGCCAGTAACAATGGTCCTTGCCCACCCTGGTAACGTCAGGCTGTTACTGTTTGGTTGGTATTTGGCTGAGAATAAAAATAGGGGAACCCTATGTTTTTTTTTATATATTTAATTATTTATTTAAAAAAAAAACGCATAGGGTCCCCCCTATTTTCATTCTCAGCCAAATACCAACCAAACAGTAACAGCCTGACGTTACCAGGGTGGGCGAGGACCATTGTTACTGGCCCTCCCCAGCCTAAATAACGCCAGCCTGTTACCGCCTAGGCCCAGGAGTGCCATTTTTGACGCTCCAGGCCTGTTGGTACCGGCTCTTCCCGGGACCCCTGTGGCGTTGGGTACCGGGGTAATAATAGGGGGTTAGCGCTAGCTGTTTTTGTGGCTAACGCTAAGCCCAGGTTAGTAATGGACTCCGTCTATAAGACAGCTTCCACTACTAAGCCTGTCTAGTAAAGTAAGGAAAAAACACAACAGGTTTTAAAACATTTTTATTACAAAAAACACTCCCCCACAAGCCATCGTTAACCATTTTATTAAAATCAAACAAAGAAAAACGCTGGTCATCGAAGTAGTCCACCGAATCCGAAGGAGTCCACAGGATACACGGATCTGAAATGAGAAGAAAAAAAAATAATGGGTTAGTACATTTATTATCACCTGCTCACACATTTCCCACCCCGCACGACTACAACTGCCAGCATGCCCTTACAGTAAGGACATGCTGGGAGTTGTAGTTGTGTGGTGCAGGAGATGTGTGGGCAAGTGACAAGCTTGTCCCCTGCCCCCAGCTGCAGGACTACAACTCCCAGCATGCCCTTACAGTAAGGTGGGGCGGAGGCCGGGCACAGTGTTTCCCAACCTGGGACTTGTAGTTTTGCAACATCTGGAGGCACCCTGGTTGGGAAACACTGTTTTAGGCCAGTGTTTCCCAACCAGGGTGTTCCAGATGTTGCAAAACTACAACTCCCAGCATGCCTGGACAGCCAAAGGCTGTCTAGGCATGCTGGGAGTTGTAGTCTTGCAACATTTGGAGGCACCCTGGTTGGGAAGCTTGGGCAACTTACCGGCTTCCGTAGGATCCAGCGCTGCACGACACTGCCGCGCAACGATCTCTGTCAGCGATCATCGCTGGAGCCTCGGAAGGGTAAGTGAACGTCTTCGCCGGTCCCCTTCAGCTGTTTAGTTTTGCAACAGCTGGAGGACTACAGTTTACAGACCACAAACCAGTGGTCTGCAAACTGTGGCCCTTCAGCTGTTGCAAAACTACAACTCCCAGCATGCCTGGACAGCCAATGGCTGTCCAGGAATGCTGGGAGTTGTAGTCTTGCAACATCTGGAGGCACCCTGGTTGGGAAACACTGTTTTAGGCCAGTGTTTCCCAACAGGGGTGCCTCCAGCTGTTGCAAAACCACAACTCCCAGCATGCCTGGACAGCCAAAGGGTGTCCAGGCATGCTGGGAGTTGTAGTCTTGCAACATTTGGAGGCACCCTGGTTGGGAAGCTTGGGCAACTTACCGGCTTCCGTAGGATCCAGCGCTGCATGACACTGCCGCGCGACAGTGCTGCCCGACGATCTCCGTCAGCGATCGTCGCTGGAGCCTCGGAAGGGTAAGTGAACGTCTTCGCCGGTCCCCTTCAGCTGTTTAGTTTTGCAACAGCTGGAGGACTACAGTTTACAGACCACACACTAGTGTGGCAAACTGTGGCCCTCCAGCTGTTGCAGAACTACAACACCCAGCATGCCCTGACAGCCAAAGCCAAAGCCCAGGCTGAGATTACAGTGCAGCCGCCCGGGCTCCTCATACGGCCTCCCCGCTACCCCCCCCCCCCCCCCTTGTCTCCCGCCCGCGCCGCTCAGCTCCCGCTGCTACAAGACTACAACTCCCAGCGTGTCCTCACTGTAAGGGCATGCTGGGACTTGTAGTCTTGCAACAGCAGACAGATGGAAGTTGTGTGGCGCTGGCAGGTGAGAGGGGTGGGATGTAAATCACTGTAGTGCCCCGGTAGCGCAGTGAGGGTAGCGGGGAGAAAGTATGTCGGAGCCCGGGCGGCAGTAGCTTTTCCTGTTCCATGTTGGAGCTGGAGTAAATTTAGTCATTTTTTACGGCCGTTGCGACAGTTTATTGCGCAACTGCGACTGTCTCAGTTAATAAATACCTGACCACTGCAAGTCAAAACTGTAAACTAGCGTAAATTAAGCGGGAAAAAAAATTTGACTTTCTAGCTCTTGCTAGAGAAAGTCGCACAAAAAATAGGGTAGGCGCAATTGCGACAATTTTGTGCCAAAAATAGTCAGAAAAAAATTACTAAACCCCTTAGTAAATGCCCCTCAATATGTCAGGAAAAAAATAATATAAGAACCGTTCCGCTCACAAAAAGCATTCTAAAGTTATTACCATATAACTCCTTAAGGACACATGATGTACCGCTACGTCATGTGTCCCGGTCCTGCGATATAACGCGGGGTTACACGGTAACCCCGCATCATATCGCGGTGGGCCTGGTGTCATAGTGAAGCCAGGACCCGCCGCTAATAGCTAAAAACTAAAGTGAAAGTGCCCGGCTAGCTCAGGGAGCTGTTCAGGATCGCCGCGATATAATCGCGGCATCCTGAACAGTTGTACTACAGGAGGAAGGTGTCTTACCTTCCTTCCTGCAGTCCGATCGCTGATTGAATGGTTCAAGCCTGAGATCAAGGCTTGAGCAATCAATCACCGATTTCACTGATTGTTGCCACAGCAAGGAAGCAGTCTGTGAATGAAATCAGCCATTGCAAGCTGATAGGTCTCTATGGCACCTATCAGCTTGCAAAAAAAAAGTGTAAAAAAAAAAGTTAACCCTTTCAGGTATTCCCTTCTGAATTAAAAGTTTGAATCACCCGGCATTTCCTAGTAACAAAATAAAACAGTGTTAATAAAAATACACATATGTAGTATCACCGCGTGCGGAAATGTCCGACTTATAAAAATATACCACTTTTTAAACCGCACGTTCAATTGCATGCGCGCAAAAAAATTCCAAAATATTGCATTTTTGATCACTTTTTATACCACAAAAAAGTGAATAAAAAGTGATCAAAAAGTCTGATCAGAACAAAAATGGTACCGCTAAAAACGTCAGATCACGGCGCAAAAAATGAGCCCTCATAGTGCCCTGAACACAGAAAAATAAAAAAGGTATAGGGGTCAGAAGATGACAATTTTAAATGTATACATTTTCCTGCATGTATTCATGATTTTTTTCTGAAGTGAGACAAAATCAAACCTATATATGTAGGGTATCATTTTAACCGTATGGACCTACAGAATAAACACAAGGTGTCATTTTTGCCAAAAAATGTACTGTGTAAAAACAGAAGCCCCCAAAACTTACAAAATAGTGTTTTTTCATCAATTTTGTCGCACATTGATTTTTTTTCCCGTTTCACTGTAGATTTTTGGGTAAAATTACTAATGTCATTACAAAGTAGAATTAGTGACGCAAAAAATAAGCCATCATATAGAATTTTAGGTGAAAATTTTAAAGAGTTATGATTTTTTAAAGTTCAGGAGGAAAAATTGAAAATGAAAAAACGCAAAAAGCCCCGGTCCTTAAGGGGTTAAAGAGACACGTGCCATTTTTCTTACCTTAACGACCAGGCTCTTTTTCATTTTATTTTAATTAATAAAAAAAAAGAGCCTGGTCGTTAAGGTAAAAAAATGGGTCCATCCTTAAAGGGGTACTCCGGTTAAAAAAAAATTTTTTAATCAACTGGTGCCAGAAAGTTAAACAGACTTGTAAATGACTTCTATTAAAAAATCTTAATCCTTCCTGTACTTATTAGCTGCTGAATACTACAGTGGAAATTCTTTTCCGTTTGAAACACAGAGCTGTCTGCTGACATCATGAGCACAGTGCTCTCTGCTGTCCAGAGTAAAAGGAAATCCCCATAGCAAACATATGCTGTTCTGGACAGTTGCTAAAATGGACAGAGGTGTCAGCAGAGAGCACTGTGCTCATGATGTCAGCAGACAGCTCTGTGTTTCAAAAAGAAAAGAATTTCCGCTGTAGTATTCAGCAGCTAAGTAGTACAGGAAGGATTGAGATTTTTTAATAGAAGTAATTTACAAATCCGTTTAACTTTCTGGCACCAGTTGATGTAAACAAAGAGAAAAAAAAACTGCATTAAAAAGAAGGTATCCAAATATTTGTGGATAGTGTGGAAAAACTTTTTTGTACGGAAAAAAATAAATCCCAAAAGCAATATAATGATCCTATTTCATTTTTGGAGTGGATTATTATCTAATGGGAAAGAAAAGCTGTGCTGCAGTACAAGAGCATACTGTTCACAGCGTTTAGAGATTTATGAAAAGCTAAAACAGAGAACATTTCTTCTGCTGCACATCAATGATGTGTCTGCACAACTTTATTCCGTTGGGGATAGAATACTAAATATTAGACAAATATTCTTATTCAAGTAATACATCATAAGAGACACTACGACAATAAGCAGCAGGGCAGTGAATAGATTTTTTTTAGGATTAGTATGATACAATATATTGCTATTTTTTACCATGTTACTGCACAAGCTCCTAGGGCTGGATTCAATATTTTCTGATGAGAGTGAATGAAGAAAACCGCCGTTCACAATGCCAGTTTTCACAGTGGGATCTGATGCTTCAGACAATATCAGGTCTTTTCCTCTGCTTCATTACTGAAGTCTACTAACACACAGTATAGCTTATCTCCAACCTCTTCACAGCCTGCCTTCTGCACAAACATGTATAGAAGAGATACTCTTATCAAAAAGCTTATAACTTCATTTTTTTTAAATTCCAGTTAGATGTAACTTTTGCAAATAAAAGATTCGTATTACTAATTACCGTATTTTTCGCCTTATAGGAGGCACCAAAATCTAGAAAAAAAAGATTCTGAATCCAACAGTGATCTTCAACCTGCGGGCCTCCAGATGTTGCAACACTACAACGCCCAGCATGCCCGGACAGCCAACGGCTGTCTGGGCATGCTGGGAGTTGTAGTTTTGCAACATCTGGAGGTCCGCAGGTTGAAGACCACTGGTATAGGAGGTAATACTCACGTGTCCTCGCCGCTCCGGACCCGTCACCGCTGCCCTGGATGTCGCTCCATCGCTGTCACCGCGTCCCCGTGGTGTCCCCGACGCTCTGGACGTCTTCTTCCGCGGGATCCACGCTCTCCGTCGCCATCATCACGTCGCTACGCACGCCACTCCTATTGGATGACGGGACGGCGTGCGCGATGATGTGATGACGTCGAAGGAGAGCGACGGCCATGCAGGGGATCCCGGCACGGAGCAGACACCGAGGAGGCAGGTAAGGTCCCTCCCGGTGTCCTGTAAGCTGTTCGGGATGCCGCGATTTCACCACGGCGGTCCCGAACAGCCCGACTGAGCAGCCGGGTTAGTGTTATTTTCACTTCAGACGCGGCGGTCAGCTTTGATCGCCGCGTCTGAAGGGTTAATACAGGGCATCACCGCGATCGGTGATGTCCTGTATTAGCCGTGGGTCCCGGCCGTTGATGGCCGCAGGTATTCGCCGTATAAGACGCACCAACTTCCCCCCCCCCCCCCCAGTATAGATCAAATTAGACTTCAGATGTAGTGGAGTCGCAAACTGTGACAGTTTAGGGTTTTAAATTGCGACTCCACTACATCTGAAGTCTAATTTGATCTATTGAAGAAATAAATATAAAAATAAAAACATAGGATTAAATAGCCCACACCATCGGTGCACAGCAAGGAGTGGGGAACTATTTGCTGGGACCCCCCAGGAACCCCTTGTGGGATTTAGGATCGATGAATAATATATACATATCCATGGTTGGAAGGGATAACTGTATCCTCTAATCCTGTGGACATTTGAAACACATAACTATATGTGAAAGCTCACTGTGTCCCTTATAACATTCCATGAGGGGTGTCATTTCCAAAATGAGGTCACATGTGGGGGGGGTCCATTGTTCTGGCACTATGGGGGCTTTGTAAACAGACGTGGCCTTTAATTCCGGACAAATTTTCTCTCCAAAAGCCCAATGGCACTCCTTCTCTTCTGAGCATTGTAGTGCGCCAGGAGAGCACTTTACATTCACATATGGGGTATGTTCTTACTCAGAAGAAATGTGGTTACAAATTTTGGGGGGCTTTTTCCCTATTTTTCCCTTGTGAAAATGAAAAATTAAGGGTAACACCGGCATTTTTGTTAAAAATGTTCTTCTTTTTCATTTTTCCATCCCACTTTAACGAAAATTCGTCAAACACCTGTGGGGTGTTAAGGCTCACTATACCCCTTGTTAAGGTTCCGTGAGGGGTGTCGTTTCCAAAATGGGTTCACATGTGGGTATTTATTTTTTTGTTTTATGCTGTAAAATCAGCCACCCCTGTGCAAATCACCAATTTAGGCCTCAAATGTACATAGTGCGCTCTCACTCCTGAGCCTTGTTGTGCGCCCGCAGAGCATTTCACGCCCACATATGTGGTATTTCCATACTCAGGAGAAATTGTGTTACAAATTTTGAAGGTCTTTTTTTCCTTTTACCTCTGGTGAAAATAAAAAGTATTGGGCAACAACAGCATGTTAGTGTAAAAGTTTTTATTTTTTACACTAACAGGCTGGTGTAGACCCCAACTTTTCCTTATTATAAGGGGTAAAAGGAGAAAAAGCCCCCCAAAATTTGTAGTGCAATTTCTCCCGAGTACGGAAATACCCCATATGTGACCCTAAACTGTTTCCTTGAAATACGACAGGGCTCCGAAGTGAGAGAGCGCCATGCGGGTTTGAGGACTAAATTAGAGATTGCATAGGGGTGGACATAGGGGTATTCTACGCCAGTGATTCCCAAACAGGGTGCCTTCAGCTGTTGCTAAACTCCCAGCATGCCTGGACAGTCAGTAGCTGTCCAGAAATGCTGGGAGTTGTTGTTGTGCAACAGCTGGAGGCTACGTTTTGGAAACACTGCCGTAAGATATGTTTTTCATTTTCATTGGGGGGGGGGGGGGGGGGAGAGACAGTGTAAGGGGGTGTATATGTAGTGTTTTACCCTTTATTATGTGTTAGTATAGTGTAGTGTAGTGTTTTTAGGGTATATTTACCGCTAGGAGTAAACCCACCCCTGCGAACGTACCCTGTACATTCACATGGGGGGAGCGAGCCTGCAGCTGTTGCAAAACTACAACTCCCAGCATGTACTGACAGACCATGCATGCTGGGAGTTGCATTTTCCAACAGCTGGAGGCATACTGGTTGGAAAACCTTCAGTTAGGTTCTTTTACCCGACTCAGTATGTTCCAACCAGTGGGCCTCCAGCTGTTGCAAAACTACAACTCCCAGTATATACTGATTGCCAAAGGGCACGCTGGGAGATGTAGTTATACAACAGCTGGAGGTACGTAACTACAAATCACAGCATGGTGAGACAGCCGTTTGCTGTTCGTGCATGCTGGGAGTTGTAGTTTTGCAACATCTGGAGGGCTACAGTTTAGAGACCACTGTATAGTGGTCTCCAAACTGTAGCCCTCCAGATGTTGCTAGGCAACTACTCACCGGCTTCCGCCGATCGCTGGTAAATGACCTCCACCGCCACCGCTGGTCACGCTACAGTTCCCCCGTTCTGCCCGGATTACCGTGGGTTTGCAGAACGGGGGAACTGAATTTAAACCCCTCCGCCCCCGATCTGCTATTGGTCGGTCGCTTCTGCCACCTCACTTCTATCCCTTCAGGGGGACCGTGGGTGTCTTAGACCCCGATCCCCCTTATTTTCCGGGTCACGGGAGACCTGTATTTGCCGAAAATCGCCGGTCTGAATTGTCTCAGGGCATTGTCATGGGATGCCTGCTGAATGATTTCAGCAGACATCCCGGTTTGGTCCCCGACCGGCTAGCGCCAGGGACCGGAATTCCCACGGGCATACCCTTACGCCATACGTCCTTAAGGACTCAGGGTGCAGGGCGTATGCATACGCCCTGCGTCCTGAAGAGGTTATAACAATGCTTAACCCCTTAACGACAATGGACATAAATGTACGTCATGGTGCGGTGGTACTTAGCGCACCATGACAAACATTTACACCATGGACATGAGCGCGAGCACCTAACCGGTGGTCACATCATGCACGGCAGGTCCCAGCTTTTTTTTTTTATGGAACCCTACAAAATGTATTAAAAAAGGTATCTCCATCACTTTTTTTTGGATCGCTAAAGTCCAAAAAAGAATAAAAACCACCTGCAAAAACACCAAAGTTAAAACCCATATGACATCTATGGGAGAAAAACGCCACGATTTTGAAAAAAAAAAAAAAAAACGCCAGTGGCTCAACCTTTGAAAACCGCCAAAGGAGCTGAAAAACACAAAAAAAGAGAAAAAACGCCAAAAGGATTAAAAAAACGCCAAAAATGAAAAACGGCATGTGGAAGCGATTTCTCATTGATTTAAAGCTAACATCTGGCCGCAGCATTTTTTGGCCAAAAAAACGCCATGCGGCAGATTTGGCGTTTTTCTCTGTTTTCCCCCCCCCCCCCCAAAAAAATAAAAATAAACGCTGTATGTATAGCACTGAACAATTTTAGCAATCAAATGAGCTATAAATAGGACAAAAAAAATTTAAATCCACTCCCCCAATAAAAATGTAAATCGTCCCTTTTCCCATTTTACCCTCAAAAAGCGTAAAAAAAAATTATTAATAAACATATTTGTTATTGCAGCTATATCAAAATATAATGTTAACTATCTCATATTGTGAACGGCGTAAACCTAAAATAAATAAAAAATTATGATGATGTTTTTTGTCACATTTTCTTCCAAAAAAAAAAAATTATAAAAGTTAAATATAAGTAAAAGTGGCACTAATAAAAACTACTGATCAGGGCGCAAAAAATTTGCCCTCATACCGAATACGGAATAATGAGAAAGTTATTGGTGGTCAAGATAGGGCAATTTCAAACATATTAATTTTGTTAAAATAGTTTGAGATTTTTATAAGGTGGTAAAATGATAAAAAAGCATATACAGATATGGGTATCATTTTAATTGTATTGACCCACAGAATAAAGAAAACATGTCATTTTTACCGTATAGTGTACAATGTGAAAACAAAACCTTACAAAATTTGCTACATTGCGGTTTTCTTTTCAATTTCCCCACATAAATAATATTTTTTTGCTTGCGCCATACATTTTATGGTAAAATAAGTGATGTCATTACAAAGTAAAATTGGTGATGCAAAAAACAAGTCCTCATATGGGTCTGTGGGTGAAAATATGAAAGTTAGGATTTTTAGAAGACGAAGAGGGAAAACGAAAATGCAAAAATAAAATTGGCCTGCTCCTTAAGGCCAAAATGGGCCTGGTCCTTACGGGGTTAAACATGCTTAACAGTTTCCAATTTGGCCACTAGGGCTAAAACTAAGCTGGGACTTCCTGTTCTGTACAGATACAGTGTACAGTGAAAGGTGACACCAATAGGAAAAATATTTCTTGTAGAGTAGCCTATCCCTTCATATAGAATGATGTCTGCAATTCATATTAACCCCTTAAGGACGCGGGCTTTTTCCGTTTTTTTCATTTTCAATTTTTCCTCCTTAACTTTAAAAAATCATAACTCTTAAAAATTTTCACCTAAAATTATATATAATGGCTTAATTTTTGCGTCACTAATTCTACTTTGTAATGACATTAGTCATTTTACCCAAAAATCTACGGTGAAACGGGAAAAAAAAATCAATGTGCGACAAAATTTATGAAAAAACACTATTTTGTAAGTTTTGGGGGCTTCTGTTTTTACACAGTACATTTTTTGTCAAAAATGATACCTTATCTTTATTCTGTAGGTCCATACGGTTAAAATGATACCCTACTTGTATAGGTTTGAATTTGTATCACTTCCGAAAAAAATCATGAATACATGCAGGAAAATTTTTATTTTTCTGTGTTCAGGGCGCTTTAAGGACTCATTTTTTGCGCTGTCATCTGAAGTTTTTAGCGGTACCATTTTTGTTCTGATCAGACTTTTTGATCACTTTTTCTTCACTTGTTTGTGGTATAAAAAGTGATCAAAAATGCCATATTTTGGACTTTGGAATTTTTTTGCGCGTACGTCATTGAACGAGCGGTTTAAAAAGCGGTATATTTTTATAATTCGGACATTTCCGCACGCGGCGATACCACATATGTTTATTTTTATTATTATTTACATAATGTTTTTTTTATTTTTGGAAATGCCGGGTGATTCAAACTTTTATTAGGGGAAGGGATAATTGAAAGGGTTAATGATTTTTTTGCACTTTTCTTATGCAATATTATAGCTCCCATAAGGGGCTATAACATTGCATGTACTGATCTTTTACACTGATTGATCCATCTCCATAGGAATGGATCAATCAGTGTTTTCGGCGATTGAATGCTCAAGCCTGGATCTCAGGCTTGAAGCATTCATTCGGCGATCGGACAGCGCAGGAGAAGGTAAGAAGACCTCCTCCTGTGCTACAGCTGTTCGGGATACCGCGGCGACCCCGAACAGCTCCCTGAGCTAGCCGGGCACTTTTACTTTCGTTTTTAGCCGCGCGGCTCAGCTTTGAGCGCGCGGCTAAAGGGTTAATAGCGCGCTGCACAGCGATCAGTGCCGCGCGATATTAGAGGCGGGTCCCGGCTTCACTATGACGCCGGGCCCGCCGCGATATGATGCGGGGTCACCGTGTGACCCCGCGTTATATCGCAGGACCGGGACTCATGACGTACGCATATGTCATGGGTCCTTAAGAGGTTAAAGGGGTACTCCCGTGGAAAACTTTTTTTTTTTTTTTAAATCAACTGGTGCCAGAAAGTTAAACAAATTTGTAAATTACTTCTATTAAAAAACCTTAATCCTTCCAATACATTTTAGGGGCTATATACTACAGAGGAAATGCTTTTCTTTTTGGATTTCTCTGATGTCACGACCATAGTGCTCTCTGCTGACCTCTGTTGTCCATTTTAGGAACTGTTCAGAGCAGCATATGTTTGCTATGGGGATTTTCTCCTGCTCTGGACAGTTGCTAAAATAGACAGATGTCAGCAGAGAGCACTGTGGTCGTGACATCAGAGAAATCCAAAAAGATAAGCATTTCTACTGTAGTATATAGCCCCTAAAAAGTACTGGAAGGATTAAGATTTTTTAATTTACATATCTGTTTAACTTTCTGGCACCAGTTGATTTAAAAAGTTTTCCACAGGAGTACCCCTTTAATTGAACAGCTTCTTTTACTGAATGCTGTTAAACACAGCTTAGGCAAGATGGCAGTCCCCATAATAGTGCACAAAAAAATTTAATAAAAAAAATACATTTTAGAAACAAAGCAGTAAAAAGGATCATGTTTCAGTATCTGCACGATATGAATTTTTCCCATACCGCAATACCGGTATGGCCCCTCCCCCTTGGGAATGAATTATCAGCCCAGCGCTGTGCTGTCCCCACATCGGGGAACTAATCATACTTGAACCGCCAGCGCTGTTCTGCTCCCCCCACCAAATCATATTACCCGCCAGCGCTGTTCTGCTCCCCCCCAATTAATTATCAGCCCAGCGGGGTACTACTCACATATGTCCCCCGCAAGCACTGCCCTCCTCCTCTTTGTTAGGGGCCGCCGGCGCTGGAAATCACTGCACGCCAGTGGTCTCCAACCTGCGGACCTCCAGTTGTTGCAAAACTACAACTCCCAGCATGCCCGGACAGCCGTTGGCGCAAAACTACAGCTGTTGTTGCAAAACTACAAATCCCAGCATGCCCAGACAGCCAACGGCTGTCCGGGCATGCTGGGAGTTGTTGTTTTGCAATATCTGGAGGTCCGCAGGTTGGAGACCACTGGCGTGCAGTGAGTTCCAGCGTCGGCGGCCCCTAACAAAGAGGAGGAGGGCAGTGCTTGCGGAGGACATATGGGAGTAGTACCCCGCTGGGCTGATAATTAATTGGGGGGGAGCAGAACAGCGCTGGCGGGTAACATGATTTGGTGGGGGGAGCAGAAGAGCGCTCACAGGTCACATGATTTGGGGTGGGGGGGTGAAAGAAATACCGTTATATACCGTGGAACCGCCATAAGTTACAAAAATACCGTGATACACATATTTGGTCATACCAACCAGCTCTAGGTTTAACCCTTTCCTGTATTTGTATGTAATATTTAGTTTTATCCATATGATGACAATTTTATTCAATTACTAAATCTGTTCCATGTTAATACAGATTGTAAGTAAAACATGAAGCAAAAAGCTATATATATATATGTTATAACTTAAAGAATGAACTGTCAAAACAGATAATGCAAATCCAAAAGTAAACCACTTCTGTATCTGAGCTATATCAGACACTGTCTGTCAGAAAGGAAATTCATGTGAGACACTTATCAGCCCATCCCAGCAAAAATAACAGATCCCTTTGTTCAACAGGAGAGAAAAATGAGACCATTTCTGTTTGTCTTGTTAATAAAATTGGATTGTGTAGGAAATGTCAACCGGAGGTCAATGAAAACTTGATGACGGAAACCCCATTAAAAAATCATGGATCCATTTGAAAAAACTAAATAAAAATAAATACAATAGAGATTTGAGAAGGATTTTCAAATGGGGTGCAATTCAATCCTAATAATTTTAAGGGCCTATTCACACTATGTATTTTCCAGTTCTGCTCAGAAATTGCAGTACAGCAGCCTTCCATTGTTTTTAATGGGATTCTGCTGCACCATTCACACAGCATAATTATTTTTGCGGAATCCGCTCTAAAATGCATTGCTGTCTATTGAGATGGTGCATTTCCTAGCGCCAGCTTGTTTTGTCTCAGGGCGGAGATTCTGTAGTGTGAATGGGCTCTAATAGACAATAATAAAATATCAATGAATTGATAAGAGGTTGTACATGACACCATGTGCCTACATGAATGTAATACGATCTGGAATGCAGTAGGTCTGCATGTATGGATCAGTGGGAATGTCTACAGTTGGGTAGTTTACATGTGTGAAGTTTACACATTAAAATACAGCACTTACACAATTCTTTGACATATGATAACTTCCAAAAACATTTCTCCCATAAGACTTAAAGAGGTACTCTGGTGGAAAAAAATGTTTTTATATCAACTGGTGCTAGAAAGATACACAGGTTTGTAAATGACTTCTATATAAAAATCTTAATCCTTCCAGGTTTACAAGTGGCATTTGCTCATGCGCTGGACAGTTCCTGACATGGACAGAGGTGTCAGCCGAGAGCACTGGTCAGACTGGAAAGAACTACACAACTTCCTCTGGAGCTACAGTTGGGTAGTTTACATGTGTGAAGCTGATAAGTACTGGAAGGAAGATTTTTATAAGTGATTTACAAACCTATATATCTTTCAAGCACCAGTTAATTTGAGAATATTTTTTCCTCCAGAGTGCCCCTTTAATTGCATTTCTATGTAAATTATTTCTCTTCCCCGCTCTGATTTTATTAGCATCCACAGGCACAACTTGCATACCACACAGAACATTAAAGTGATTGCGAGCTGAGCTGCAGTTAACCGATGTCATTAATATGCATTAAAGGAGAACTGTGGCTAAACATTTTTTATTTCCCCTGTGCCCGAGCTGCAAAAACAAAAAAAAAATAAATACTTTAAGTAACCTCCCTAAGTTCCCCCGTTGCACCGATACCAGCATCCCGGTCCTCCAATGCTGGTCTTCTTCCTGCTTCTTGGGCTCCGTGACTCATACTGCTCTCAGCTTATCGCCGGCTGTAGCGATGTTCCACCTTGGCCGGTGATAGGCTAAGCGCACTGTCATGTAAGGAGCCTGGGCCCTGCCTTATCCCTGCTGCCCGGGCTCCTTACATGACAGTGTGCTCAGCCTATCACCAGTCAAGGCAGGACATCGCTGCGGCCGGCAATACGCTGAGCGCAGTATGAGTCTCCGAGCCCAAGAAGCAGGAAGAAGACCAGCACCTGAGGACCGGGATGCCGATATCGGCGCAACGGGGGAACGTAGGAAGGTGAGTTTGTGAGTTAAAGTAAATTTTTTTTTAAGTTTATCTTTTGTAGCCCAGGCACAGAGGAGATGAATTAATTTTTAACCACAGTTCTCCTTTAAACAGGGAAGAAAGGATGTGCAGCTCTCTGATGTCACCTTTTCCAAGTAACCTTTTCCTCAGTTGGGGAGATTTATCAAAACCTGTAGAACCTGTAAAAAACAAAAATAGGAAAAGTTGTTCAGTTGCCTTTAGCAACCAATCAAATCGCTTCTTTCATTATTAAAGAGGCCTCTGAAAAATTAAAGAAAAAATCTAATTGGTTGCTATGGGCAATTAGTCAACTTTTCCTCTGCACAGGTTTTGATATATCTCCCCAAGTTTTCCACTCCAACCAGAAGTCCTAAAAACTGCCAACAATCTCTCCAGAAGGAAATAATACACATCTGTAGACAGCTGTTTTGGGGCGATTATCCCTCGTCAGTACAAAGCAAGGCGCTGGCTTGGCTGCAAAGAGGCCTTTAGGTGTGTGTCCAAAGGGGTAAGGTTTCTTCTTGAGGAGAGCATCATAACTATGTGTGGAGACTTAGGCCAGGTTCACACTACAGAATTTGTGATCGGAATTCCACTTCTGAATTTCAGTCAGGAAATTCTGTCACATTAAGGTTAAAATGCAGGTGAACAGGTTTTTGTTAACCAATTCACACTGCAAAATTTTCTGGGCGGAATTTCTGTTGGAAAATTCCAATCAAATATTTCTGCGAGCACATTGAACCTGCTCAATGTCCTATCGGAATCCGCGTCACAGATATTGCGGTCTATCTGTACAGAACGTTTGTGCAGTCCTAGCTCCAACTGATTCAGTCAACACTGGTTGCAATCACTGGACGAAACATTTTCCGACAGAGTGTGAACCCGGCCTTACAAGCCATTAATGCTTCAAAGGTTATTCTGGGAAGAAAGGATATGTAAAGAAGCTTTCTCATGCCACCTTTTCCAGGTAGTTTGGTTGGAGTTTTACTCCAACCAGGCGGTTTAAAAACTCACTGGGAATATATGCAGCACCAGTACAGAGCAGGGTGCTGGCTTGGCTGGAGAGAGGTCTGTGCCAAACCAACAGGGACTTTGGTAAACTCCTTTAAAGGGGTACTCCGCACCTAGACATCTTATCCCTATCCAGACATCTTATCCCTATCCAAAGGGGACACCCCGATCTCCCTGCTGCACCCGGCATTCGTTTAGAGTGTAGGGTGCAGCGCCGGTGTCTCGTGACGTCACGGCTGCGCCCCCTCAATACAAGTCTATGGGAGGGGGTGTGACGGCAGTCATGCCCCCTCCCATAGACTTGCATCGAGGGGGCATGGCCGTGACGTCACGAGCGTGGTGTGATGTCACGAGCCTCCGCCCCGCCAGTCATCCGGCCTGGAGCAAAGTTCACTCCGTGCATCGGGTGTCTGGGTTGCCGCAGCAGAGATCGTGGGGGTCCCCAGTGGCAGGACCCCCGCAATAAGACATCTTATGCCCTATCCTTCGGATAGGGGATAAGATGTCTAGGGGCGGAGTACCCCTTTAAGGAGACGTCTGAAGAAAAATAGGATTTCTGTTGCAATGTGTACATTTTCTCCAGAATAGACTACATAGATATAATCATCTCTTTTTCACTGCATGGACTTCTTCTGTGTCACTGTAATGTTCCTGTTTTGTTAGCTTATGTTATACATAAGGAATGTACATTCCAGACATTACTAAATTCCTTCTCAAAGTTTCCTCCAAACTTTACCCAAACTAGGACACAGTATCACTTCAGACAGCCAAGAAATAACAAAGAAATATATTGTGGATACTATTTGTGATAATCCTGGGCAAGGACATTACTGAAGTTTAATAACGGCTTTATTACTGTATATTCAAAAGCAAAGTCTTCTGTGCCTGTGTGTTTACAGTCTGCCGCCTCTTAGCTCAATTAGAAAGCTCACTCACTTGAAAGTAATCTAAAGATCGATCTGTGTTAGTTCTTGTCACTTGGAGTTTTAGACTGTACGTCTTATGGAGGAGGGGAATGTCTTGCTGAGTTGTGAACTTCTAAGAACCTGATGATATGGCTAATTTAGAAGCTGCATGTGGATGCTGTTCTCTGAAATACATTACTGAGCAAGACACAACAAAAAGACATGAGGATTGACAGATCTAAGAATTAACAGGAACATAGCTCAAATAATAATAATAATTACAGTATATATTCTATAAATATATCCATGGAGCATGACATGATCTATACAGCTCATCCTGATAGGGTATACAGTAATATATTTGTTGGGGGTCAGTACTGCATGTGATGGCTGATCCAGTTATGCATTTCCACTCAAGGATGATCAGTGAAGATAAAGACACAAAGCAATAACTGGATGTAACCTTAAGGGCTCATTCACACTATGCAATCTACGCCAGAAGATTGCATCTGTAATGGGCCAGCGCTAGGACTGCTTGAAAATGCACCGTCTCCATAGACAAACATGTTCATTCTTTAGGTCTGAAATTTCAGAAGCAGAACGTCAACTACGGAAATTCAATAGTGAGAATGGTTTAGCAGAATCCCATTAAAAACAATGCTGCTGTACTGTATTTTCACAGTGGAACTCCAGAGCAAAATTCCGCTAGAAAAATACGTAGTGTGAATGGTTAAAGGTAAAGTGGATACAAGCTGGGAGGTTATACCCAAATTACAACAAGGCTAGGAGATTATAGGGTTCTAACAAACACATTACAAGAAGGAAAAAATGTACAATTGGCACACTGTCTAAATAGTGCAGCACTCTGTATAATGATGGCACACAACATGCAGCACTCTATATAGTGATGGCACACAACATGCAGCACTCTATATAGTGATGGCACACAATATGCAGCACTCTGTATAGTGATGGCACACAATATGCAGCACTCTATATAGTGATGACACACAACATGCAGCACTCTATATAGTGATGGCACACAATATGCAGCACTCTGTATAGTGATGGCACACTACATGCAGCACTCTATATAGTGATGGCACACAATATGCAGCACTCTGTATAGTGATGGCACACAATATGCAGCACTCTATATAGTGATGACACACAACATGCAGCACTCTATATAGTGATGGCACACAACATGCAGCACTCTATATAGTGATGGCACACAACATGCAGCACTCTATATAGTGATGGCACACTACATGCAGCGCTCTATATAGTGATGGCACACTACATGCAGCACTCTACATAGTGATGGCACACTACATGCAGCACTCTATATAGTGATGGCACACTACATGCAGCACTCTATATAGTGATGGCACACTACATGCAGCACTCTATATAGTGATGGCACACTACATGCAGCACTCTATATAGTGATGGCACACTACATGCATCACTCTATATAGTGATGGCACACTACATGCAGCGCTCTATATAGTGATGGCACACTACATGCAGCACTCTATATAGTGATGGCACACTACATGCAGCACTCTATATAGTGATGGCACACAACATGCAGCACTCTATATAGTGATGGCACACAACATGCAGCACTCTATAGAGTGATGGTACACAACATGCAGCACTCTGTATAGTGATGGCACACAATATGCATCACTCTATATAGTGATGGCACACAACATGCATCACTCTATATAGTGATGGCACACTACATGCAGCGCTCTATATAGTGATGGTACACTACATGCAGCACTCTATATAGTGATGGCACACTACATGCAGCACTCTATATAGTGATGGCACACAACATGCAGCACTCTATATAGTGATGGCACACAACATGCACCACTCTATATAGTGATGGCACACAACATGCAGCACTCTATATAGTGATGGCACATTACATGCAGCACTCTATATAGTGATGGCACACAACATGCAGCACTCTATATAGTGATGGCACACAACATGCAGTACTCTATATAGTGATGACACCCTACAAGCAGCACTCTATATAGTGATGGCACACTACATGCAGCACTCTGTATAGTGATGGCACACTACATGCAGCCCTCTATATAGTGATGACACCCTACAAGCAGCACTCTATATAGTGATGGCACACTACATGCAGCACTCTATATAGTGATGGCACACAACATGCAGCACTCTATATAGTGATGGCACACAATATGCAGCACTCTATATAGTGATGGCACACAATATGCAGCACTCTATATAGTGATGACACACAACATGCAGCACTCTATATAGTGATGGCACACAATATGCAGCACTCTATATAGTGATGACACACAACATGCAGCACTCTATATAGTGATGGCACACAACATGCAGCACTCTATATAGTGATGGCACACAACATGCAGCACTCTATATAGTGATGGCACACAACATGCAGCACTCTATATAGTGATGGCACACTACATGCAGCGCTCTATATAGTGATGGCACACTACATGCAGCACTCTATATAGTGATGGCACACTACATGCAGCACTCTATATAGTGATGGCACACTACATGCAGCGCTCTAAATAGTGATGGCACACTACATGCAGCACTCTATATAGTGATGGCACACTACATGCAGCACTCTATATAGTGATGGCACACAACATGCAGCACTCTATATAGTGATGGCACACAACATGCAGCACTCTATATAGTGATGGCACACAACATGCAGCACTCTGTATAGTGATGGCACACAATATGCATCACTCTATATAGTGATGGCACACAACATGCATCACTCTATATAGTGATGGCACACTACATGCAGCGCTCTATATAGTGATGGTACACTACATGCAGCACTCTATATAGTGATGGCACACTACATGCAGCACTCTATATAGTGATGGCACACAACATGCAGCACTCTATATAGTGATGGCACACAACATGCAGCACTCTATATAGTGATGGCACACAACATGCAGCCCTCTATATAGTGATGACACCCTACAAGCAGCACTCTATATAGTGATGGCACACTACATGCAGCACTCTGTATAGTGATGGCACACTACATGCAGCACTCTATATAGTGATGGCACACTACATGCAGCACTCTATATAGTGATGGCACACTACATGCAGCACTCTATATAGTGATGACACACTACATGCAGCACTCTATATAGTGATGACACACTACAAGCAGCACTCTATATAGTGTTGACATACTACATGCAGCACTCTATATAGTGATGGCACACTACATGCAGCACTCTATATAGTGATGACACACTACAGGCAGCACTCTATATAGTGATGACACACTACAGGCGGCACACTATATAGTGATGACACACTACAAGCAGCATTCTGTATAGTGATGACACACTACATGCAGCACTCTATATAGTGATGACACACTACAGGCGGCACTCTATATAGTGATGACACACTACATGCAACACTCTGTACAGTGATGGCACACTACATGCAGCACTCCATATAGTTATGACACACCACATGCAGCACTCTATATAGTGATGAAACACTACAGGCGGCACTCTATATACAGGGTGGGCCATTTATATGGATACACCTTAATAAAATGGGAATGGTTGGTGATATTAACTTCCTGTTTGTGGCACATTAGTATATGGGAGGGGGGAAACTTTTCAAGATGGGTGGTGACCATGGTGGCCATTTTGAAGTTGCCCATTTTGAATCCAACTTTTGTTTTTTCAATAGGAAGAGGGTCATGTGACACATCAAACCTATTGGGAATTTCACAAGAAAAACACTGGTGTGCTTGGTTTTAACAAAACTTTATTCTTTCATGAGTTATTTACAAGTTTCTCTTTGTTTACAGCCATTGACATGCCGTCGAGGTTAACACGTGAGGAGCGGATAGAAATTGTGTTGCAGCAGATTTCAAAGCAAGACACTCTACGAGACCACCCATCTCCCATGCTACAGTTAGCAAACTGCTTGCTAAGTTTCATGAAACTGGTTCAGTGTTGGATTTGTCAAAATGTGGATGCATGAAATCTGTCACTAATGAAGAAACATCAGTGGTTGTCCTAGCTTCATTCAGCAAGAGCCTACAGCATAGCACTCGCCGCATGTCACTGGAGAGTGGCATTAGTCGAACATTCCTTCGGCGAATATTAGCTACTCACAAATGGCACCCTACAAACTGCAGAATGGGCAAAACAAAAATTGGAACAGGACCCTCAGTTTACGCAGAAGATTTTGTTCAGTGATGAGGCAAACTTTTATGTGAATGGTGAAGTTAACAAACAAAACCCCCGCTATTGGTCTGACACTAACCCACATTGGATAGATCCCTCCAAGACTGTTGGAACACAAAAATTGATTGTATGGTGTGGTATATGGGGTGCAAAGATAGTGGGGCCATTCTTCATCAATGGAAACCTCAAGGCCACTGGATATGTGAAATTGCTACATGATGATGTGTTTCCCTCTTTATGCACTGAAGCTGGCACGTTCCCTGAGTTTTTCCAGCAAGATGGTGCACCACCACATTATGGGTGTCAGGTCCGAGCATTCCTAAATGAACAGTTTCCTGAAAAGTGGATTGGTCATCGTGGGCCAGTTGAATGACCCCCAAGGTCTCCCGATCTGACCCCCTTAGACTTTTATCTTTGGGGTCATCTGAAGGCAATTGTCTATGCTGTGAAGATACGAGATGTGCAGCACCTGAAACTACGGATACTGGAAGCCTGTGCTAGCATTTCTCCTGCGGTGTTGCTATCAGTGTGTGAAGAGTGGGAGAAGAGGGTTGCATTCACAATCCAACACAATGGGCAGCACATTGAACACATTTTATAAGTGGTCAGAAACTTGTAAATAACTCATGAAAGAATAAAGTTACGTTAAAACCAAGCACATCATTGTTTTTCTTGTGAAATTCCCAATAAGTTTGATGTGTCACATGACCCTCTTCCTATTGAAAAAACAAAAGTTGGATTCAAAATGGCGACTTCAATGGCCGCCATGGTCACAACCCATCTTGAAAAGTTTCCCCCCTCACATAAACTAGTGTGCCACAAACAGGAAGTTAATATCACCAACCATTCCCATTTTATTAAGGTGTATCCATATAAATGGCCCACCCTGTAGTGATGGCACACTACAAGCATTGCGCAAGATAGTGATGGCACACTACACGAAGCACTCTACAGTGGGGATCAAAAGTTTGGGCACCCCAGGCAGAAATTTGTATTAATGTGCATAAAGAAGCCAAGGAAAGATGGAAAAATCTCCAAAAGGCATCAAATTACAGATTAGACATTCTTATAATATGTCAACAAAAGTTTGATTTTATTTCCATCATTTACACCTTCAAAATAACAGAAAACAAAAAAAATGGTGATTGCAAAAGTTTGGGCATCCTGCAGAGTTAATATCTTGTACTGCCCCCTTTGGCAAGTATCACAGCTTGTAAACGCTTTTTGTAGCCAGCCAAGAGTCTTTCAATTCTTGTTTGAGGTATCTTTGCCCATTCTTCCTTACAAAAGTCTTCCAGTTCTTTGAGATTTCTGGGCTGTCTGTCACGCACTGCTCTTTTAAGGTCTATCCATAGATTTTCAATTATGTTGAGGTCAGGAGATTGTGAAGGCCATGGCAAAACCTTTAGTTTATGCCTCTTGATGTAATCCCCCGTGGATTTCAAGGTGTGTTTAGGATCATTATCCATTTGTAGAAGCCATCCTCTGTTTAACTTCAGATTTTTCACAGATGGCATCAAGTTAGCGTCCAATATTTACTGAAATTTTATTGAATCAATTTTTCCTTCTACTCGTGAGATGTTCCCTGTGCCACTGGCTGCAATGCAACCCCAAAGCATGATTGATCCACCCCCATGCTTAACAGTTGGACAGAGGTTCTTCTCATTAAATTCTGTTCCCCTTCTTCTCCAAACGTACCTTTGCTCATTCCGGCCAAAAAGTTCAATTTTAACCTCATCGGTCCACAGAACTTGTTTCCAAAATGCATCAGGCTTGTCTATATGTTAATTTGCAAAGTTCAAACACTGATTTTTTTGATGAGGACATAGAAGAGGTTTTCTTCTAATGACTCTTCCATGAAGACCATATTTGTTCAAGTATCTCTT
This sequence comes from Hyla sarda, assembly GCF_029499605.1. NCBI lineage: Eukaryota > Metazoa > Chordata > Amphibia > Anura > Hylidae > Hyla > Hyla sarda. The sequence goes on along the minus strand of NC_079190.1, from coordinate 132,692,525 downwards.
TATAGTGGAATAGTGTACCACAACTCGGCCAGATCTTTCTGGAGGGATTGTGCAGTCAAACGTGGGTTTTGAATAGTTTTTCTCACAATCCTGCAAGCTGTTCTGTCTGATATTTTTCTTGGTCTTCCAGATCTTGCTTTAACTTCCACTGTTCCTGATGACTGCCATTACTTAATTATATTCCGAACAGAGGATATTGACATCTGAAAACATTTTGCTATCTTCTTATAGCCTTCTCTAGCTTTGTGAGTGTCAACTATTTTCAGTTTCAGATTTCTAGACAACTGCTTAGAAGAACCCATGGTGCTGATTTTTGGGGCAAGGTCAGATGATTCTGGGCATTTAAAACCTTTGAGATTGACATCACCTGATCTTCCCAGATGATGATTGAGAAAAATCCATGACACTGGCAGGTCTCAGCTTTGCAAAGGGGGCAGTGCATGCTATAAATTCTACAGGGTGCCCAAACTTTTGTAGACGCCTATTTTTTTGTTTTCTTTTATTTTGAAAGTGTAAATAATGGAAATAAAATCTAACTTTTGTTGGCACTCTACATAATGATGGCACACTACATGCAGTACTCTATACAGTGATGGCGCACTCCAAGAAGCACTCTGTTTAGTGATGGCAACCTATAGGCGGCACTCCATATAGTGATGACACACTACATGCAGCACTCTGTATAGTGATGGCACACTACATGCAGCACTCTATATAGTGATGGCACCCTACATGCAGCACTATATAAAGGTATTGACACACTACAAGCAGCAATTTGTATAGTGATGGCACACTACATGCAGCACTCTATATAGTGATGGCACACTACATGCAGCACTCTATATAGTGATGACACACTATATGCAGCACTCTATATAGGGATGGCACACTACATGCTGCACTCTACATAATGATGGCATACAACATGGGGATGGCACACTACAAGTGGCACTCTATAGTGATGGCACACTACATGCAGCACTCTATATAGTGATGGCACACTACATGCAGCACTCTATATAGTGATGGCACACTACATGCAGCACTCTATATAGTGATGACACACTATATGCAGCACTCTATATAGGGATGGCACACTACATGCTGCACTCTACATAATGATGGCATACAACATGTGGATGGCACACTACAAGTGGCACTCTATAGTGATGGCACACTACATGCAGCACTCTATATAGTGATGGCACACTACATGCAGCACTCTATATAGTGATGGCACACTACATGCAGCACTCTATATAGTGATGGCACACTACATGCAGCACTCTATATAGTGATGGCACACTACATGCAGCACTCTATATAGTGATGGCACACTACATGCAGCACTCTATATAGTGATGGCATACTACATGCAGCACTCTATATAGTGATGGCACACTATATGCAGCACTCTATATAGGGATGGCACACTACATGCTGCACTCTACATAATGATGGCATACAACATGTGGATGGCACACTACAAGTGGCACTCTATAGTGATGGCACACTACATGCAGCACTCTATATAGTGATGGCACACTACATGCAGCACTCTATATAGTGATGGCACACTACATGCAGCACTCTATATAGTGATGGCACACTACATGCAGCACTCTATATAGTGATGGCACACTACATGCAGCACTCTATATAGTGATGGCACACTACATGCAGCACTCTATATAGTGATGGCACACTACATGCAGCACTCTATATAGTGATGGCACACTACATGCAGCACTCTATATAGTGATGGCACACTACATGCAGCACTCTATATAGTGATGGCATACTACATGCAGCACTCTATATAGTGATGGCACACTACATGCAGCACTCTATATAGTGATGGTACATTACAAGCAGCACTCTGTATAGTGATGGCACACTACATGCAGCACTCTGTATAGTGATGGCACACTACATGCAGCACTCTATATAGTGATGGCACACTACATGCAGAACTCTATATAGTGATGACACACTACAGGCAGCACTCTATATAGTGATGACACACTACGGCGGGACTCTATATAGTGATGGCACGCTACATGCAGCACTCTATATAGTGATGACACATTACATGCAGCACTCTATATAGTGATGGCACACTACGTGCAGCACTCTATATAGTGATGTCACACTACATGCAGCACTCTACATAATGATGGCACACTACATGCAGCACTCTATATAGTGATGCCACACTACATGCAGCACTCTATATAGTGATGACACACTACATGCAGCACTCTATATAGTGATGGTACACTACAAGCAGCACTCTATATAGTGATGGCACACTACATGCAGCACTCTGTATAGTGATGGCACACTACATGCAGCACTCTATATAGTGATGACACACTACATGCAGCACTCTATATAGTGATGACACACTACAGGCAGCACTCTATATAGTGATGACACACTACAGGCGGTACTCTATATAGTGATGGCACACTACATGCAGCACTCTGTATAGTGATGGCACACTACATGCAGCACTCTATATAGTGATGACACACTACATGCAGCACTCTATATAGTGATGGTACACTACAAGCAGCACTCTATATAGTGATGGCACACTACATGCAGCACTCTATATAGTGATGGCACACTACATGCAGCACTCTATATAGTGATGGCACACTACATGCAGCACTCTATATAGTGATGGCACACTACATGCAGCACTCTATATAGTGATGGCACACTACATGCAGCACTCTATATAGTGATGGCACACTACATGCAGCACTCTATATAGTGATGGCACACTACATGCAGCGCTCTATATAGTGATGGCACACTACATGCAGCACTCTATATAGTGATGGCATACTACATGCAGCACTCTATATAGTGATGGCACACTATATGCAGCACTCTATATAGGGATGGCACACTACATGCTGCACTCTACATAATGATGGCATACAACATGTGGATGGCACACTACAAGTGGCACTCTATAGTGATGGCACACTACATGCAGCACTCTATATAGTGATGGCACACTACATGCAGCACTCTATATAGTGATGGCACACTACATGCAGCACTCTATATAGTGATGGCACACTACATGCAGCACTCTATATAGTGATGGCACACTACATGCAGCACTCTATATAGTGATGGCACACTACATGCAGCACTCTATATAGTGATGGCACACTACATGCAGCACTCTATATAGTGATGGCACACTACATGCAGCACTCTATATAGTGATGGCACACTACATGCAGCACTCTATATAGTGATGGCATACTACATGCAGCACTCTATATAGTGATGGCACACTACATGCAGCACTCTATATAGTGATGGTACACTACAAGCAGCACTCTGTATAGTGATGGCACACTACATGCAGCACTCTGTATAGTGATGGCACACTACATGCAGCACTCTATATAGTGATGGCACACTACATGCAGAACTCTATATAGTGATGACACACTACAGGCAGCACTCTATATAGTGATGACACACTACGGCGGGACTCTATATAGTGATGGCACGCTACATGCAGCACTCTATATAGTGATGACACATTACATGCAGCACTCTATATAGTGATGGCACACTACGTGCAGCACTCTATATAGTGATGTCACACTACATGCAGCACTCTACATAATGATGGCACACTACATGCAGCACTCTATATAGTGATGCCACACTACATGCAGCACTCTATATAGTGATGACACACTACATGCAGCACTCTATATAGTGATGGTACACTACAAGCAGCACTCTATATAGTGATGGCACACTACATGCAGCACTCTGTATAGTGATGGCACACTACATGCAGCACTCTATATAGTGATGACACACTACATGCCGCACTCTATATAGTGATGACACACTACAGGCAGCACTCTATATAGTGATGACACACTACAGGCGGCACTCTATATAGTGATGGCACGCTACATGCAGCACTCTATAGTGATGACACATTACATGCAGCACTCTATATAGTGATGGCACACTACATGCAGCACTCTATATCGTGATGCCACACTACATGCAGCACTCTATATAGTGATGACACACTACATGCAGCACTCTACATAATGATGGCACGCTACATGCAGCACTCTATATAGTGATTGCACACTACAAGCGGCACTCCATATAGTGATTGCATACTACAGGTGGCACTCTATATAATGATGGCATAATACAGGTGGCATTCTATATAATGATGGCATAATACAGGTGGCATTCTATATAATGATGGCATAATACAGGTGGCACTCTATATAATGATGGCATAATACAGGTGGCATTCTATATAATGATGTCATAATACAGGTGGCATTCTATATAATGATGGCATAATACAGGTGGTACTCTATATAATGATGGCATAATACAGGTGGCACTCTATATAATGATGGCATAATACAGGTGGCATTTTATATAATGATGGCATAATACAGGTGGCATTCTATATAATGATGGCATAATACAGGTGGCACTCTATATAATGATGGCATAATACAGGTGGCATTCTATATAATGATGGCATAATACAGGTGGCATTCTATATAATGATGGCATAATACAGGTGGCACTCTATATAATGATGGCATAATACAGGTGGCATTCTATATAATGATGGCATAATACAGGTGGCATTCTATATAATGATGGCATAATACAGGTGGCACTCTATATAATGATGGCATAATACAGGTGGCATTCTATATAATGATGGCATAATACAGGTGGCACTCTATATAATGATGGCATAATACAGGTGGCACTCTATATAATGATGGCATAATACAGGTGGCACTCTATATAATGATGGCATAATACAGGTGGCACTCTATATAATGATGGCATAATACAGGTGGCACTCTATATAATGATGGCATAATACAGGTGGCATTCTATATAATGATGGCATAATACAGGTGGTACTCTATATAATGATGGCATAATACAGGTGGCAGTCTATATAATGATGGCATAATACAGGTGGCACTCTAGATAATGATGGCATAATACAGGTGGCATTCTATATAATGATGGCATAATACAGGTGGCACTCTATATAATGATGGCCTAATACAGGTGGCACTCTATATAATGATGGCCTAATACAGGTGGCACTCTATATAATGATGGCATAATACAGGTGGCATTCTATATAATGATGGCATAATACAGGTGGCATTCTATATAATGATGGCATAATACAGGTGGCACTCTATATAATGATGGCAAAATACAGGTGGCACTCTATATAATGATGGCAAAATACAGGTGGCACTCTATATAATGATGGCATAATACAGGTGGCACTCTATATAATGATGGCATAATACAGGTGGCATTCTATATAATGATGGCATAATACAGGTGGTACTCTATATAATGATGGCATAATACAGGTGGCACTCTATATAATGATGGCATAATACAGGTGGCATTCTATATAATGATGGCATAATACAGGTGGCATTCTATATAATGATGGCATAATACAGGTGGCACTCTATATAATGATGGCATAATACAGGTGGCACTCTATATAATGATGGCATAATACAGGTGGCATTCTAAATAATGATGGCATAATACAGGTGGCACTCTATATAATGATGGCATAATACAGGTGGCACTCTATATAATGATGGCATAATACAGGTGGCACTCTATATAATGATGGCATAATACAGGTGGCACTCTATATAATGATGGCATAATACAGGTGGCATTCTAAATAATGATGGCATAATACAGGTGGCACTCTATATAATGATGGCATAATACAGGTGGCACTCTATATAATGATGGCATAATACAGGTGGTACTATATATAATGATGGCATAATACAGGTGGCACTCTATATAATGATGGCATAATACAGGTGGCATTCTATATAATGATGGCATAATACAGGTGGCATTCTATATAATGATGGCATAATACAGGTGGTACTCTATATAATGATGGCATAATACAGGTGGCACTCTATATAATGATGGCATAATACAGGTGGCATTTTATATAATGATGGCATAATACAGGTGGCATTCTATATAATGATGGCATAATACAGGTGGCATTCTATATAATGATGGCATAATACAGGTGGCACTCTATATAATGATGGCATAATACAGGTGGCATTCTATATAATGATGGCATAATACAGGTGGCATTCTATATAATGATGGCATAATACAGGTGGCACTCTATATAATGATGGCATAATACAGGTGGCATTCTATATAATGATGGCATAATACAGGTGGCACTCTATATAATGATGGCATAATACAGGTGGCACTCTATATAATGATGGCATAATACAGGTGGCATTCTATATAATGATGGCATAATACAGGTGGCACTCTATATAATGATGGCATAATACAGGTGGCACTCTATATAATGATGGCATAATACAGGTTGCATTCTATATAATGATGGCATAATACAGGTGGCACTCTATATAATGATGGCATAATACAGGTGGCACTCTATATAATGATGGCATAATACAGGTGGCACTCTATATAATGATGGCATAATACAGGTGGCACTCTATATAATGATGGCATAATACAGGTGGCACTCTATATAATGATGGCATAATACAGGTGGCATTCTATATAATGATGGCATAATACAGGTGGTACTCTATATAATGATGGCATAGTACAGGTGGCACTCTATATAATGATGGCATAATACAGGTGGCATTCTATATAATGATGGCATAATACAGGTGGCATTCTATATAATGATGGCATAATACAGGTGGTACTCTATATAATGATGGCATAATACAGGTGGCACTCTATATAATGATGGCATAATACAGGTGGCACTCTATATAATGATGGCATAATACAGGTGGCACTCTATATAATGATGGCATAATACAGGTGGCATTCTATATAATGATGGCATAATACAGGTGGCACTCTATATAATGATGGCATAATACAGGTGGCACTCTATATAATGATGGCATAATACAGGTGGCACTCTATATAATGATGGCATAATACAGGTGGCACTCTATATAATGATGGCATAATACAGGTGGCATTCTATATAATGATGGCATAATACAGGTGGCACTCTATATAATGATGGCATAATACAGGTGGCACTCTATATAATGATGGCATAATACAGGTGGCATTCTATATAATGATGGCATAATACAGGTGGCACTCTATATAATGATGGCATAATACAGGTGGCACTCTATATAATGATGGCATAATACAGGTGGCATTCTATATAATGATGGCATAATACAGGTGGCACTCTATATAATGATGGCATAATACAGGTGGCACTCTATATAATGATGGCATAATACAGGTGGCACTCTATATAATGATGGCATAATACAGGTGGCATTCTATATAATGATGGCATAATACAGGTGGTACTCTATATAATGATGGCATAATACAGGTGGCACTCTATATAATGATGGCATAATACAGGTGGCATTCTATATAATGATGGCATAATACAGGTGGCATTCTATATAATGATGGCATAATACAGGTGGCATTCTATATAATGATGGCATAATACAGGTGGCACTCTATATAATGATGGCATAATACAGGTGGCACTCTATATAATGATGGCATAATACAGGTGGCATTCTATATAATGATGGCATAATACAGGTGGCACTCTATATAATGATGGCATAATACAGGTGGCACTCTATATAATGATGGCATAATACAGGTGGCATTCTATATAATGATGGCATAATACAGGTGGCATTCTATATAATGATGGCATAATACAGGTGGCATTCTAAATAATGATGGCATAATACAGGTGGCACTCTATATAATGATGGCATAATACAGGTGGCACTCTATATAATGATGGCATAATACAGGTGGCACTCTATATAATGATGGCATAATACAGGTGGCATTCTATATAATGATGGCATAATACAGGTGGCATTCTATATAATGATGGCACACTACAGGTGGCACTCTATATAGTGATGGCATAATACAGGTGGCATTCTATATAATGATGGCATAATACAGGTGGTACTCTATATAATGATGGCATAATACAGGTGGCACTCTATATAATGATGGCATAATACAGGTGGCATTCTATATAATGATGGCATAATACAGGTGGCATTCTATATAATGATGGCATAATACAGGTGGCATTCTATATAATGATGGCATAATACAGGTGGCACTCTATATAATGATGGCATAATACAGGTGGCACTCTATATAATGATGGCATAATACAGGTGGCATTCTATATAATGATGGCATAATACAGGTGGCACTCTATATAATGATGGCATAATACAGGTGGCACTCTATATAATGATGGCATAATACAGGTGGCACTCTATATAATGATGGCATAATACAGGTGGCACTCTATATAATGATGGCATAATACAGGTGGTACTCTATATAATGATGGCATAATACAGGTGGCACTCTATATAATGATGGCATAATACAGGTGGCATTCTATATAATGATGGCATAATACAGGTGGCATTCTATATAATGATGGCATAATACAGGTGTCATTCTATATAATGATGGCATAATACAGGTGGTACTCTATATAATGATGGCATAATACAGGTGGCACTCTATATAATGATGGCATAATACAGGTGGCATTCTATATAATGATGGCATAATACAGGTGGCATTCTATATAATGATGGCATAATACAGGTGTCACTCTATATAATGATGGCATAATACAGGTGGCACTCTATATAATGATGGCATAATACAGGTGGCATTCTATATAATGATGGCATAATACAGGTGGCATTCTATATAATGATGGCATAATACAGGTGGCATTCTATATAATGATGGCATAATACAGGTGGCATTCTATATAATGATGGCATAATACAGGTGGTACTCTATATAATGATGGCATAATACAGGTGGCACTCTATATAATGATGGCATAATACAGGTGGCATTCTATATAATGATGGCATAATACAGGTGGCATTCTATATAATGATGGCATAATACAGGTGGCATTCTATATAATGATGGCATAATACAGGTGGCACTCTATATAATGATGGCCTAATACAGGTGGCACTCTATATAATGATGGCATAATACAGGTGGCATTCTATATAATGATGGCATAATACAGGTGGCATTCTATATAATGATGGCATAATACAGGTGGCATTCTATATAATGATGGCATAATACAGGTGGCACTCTATATAATGATGGCATAATACAGGTGGCACTCTATATAATGATGGCATAATACAGGTGGCATTCTATATAATGATGGCATAATACAGGTGGCATTCTATATAATGATGGCATAATACAGGTGGCATTCTATATAATGATGGCATAATACAGGTGGCATTCTATATAATGATGGCATAATACAGGTGGCATTCTATATAATGATGGCATAATACAGGTGGCATTCTATATAATGATGGCATAATACAGGTGGCACTCTATATAATGATGGCATAATACAGGTGGCATTCTATATAATGATGGCATAATACAGGTGGCATTCTATATAATGATGGCATAATACAGGTGGCACTCTATATAATGATGGCATAATACAGGTGGCACTCTATATAATGATGGCATAATACAGGTGGCATTCTATATAATGATGGCATAATACAGGTGGCATTCTATATAATGATGGCATAATACAGGTGGCATTCTATATAATGATGGCATAATACAGGTGGCATTCTATATAATGATGGCATAATACAGGTGGCATTCTATATAATGATGGCATAATACAGGTGGCATTCTATATAATGATGGCATAATACAGGTGGCATTCTATATAATGATGGCATAATACAGGTGGCACTCTATATAATGATGGCATAATACAGGTGGCATTCTATATAATGATGGCATAATACAGGTGGCATTCTATATAATGATGGCACACTACATGCAGTACTCTATACAGTCATGGCGCACTACAGGCAGCACTCTATTAGTGATGACACACTATATGCAGCACTCTACATAATGATGGCACACTACATGCAGCACTCTATATAGTGATGACACACTACATGCAGCACTCTATACAGTCATGGCGCACTACAGGCAGCACTCTATTAGTGATGGCACACTACAAGCAGCACTACTCTAGATGGTAGGTGCTATACAGGGGTTTAGCTATTGGCTGTATATATATATATATATATATATATATATATATATATATATATATATATATATATATAGTGAATGCTTTCACTGATTGGCATGAAGAATAAACTGAGGGCTGCGACACATAGTGACCTGGAAAGCTTCTACACGAGTTATACAAAGCGTTCCTTTCCCCGTTGAGAAGTTGGAGGCTAGGTATCCTGGATATAATAAATATACCACCTCCCGCCTTCTCTCCTCCTCAGATGACTCCGCACTTCCCTGTTCTCCTACATTAGTAATAACTCGGGATTCTCCGCCAGCTTTCCAGTTTTCTGCCAGTTACAATGATGTCCGCTGACAGTCCTCTTCTATGTGACGTCACATCTAGAGCGTCTCCTTCATTGGTTACTCGGTCGCGTTTCTTGTGAATGCGCTTCTCCTATAGGATGAATAAGAGAGCGGTGGGCGTGGCTGAAGTGGCGGGAACATTGAGTGTGTCGGTGGGTGAGCAGGGTGTCCGGGCGCTGGGCACTCGCTGTCCTGACTGGTGGCGTCTCCCTGGCAGCGCATGATATCGTAGTCAGCCGTAAGTGGATGAGCGCAGCCCTCCCAGCGGTAATCGGATTCCTCCTCCCTAATCCGCTGTCAGAGAGGCCAGGTGACAGCTTCATTTTACCGCCCGGGGCCGTGACAGACATCTGCTGTCTTCCCTTCTTCCTATGGATCCGTCAAGGGCTAAAATGAGCCGCAAACAGCGAGGGGCGCCGGGTACCGGATCCGGCTATCCGGATTATCAGACGGGAGAAGACGGGGACAGGAAGATTTCTAAGTTTGTAAGTATGAGGGAGGCGGCGGTCATGTGACTCTGGCACATAGTACTGGGGCACTATATACAGACAACACTATCAATGGACGGTCCCCACATAAATACTACCTGTATACCGGAGAGATAAGTGCAGGACCATGCCAGCAAAGGTGCTTGCCTCCAGCTGTTGCAAAACTACAACTCCCAGCATGCCCGGACAGCCTTTGGCTGTCCGGGCATGCTGGGAGTTGTAGTTTTGCTACATCTGGAGGCACTCTGTTTGTGAAATATTAGGTAAGGGTGCATTCACACCACGTTTTTGCAATACAATTCCCATATCAGGTTTTAGATGAAAAACGGATTCCTCAAAACCTGACTAAACTGTATCAAAACGTGTGTACAAATTTTAACCCATATACGGCTGAAAACCATATACTGTTTGGAATATGATGTCTGGTTGCATTTGTTTTTTTAATGAAAAAAAAGATACGTTTTTAACTTTTCACTCCATTTTGAATAAAGTTTCACTTGTTTGATTGAAATTCCAAGAAAAAAAATTGTGCAAAGTCAAAAACCGTATGGTGAAAACTGATGGGACCGTACACACATACAGTTCTGTACGGTTCCCATTGACTCCAATGTTAAAAAAGACGTATATGGTTTAATAGTTTTTCACCCGAACCAAAAAACGTGGTAGACTACTGTTTTGGGTACGGGTAAAAAAACGGACAAACCCGTATAAGACGCAAAACGGACTAAACCGGATGATGCATTTGACATACGGTTTACAATGTTAAGTCAATGCATACAGTTTTCTATACAGTTTTCTATACGGTTTCAAAACCTGTCCTGAGGAAAAGTTGCTTAGTTGCCCCTAGCAACCAAGCAGATCGCTTCTTTCATTTTTCAGCAGTCATCCTTACAGCTAAGAAATCAATTTTTTGGTCTCAAAAACATGCTATAAATTTTTTTTTACTAAAATTAATTTTAAAGGTGATATGCCCATGCGGCCTGCACATAAAACTGGACTCATCAGCCTCTGCTCACCCGGTATCTTGTTCCGGTGCCAACGTCTTCATTCTGGTCCGACCGCTCGTCACAATGCCTGTCAGCAAATAGGCTAAGCGGCAGTGTGATGCAATGAGCCGCAGAACTGGTCACTTAGGCTTTAAGGGGTACTACATTGGAAAACATAGACACAGGGGTAGTCCAGGGCTGAAAAACTTATCCCCTATCCTAAAAAATCTTTACCCTTCCAGTACTTTTTAGCAGCTGTATGCTACAGAGGAAACTCTTTTCTTTTTGAATTTCTTTTTTGTCTTGTCCACACTGCTCTCTGCTGACACCTAGTGCCCGTAACAGGAACTGTCCAGAGCAGGAGAAAATCCCCATAGCAAACCTATGCTGCTATGGAGAGTTCTTGACAAAGACAGAGGTGTCAGAGAGGACTGTGGACAAGACAAAAAGAAAAGAATTTCCTCTGTAGCATACAGCTGCTAAAAGGTACTGGAAGGGTAAAGATATTTTAATAGAAGTCATTTACTAATCTGTTTAACTTTCTGGCACCAGTTGATGGAAAAAAAAAATAATAATAAAAAAAAAAAAAAAAAAAATTTACCACCAGAGTACCCCTTTAAATGCATCACACTGCCACTCGCCGACCTAAGCGGGACATTGCTGTGGACAGCGATTTGCTGAACTGCAATGTGACGAGCCGACCAGGAGGAAGACTGTGGTGGAGGAGCGTTACGAGATACCAGGGGATAGGTGGCAGGGGAGTCCTGTTTATTGTATTGTTTGTAGGTAGTCCGGGCATTATGAAAGGAAAAAATTGTACACCAGACTTAAGTGACAAAAGCTAGAAAAGCTTCCTCTCTTCCCTTCCACACCACCAGCATGTCATCTACAAAACAATACGACTTGATGCTGCTGGAGAAGGAATGAAAACGCATGTTCTCTTTTGAGGATGGCTCGGAACAGTTTGGCCTAAACACCCCCATGGCGATTCCTCCAACCTGCCTGTACCTATCCTCGAAGATGAAATATTGTGTGATCGAATAAATTCTAATGCTTCACAAACAAAATGAGATAAATCAGTTTGATTCTTAGTCATAGCCTGTACACCCACATCAATAGGGATGGAGTGTACAGGCTCTCAACATCAATGCATGCAAGATGAAGTCAGAAAGATGAAGTAAAAGGTCCACAGTGTTCTGTATGTAGGAAGAGATGCTCATATTTGGATGGTGGTTCATTCATAGACACAATCCCTGCAACAATAAGGCGACCAGGGGGTTAGGTCTGCAGCTTGTAAACCTTTTGGACGATAGTACAAATATGGACGGTTGGGGCTAGATGGTAGGTGCCTCTCCGTTAGTCTCCTAGACAGGCATCATTTTGCCATATAAGGGTAATAAGGGTAGGGTCACATGTAGTGTATATGCAGCACAAAATCCACAGCACAGTGCGAAATACGCTGCATATTCTCCTTAAAGCAGACACACAGGTACCTGCAGCAGCCCTGTATGCAGTGATGTTTGGAGGCGGACCCAGCGTGCCATTGTGACTGTTGTGCAGGCCCATCTCCAAACCTTACTGCACACACAGTAGTATCGACTATCAAGGGTAGCGCTTTGTCTGCTTACGGCTGCGTTCACACGCTAGTAACTAGCAGCGGGTTTTCCGCTGCGAGTTGCAATACCATTCATTAGAATGGGTTTGCAGACAGTCCATAAATCTGATACTATTGTGGACTGTCTGCGGCCCCTTTGAAATGAATGCATAGCATAAAATGTACTGTAATAGTCAGTAAAGACTAGCACTACTTCCCCTCCCTTGTCTGGCTTTAGTAAAGCTCAGCTATTTATGTGCCCTGAAGCATTTCATACCTTGCTCATCTTGGTACAAGACATTATTTTTAACTTTGGGATTAATTAAGATTTACTGAATCATTGTTGAGATTGGACTGTACATCTCCAGAGAAAACAATGGCATCAGGTTCTCATTCATACTGCTCTGGTATATCATTTGGTTCAGTAGCAAAACCTGTCGTTTTTAATCTCCTCAATAGTAAATTCTTTCACTACCGAAAACTCGGGGGATCTATCAAAGAAATGGGTGTTTCACTTTCTAGGCTCATATATGTATTTGAAATACTTCTCTTAGGGTTTATTCACACGGCATTCAGACAGCAGAAGAGTACATATCAACTAAACTGTCCCTGATTTCCCCCCCCCCCCCCCCCAATCTCATTAAGGCAATCCCTGCCTTTATTTCTACTTAAAAATTACTATAAATACCTTTTTCTACCTCAATTAGGCTGCTCGTCTCTTGCACTGTGTGCAGGGAGGAAGGGGTGACCCGGCAGGCGCGACGTGATCTGTAGCCTGGCCCGGCACACTTCTGCCCCTCTTGCTGCGATCCCTCTCTTGAGGTATATATATTTAAGGTCAAGACAAATCCGGTATTTACTATTAGCAGAGCCGCACTCCACTGACTCAGAGCACGCTCTGCTGAAGTATGTGGGGAGCTGAGCTCGTACCTGTCCTGGCTGCAGTGCGATTTAGGACTCATGCTGTGGTTCCGAAATGCTTGCAGCCAGGACTGGTAGGGAGACCCCTAGTGGTTAAGTATTTAAAGTTAAAATGCACATAAAAGGAGGCAACATTTTTAATTAAAAGCAATTACAAAGTTGTTCATTAGCGATTTATCTTTAATACATAATTTTTTTTTGATGACTTTAAATAAAAGCCCAATTGCCCATTCACAATACAGTACAAAATTTTTGCATGCGGAATGTCCGCGTGTATTCCCCCCCCCCAATTCTGCACAAGCCAGAAACCATCTGCTGAAGCGGAATTGGTACAGAAATTCTGCCGTGTGTATAGACCCTTTAAGTATGTGGTAAGATTAATTTTGTGTACCACTCTGAAGAGGTCGATCTCAAATAGGTCAACTCTTCAGTTTGCCCAAAATTGAACCCTTTTGTTCACAACTCAACACAGTTACGAGGTAAAGCAACATCTGTCAAATGACATTAATACATTGTCCTATTAACATGTCACTTATTGATGGAGAAAATAATCCTGCTCAGGACCTTTCATTGACATCAATGGGGCTTTGATTTCACAAGGATTCCAGGCAGAATCTGCTCCAAATGACGTGTGCGCCATGGGTCTTGCATGGAAAAGAAATTCAGTGAGGTAATTGTGCTGTGTGAGAAGGCCCTTAGAGGAAAGCATAGTGCCTTCTAATAAGTGTTCCTGAGATTTGGAAAACATGGAACAGCTGACAGGCTCCCTTTTAGGGTACGTTCACATGTACAGGATCTGCTGCATATTTTTTGCAGCTAATTTTGCTACCCATTAACTTAATAAGATAATATGCAGCAGATCCTGAATGTGTGAACATACCCTTCATGTTGAATTCACACGTACAGTATCCTGCGCTGTTTGGATCTGATTTCAATGTAAACGAAATGACTGAACACCGCTTCAAATCCAGCGCATCAAATCTGTACAGGGTACTGTACATGTGAATAAACCATAAAGAGGGGAAATCGGCAGCAGAAATGGACACTTTGCAAATCTATGAATCCGCATTGCCAGACAATTTCTGTGGGAGAAATAAATCTGCGGCATGTGCCTGTTGTATGTTCTCATCCACATGTGTAGTGCATCTCCTGTGAGTTTTCTGTGTGAAAATTGGCAGCCTATCCACTAAGGCAGTGTTTCTCAACCAGGGTGCCTCCAGCTGTTGCAAAACTACAACTCCCAGCATGCCCGGACAGCCTTCGGCTGTCCGGGCTTGCTGGGAGTTGTAGTTTTGCAGCAGCTGGAGGCATCCTGGTTGAGAAACACTGCACCAAGGTGTTTGCTGACAGCTGCTCCAGACTGTTGCTAAGTTGTTTTCTGACAGGTGTTTATTAGAGACTGTTGCTGAGGTGACTGCTGTCAGGTCTCCCTGGTCCAAACACAGCCTGGCTAAGACTGTGTTCACACTGCTGTCTAGACTAGAGATGAGCGAATTTACAGTAAATTAGATTCGTCACAAACTTCTCGGCTCGGCAGTTGATGACTTATCCTGCATAAATGAGTTTAGCTTTCCGGTGCTCCGGTGGGCTGGAAATGGTGGATACAGTCCTAGGAGACTCTTTCCTAGGACTGTATCCATCTTTTCCAGCCCACCGGAGCACCTGAAAGCTGAACTAATTTATGCAGGATAAGCCATCAACTGCCGAGCCAAGAAGTTTGTGACGAATCGAATTTACTGTAAGTTCGCTCATCTCTAGTCTAGACCCGTCCAGTTCTCCTGTTATTTAAAAAAATAAAAATAAAAAGGGACAATGGCGGATGCAAACGGATTTTATCCGTTTTGATTCGTTATTGTTCAGTTAATAAACCTAAAAAAAATTTTTTTTGGGTTCTGATCATGCTCAGAAGTAAAAACGGATCAAGAAACGGATTGAAAAAATGGATGCAAACAGATGACCTGTTTTTCATAGACTTCAATGCAAAATTTACTGTATCCATTTTTTTTTCTTCCGTTTTTTTGTTTTTTTTTTTTACGGAAAAAAAAATACTGCATGCATGGTCTTTTCTCTCGTAACAAGACTAAACGGAAATGAGCGCAGATGGGTACAAATGGATGTGAAAGGATTGGAAAAAAAAATAAAAAACACGGGATTATTTTACAACCATTTGTAATCCCTTTACAAGCAGCAACAGCGGAACCTAAACTGGGACAGACGGCCGTGTGAACGCATCCTAAGGCTCCCAGGTCTTTCTTGGAACCGGTCTTCAAAGTAATTGTTGACAATTGTCCAGTCAGCAGCTTTTGCTAATGCCAGGTAGAGAAAAAACGAGCTCTTTTGTGTCACCGTCCTTCTCTACAGTAGGAAAGGGATTTCCAGTCTCGGGGTGCATTCACACCACGTGTTTGCCATACAGTTCCCGTATCAGGTTTTTGAATGAAAAACGGATTCCTCAAAACCTGACTAAACTGTATCAAAACGTGTATACAAACTTTAATCCGTATACGGTTTGGAAAATCATGTCTGGTTGCATCCATTTTTTTAAGAAAAAAAAGTATTCGTTTTTAACTTTTCCATTATGAATAAAGTATCAATTGCTTGATTGAAATTCCAAGAAAAAAACTGTGGAAAGCCAAAAACGGATGTAACCGTACGCACATACAGTTCTTTATGGTTCCCATTGACTCCCATGTTTAAAAAAAAAAATAAAAATAAAAAAAACTAAGTTTCAATGATGAAAGGGAGAGTGATTGTAGGATTAGACTTAGTTATAGTCTGTAAGGCTGGGTTCCCATTACGGTTTCCCCATACGGGAGCGCATACGGCAGGGGAGAGCTAAAACCTTGCACTCCCGTATGCCTTTCTATGCGCTCCCGTATGTCATTCATTTCAATGAGCTGACCGCAGTGAAACGTTCGGTCGGCTCATTTTTGCCCCGTATGCGCTTTTACAACCGGACCTAAAACCGTTTTTAGGTACGGGGAAAAAAGTGCATATGGCGCAAAAATGAGCCGACCGAACGTTTCACTGCGGTCAGCTCATTGAAATGAATGACATACGGGAGCGCATAGAAAGGCATACGGGAGTGCAAGGTTTTAGCTCTCCCCTGCCGTATGCGCTCCCGTATGGGGAAACCGTAATGGGAACCCAGCCTTACACGGAGATACATAGGTCTGCATTGCAGCTGCCCACAGAATTCAGTTGGATTTTTTTCATCTATTACTTCATTTTTGGCTTTGTTCACACTATTGCCATTGTATAATGGTAGAAAGGGATCTCTTACATGAGGGACAGCAATGCAGCTTTGGTGTCCAGGAGAGATACAAAATGAGTTTGCACAGTTGTACATATGGAGGTGGGGGTTGTTTCAGCATTTGGATAGGAAATCTGGAATATGACCTATAGGTGCCATGGACCACAGCTTCTCTTTTCCTCGTTTGATCTATCTCCACCATTGTCTAGCCTACTCCAGAGAACTACAGTCTACTATAGACATTCACGGATCGTGAATATAGACTAAGGCAGAATCTGCTTCAAATGACGTGTGCGCCATGGTTCTTGCATGGAAAAGCATAGGAGGAAAGCATAATGTCTTGTAATAAGTGTTCATGAGATTTGGAAAACATGGAACAGCTGATAGATTCCCCTTAACCCCTTCAGGACGGAGCCCATTTTGGCCTTAAGGACCGGAGCGTTTTTTTTTGCACATCTGACCACTGTCACTTTAAACATTAATAACTCTGGAATGCTTTTAGTTATCATTCTGATTCCGAGATTGTTTTGTGACATATTCTACTTTAACATAGTGGTAAATTTTTGTGGTAACTTGCATACTTTCTTGGTGAAAAATCCGTAAATTTGATGAAAAATTGGAAAATTTTGCATTTTTCTATCTTTGAAGCTCTCTGCTTGTAAGGAAAATGGATATTACGAAAAAAAAATTTTTTGGGTTCATATATACAATATGTTTACTAAATGTTTGCATCATCATAAAATTTATGAGTTTTTAATTTTGGAAGACACCAGAGGCTTCAACAGTCAGCAGCAATTTTCCGATTTTTCACAAAATTTTCAAACTCGCTATTTTTCAGGGACCAGTTCAGGTTTGAAGTGGATTTGAAGGGTCTTCATATTAGAAATACCCCATAAATGACCCCATTATAAAAACTACACCCCCCAAAGTATTCAAAATGACATTCAGTAAGTGTATTAACCCTTTAGGTGTTTCACAGGAATAGCAGCAAAGTGAAGGAGAAAATTCACAATCTTCATTTTTTACACTTACATGTTCTTGTAGACCCAATTTTTGAATTTTTACAAGGGGTAAAAGGACAAAATTTTTACTTGTATTTGTAGCCCAATTTCTCTCGAGTAAGGACATACCTCATATGTCTATGTAAAGTGTTCGGCGGGCGCAGTAGAGAGCTCAGAAGGGAAGGAGCGACAAGGGGATTTTGGAGAGTATGTTTTTCTGAAATGGTTTTTGGGGGGCATGTCACCTTTAGGAAGCCCTTATGGTGCCAGAACAGCAAAAAAAAAACACATGGCATACCATTTTGGAGACTAGACCCCTCAGGGAATGTAACATGGGATAAAGTGAACCTTAATACCCCACAGGTGTTTCACGACTTTTGCAAATGTAAAAAAAAATCTTTTTTTTTTTACCTAAAATGCTTGTTTTCCCCAAATTTTTTTCTTTTTAAAAAGGGTAATAGCAGAAAATACCCCTAAAAATTTGAAGCCCAATTTCTCCCGATTCAGAAAACACCCCATATGGGGGTGAAAAGTGCTCTGCTGGCGCACTGCAGGTCTCGGAAGAGAAGGAGTCACATTTGGCTTTTTGAAAGCAAATTTTGCTCTGGGGGCATGCCGCATTTAGGAAGCCCCTATGGTGCCAGGACAGCAAAAAAAACCCCACATGGCATACCATTTTGGAAACTAGACCCCTCGGGGAACGTAACAAGGGGTTAAGTGAACCTTTATACCCCACAGGTGTTTCCCGACTTTTGCATATGTAAAAAAAAATTAATTTTTTACCTAAAATGCTTGTTTTCCCAAAACTTTTACATTTTTAAAAAGGGTAAAAGCAGAAAATACCCCCCAAAATTTGTAACACAATTTCTCCCGAGTACGGCGATACCCCATATGTGACCCTAAACTGTTGCCTTGAAATACGACAGGGCTCCAAAGTGAGAGCGCCATGCGCATTTGAGGCCTAAATTAGGGACTTGCATAGGGGTGGACATAGGGGAATTCTACGCCAGTGATTCCCAAACAGGGTGCCTCCAGCTGTTGCAAAACTCCCAGCATGCCTGGACAGTCAACGGCTGTCCGACAATACTGGGAGTTGTTTTGCAACAGCGGGAGGCTCCGTTCTGGAAACAGTGGCGTACCAAATGTTTTTCATTTTTATTGGGGAGGGGAGGGGAGGGGGGTTGTATAGGGGTATGTGTATACGTAGTGTTTTTTACTTTTTATTTTATTTTTTGTGTTAGTGTAGTGTTTTTAGGGTACAGTCGCCTGGGCGGGGGTTCACAGTAGTTTCTCGCTGGCAGTTTGAGCTGCAGCAGAAAGTTTGCGGCAGCTCAAACTTGCAGCCAGATACTTACTGTAATCCTCCGCCCATGTGAGTGTACCCTGTACGTTCACATTGGGGGGGGGGGGACATCCAGCTGTTGCATAACTACAACTCCCAGCATGCCCGTTGGCTGTCGGTGACTGCTGAGAGTTGTAGTTTTGCAACAACTGTAGGCACACTGGTTATGTATCACTGAGTTTGTGACCTAACTCAGTGTTTCACAACCAGTGTGCCTCCAGCGGTTGCAAAACTACAACTCCCAGCATGTACGGTGCATGGTGTACGGTGACTGCTGAGAGTTGTAGTTTGCAACAGCTGGAGGCACACCGGTCGTGAAACACTGAGTTAGGTAAAAAAAAAACTCTGAGTTTCACAACCAGTGTGCCTTCAGCTGTTGCAAAACTACAACTCTCAGCAGTCAACGACAGCCAACGGGCATGCTGGGAGTTGTAGTTATGCAACCATCAGATGCACCACTACAACTCCCAGCATGCACTTTAGCTGTTTGTGCAAGCTGGGAGTTGTAGTTATACAACAGCTGAAGGTAAACTTTTCCATAGAAAAAATGTGCCTCCAGCTGTTGCAAAACCATAAGTCCCAGCATGCCCATAAGGGAATGCTGGGAGTTGTGGTGGTCTGCCTCCTGCTGTTGCATAACTACAGCTCCCAGCATGCCCTTTTTGCATGCTGGGAGCTGTTGCTAAGCAACAGCAGGAGGCTGTCACTCACCTCCAACGATCCACGCCGGAGAGTCAGTCCCTCGTCGTCACCGCCGCCGCCGCTGCTCCTGGGGCCCCGATCCCAACATTGACGCCGGGGATCGGGGTCCCCAGCACCCGGGGTGCACGTCCCGCACCCGCTCACCTCCTCCGGAAGAGGGGCGGAGCGGGTGCGGGAGTGACACCCGCAGCAGGCGCCCTGATTGGTCGGCCGGTAATCCGGCCGACGAATCAGGGCGATCGTGAGGTGGCACCAGTGCCACCTCACCCCTGCAGGCTCTGGCTGTTCGGGGCCGTCAGAGACGGCCCCGAACAGCCAGTAATACCGGGTCACTGGAGACCCGATGGACCCGGAATCGCCGCAGATCGCTGGACTGAATTGTCCAGCGATCTGCGGCGATCGCCGACATGGGGGGGCATAATGACCCCCCTGGGCGATATGCCGGGATGCCTGCTGAACGATTTCAGCAGGCATCTGGCTCCGGTCCCCAACCGGCTAGCGGTGGGGGCCGGAATTCCCACGGGCGTATGGATACGCCCTCGGTCCTTAAGGACTCGGGATGCAGGGCGTATCCATACGCCCTATGTCCTGAAGAGGTTAAGCGTATGTTCACACGTACAGGATCTGCTGCTAATTTTGCTACCCATTAACTTCATAAAGTAGCACAATCAGCTGCAGAAAATATACAGCAGATCCTGTACGTGATAATGTGCCCTTCGTGTTGAATTCACACATACAGTATCCTGTATATATGGAGGTGGGGCTGGGAGTTGTAGTTTTGCAACATCTGGAGGTCCGCAGGTTGAAGACCACTGAGGGGATTGGCAGGCGGTGATGATGAAGGGGGGTGGATGATGACGGGGGTGAAAATGATGGGGGGGATGATGTATTTCCCACCCTAGGCTTATAGTCGAGTCAATAACTTCAATGAAATTATGTTATCCTACTTACACAGCAGAATTTCTTCAGGAATTCCATTGAAGTGAATGGGCAATTAATTTCTGTGGAATTTACTGCAGAATTTTCATGCAGAAATTCTGCCATGTGAACTTAGCCTTATAGTTACCCTTTAACCATCCATTTCTCCTGGCTATATCTAGAGATCAGTGGGGGTCTGTGCATTCAGACCCCACCCAATCTCAACCCTTGATATGTCGATGCAACATTTCAATGCTTTAGATGGTGACGGTGACATTTTAACTTTGTTTTTCAGTGGGAAAGTGCTGCAGGCAGATTTTAGCTGTCAATCATTTTGTATGCGTTTGTTTTATGGAGTCCATTACAATATATAAAAATATAGCATGCTGTAACTATGGCTTTTTCTTTCACTCTGTTAGTGATTGTATTCTCCTAGAGGTGATGGGGGTTGGCGAACTTATAACATTGCCATAGTTTAAAAGGGTTGTCCCGGTAGAGAGAAACAGATAATTTCTTCTAAAAAAGAAAAGCGCCACATCTTTCCCCAGGTTGTGTGTGATATTACAACTTGACTCCATTCACTTCAGTAAACTGAGCTGCAGAACCACACACAAACTGCGGACAGACGTGGCATTTTTTAAATTTTTTTTAAGAAATCAGCTGTGTTTTCTAATCCGCGATATCCCACTGGGCAGTGTTCCGGCTACGTTCCGAACCCTGTGTGTGCACTGCGGGGGTTGGCCACCGCCCTCGCGAAGTCAGGCCATGCCCCCTCAATGCAAGTCTATGGGAGGGAGCGTGGCAGCTGCCACGCCCCCTCCCATAGACTTGCATTGAGGGGTGTGGCCTGACGGCATGAGGGGGTGTAGCTGACCCCCACAGCATGCACAGCATTCGGAACTAAATGTTCCGAATGCAGCCGAAACACTGCCAAGTGGAGTGCCCCTTTAAAGTGCTTATCCAGGTATAGGAAAACACAGCTGACTTCTTCAGAAAGAGCACCACCCCTGTCTTCAGGTCACATGTGGTATGACAACTTTACTCTATTCACTTCAATGGAACTAAGCTGCAATACCGCACGCAACCTGATAACAGGTTAGGTGCTGTTTTTTATTTATTTATTTATTTATTTTTTTTTAGTTATCTCCTCTGTTTTTCTGATTCTGGTTAACCCCTTTAATTTTCTGTCATGTCAAAGAGGTGATACTGAGCTGCTCAAGCGCCTCTGCCTTGCCTGCCTCCTCCCTTGCCCCCAGCCCCTCCTTGATTTATGTACAAGGATCAGCTAAGGCTGCTTTCACATTATGAAAAGTACCCGTTATAAAATAGCGGGCGATCGCGGGGTTAAACCGCCTTTAGAAAATCCCTAACATACGTTAGAAAATCCCATAATAGTCTATGGGATTTTTCTAATAGCAGTTTTAACCCGTTATCGCCCGTTATTCATGACGGCCGTTATTTTGTGACGGGAGATTGAACAGAAGAAATAGTGCATGCACTATTTCTCCCATTACTATCTCCTATCATAAAATAACGCTATTATGGGATTTTCTAATGGCGGTTTAACCCCGCGATCGCCCGCTGTTTTATAACTGGTGTTATATAACGTGTACTTTCACAGTGGGAAAGCAGCCTTACAATCAAGGAGGGATAGGGATTTTCTTCCTTGAGCTGAGAAAGGATATAAGTTTGTCAGTCATCACTCCAGCAAAAGTACAGTTTGCTTTTATACCCTTAAAGGGGTACTCTGGTGCCAGAAAGTTAAACAGATTGGTAAATTACCTCTGATAAACATTCTTAATCCTTCCAGTACTTATTAGCTGCTGTATACTACAGAGGAAATTCTTTTCTTTTCTGTCACGACCACAGTGCTCTCTGCTGACATCTCTGTCCATGTTAGGAACTGTCCAGAGCAGCATATGTTTGCTATGGGGATTTTCTCCTGCTCTGGACAGTTCTTAAAATATACAGAGGTGTCAGCAGAGAGCACTGTGCTTGTGACAGAAAAGAAATCCAGATAGAAAAGACTAGTATACAGCCGCTAAAAAGTACTGGAAGGATTAAGATTTTTTTTAGTAGAAGTAATTTACAAATCTGTCTGACTTTCTGGCACCAGTTGAGAAATAAAGGGTAGCTGCAGCTGTTAGCATCAAATACAGCTGATAGACTCGTTTGTAAAAATGCACGTGAAAATGTATGTCGCTCCTTTTACAGTAAACCACAGAAAAACACATGAAGCATAAAAAGCTGAAGCGAAATTCCTGACAGGATCCTGGTCATGTGAACATGGCCTGGCGAGTATAATGTGCCATCAAGGAGTGATTTTGATATTCTTTTTGAATGCCTCCAGGCCAGTGTTTCCCAACCAGGGTGCCTCCAGCTGTTGCAAAACTACAACTCCCTGCATGCCCGGACAGCCTTTGGCTGTCCGGGCATGCTGGGAGTTGTAGTTTTGCAACAGCTGGAGGTGCCCTGGTTGGGAAGCACTGCTCCAGACATATGCTCTATACTTCACTAGCCATACCAGAGCTCAGCAGTCACAGCCCTGAGGTCAAAGTTCAAGCATGCAGCCTTATCATTAGAGATGAGCGAACTTACAGTAAATTCGATTCGTCACAAACTTCTCGGCTCGGCAGTTGATGACTTATCCTGCATAAATTAGTTCAGCCTTCAGGTGCTCCCGGGGGCTGGAAAAGGTGGATACAGTCCTAGGAGACTCTTTCCTAGGACTGTATCCACCTTTTCCAGCCCACCGGAGCACCTGAAAGCTGAACTAATTTATGCAGGATAAGGCATCAACTGCCGAGCCGAGAAGTTCGTGACGAATGGAATTTACTGTAAGTTCGCTCATCTCTATTTATCATGGCAATGGGCTTTGAGAATCTTTTCTGATCTTCCAGGACAGGGTGCAGCCCTGGCCTTGGCTCTAGATATATCTCTGTGTATCAGCCGCAAAAGTAAAACTAGTCCAATAATTTTCGATACGTGCATTACATATCTAACATATAGTACGTGTGTCCCAGCTGCTCTCTGCTTCTCATTCAAGCATCCTATATTACAGTGGATGAAATGAAATGAAATACAGCGTATGTGACAATTGATTTTAACACTCCGGGGCTGTAACAAAGATGGTTTATGGCTTCAAACACAGTTCATACCCAGAGGAATACCAGGGCCAAAATCTAATGATAAAAATAAAAAACATCAATGTGTACGGGAAGCAGAAGTCCTACAGCGCACATAACTTATGGAAGAAAGGCATGCACGAGTTTATGGTGATGCTTCTGTGTATATAGGGGAACAAGTCAGTGGAAAAATGTCTTCTATGAAAAATTATAAAATATAAGCAGGGAATATAACAGTACAGTTGTGTGCATACATTTGCATACATACAGAAAATTGGTAAGAAATGTACCATTTGTAAAGAAAATGTGCAGTTTCACAATTAACTGTAAGGTTATAACATGGGTTACAATGGTACAATCCTGAAACAAAACTGGCAACAAATAAAAAAAAAAAAAAAAAAGTCTGCACACCCTTATTTCTTAATACTGTGTGCTGCCCTCTTCTAATGACAACGTGTAGTCTCTTGTAATAGTTGTCTATGTGACTTAAAACTGCCTCCGGGTCATTCTTAGCCTTTGGTTGTCTTGCGTGAACCACATGTTTGAGATTTGCACAGAATGATATTAAAGGAGTACTCCACCCCTAGACGTCTTATCTCCTATCTAAAGGGGGACTCCCGTGATCTCTTCTGCAGCACCTCCTGTCCATGAGCTGCACGGAGCGACTATCGCTCCATGGCTGGTGACGGGCGATACAGGGGCCAAGGTATCGTAATATCACACCCCGCCACCTCAATGCAAGCCTATGGGAGGGGGCTGACGCCCCCTCCCATAGCCTTGCATTGAGGGGCCGGGGCGTGGCATCAATAGGGGACTGAACCGTGACCAGGGCTGTGGAGTCTGAGTCGAGGAGTCGGACGAAATTTTGGGTACCTGGAGTCTGAGTCGGCAAACAATGCTCCGACTCAGACTCCTACTAAATTTAGATTGGAATTAAAAAAAGTAAGTTTAAATGTCCCAATTCACAAAAAGTTATAATTAATGACTTTTCTACTTTAAGAATAAAGACCAATGCATGCAGTGCCTCACGTAACCGCAAAACGAACACGTTAAGTGACCGTGAAGAAGCATGCATTTCATGTGCTTTACTATATGGCACACAACGCACAATTAGGAGCGGCAATACTTATACTTTCCATAGTGTTGTGTTCTGCTGTTACAGGGAACCCATGGGTAGCCTAGCCTCTCACTGATAAGGGGTTAAGGAAATATGTTTTTTGCAGGACTAGAGACACTTGTATAAGTGAAGGGAATGGAGGGTCAATAGTTCAAGACTGAAGCTGTAAACCATTGGAAAAACTGCTGCCATTCAGCTAAGGCTATAAAAACTTGTAAACTCGATTGTTAGCTTAAAGGGGATACTTCGCACCTAGACATCTTATCCCCTATCTAAAGGATAGGGGATAAGATGTCAGATCGCCAGGGTCCCACAGCTGGGGACCCCCGGGATTGCCGCTGCGGCACCGCGCTATCATTACTGCACAGAGCGAATTCGCTCTGTGCGTAATGACGGGCGATACAGGGGTTGGAGCACAGTTACGTCATGACTCTGCCTTTCGTGATGTCACGGCCAGCCCCCTCAATACAAGTCTATGGGAGGGGGCGTGGCGGTCTTAACGCCCCCTGCCATAGACTTGCATTAAGGGGGCGGGCCGTGATGTCACGAGGGGCGGGGCTATGACATTACGCTGCTCCGTCCACTGTATCGCTCTGTATCCGTCCCCCGAACTCGCTCTGTGTAGTAATGAAAGCACGGTGCCGCAGCGGCGATCCCGGGGGTCGCCAGCAGCGGGACCCCGGGGATAAGATGTCTAGGGGCGGAGTACCCCTTTTAAACTTTAAACATGACTATGGGATTCTACTAGGGAAATCATGTTTTACAATAAATGCCCCTTCCTTGATCCTCCCACTGCCCTATCTTCAGCAGCAGATCAGCACGCAAACTGTTCAATACAGTAGACTGTTGGCTTCCCAGCCAGTAGTCCTGTGGTAATGACAGGTATGTTACCTTTCTTTCCTTCAAGGAATGTATAAAATACATTCACATATTAATACAGAGGAGTCGGAGTTGGAAGTACAGAAAACTCCGGAGTTGGAACATTTATCTACCGACTCCACAGCCCTGACCGTGACGTCATGATACCCCAGCCTCCGTATCGCCCGTCATCAGCCATGGAGCTGCTCATGAATGGGGGTGCTGCAGGAGAGATCAGACATCTTATTCCCTATCTTTTGGCTAGGATATAAGATGTTTAGGGGCGG
The DNA here is from genome assembly GCF_029499605.1 of Hyla sarda. NCBI lineage: Eukaryota > Metazoa > Chordata > Amphibia > Anura > Hylidae > Hyla > Hyla sarda. Next base: position 132,665,367 of record NC_079190.1, on the reverse strand, counting down.
AGTACCCTTTTAAGGTCAGGAGACTGTGGTGGCCACTCCTGGACCCTCATCTTTTTCACCTGTGACCACTAAAAGATAAAATTGGCCTTGTGCTTATGGTAATTGTCGTGCTGGAATGTACCATGGGATGTACCATGCACAGTTTTTGTGGCGAGAAATGCCAATTGTCTTCCAGTAGTTTCTGATAACTCTGCAGTCATCTCCTCTTTTCTTCAGATTCCCTGTGCCTAAAGGGCTCACAAACCCTCCAATACATAAATGACCACCTCATCACAGTGGGGATGGTATTTTTCACTATAGGCCTTATTGACCCTTGCCCAAACATGGATCTTTATGTTTGTGACTTTGAAGCTCTCTTTTGAAAACCCCTTTAGGCCTCCTTCACACTCCCTGGTCCCACCTCTGCCTGTATCGAGAGCGAACCTCTCCTGTTCTGGACATTTTGTTACACAGACATAGGGAAAAGCATGGAGCACAATGTGAGATTGGAAAGAACACAACTTCCTTCAGGCAAACGGCTGCTGGAAGGCTTGATTTATTTTTTATTTTTTTTAATGGAAGTAATTTACAAATCTAATCCTGGCAGAAAGTGATTTGGAAAAAAAAAAAAAAAAAAATAATAATAAAAAATAAAAAATAAATATATATTTTTTTTTTTACTTCAATGTAATCTGCTGCTGATTTTCTGTTTAAGATTCACCACTGCTTAAAGTAGGTAGTGCCCGTACATTAGGGTTCATTTACACCTACATAATCTGCTGCAGGTTTTCTGTTGTGGAAAATCCACATCAGATTTTGTGGCTACCAATTTAATTCAATGGGTCTGAAGCAAATTATTAAATTATGTACGCATCAGATTATGCACTTAAAGGGTAGGGTGGCACATAGTGTATACGCAGCGTATTTCTTGCTGCGTATTCTCCTATGAACAGACACACAGGGCTACCAAACAGCAGCCATGTGTGTAGTGAGGTTTGCACATCAGTGTCTCGTTGGTGCACTGGCCCCACCGCCAAACCTCACTGCACACACAGGGCTGCCATGGGTACCCTGATGTGTCTGCTCATAAGAGCATATTTCCCACTGTGCAGCTGATTTTGGGCAGCATGAAATACACTGAAATGATCTTACCTTAAATAATTAGGTGCAGGCCGGTTTGTCCTTGCATATGCTATATACCATTGAAGAGGTTACAGCTCTTGCACAAGCAATGTGACCTTCGAAGAGCTGATAGATTTAAGTGATAATAGTGCTGAGGATAAGCCATCTATTACCCATTTGGGGGCCATGCACACAAGGATTCACCACTATGACTGCTCGGACAGGCGTCATTCCCGTTGACGATGTCCGCAAAGAATTTTGCCAAAAAATTAAGGTAATAATTTTTTTTAGCAGAGTTTGGAATGCAGAATTTCCACAACATTGTGCACAGTGCAGCAGAATCCCAGTGAAAACAATGGGAGGCTGCTGCATTGATATCTCAAATTCTGTAAAGTGCATGGACCCTAACAGTATTACACTATCCCATGAACTGTGATGGGCTTGTTATAGTTCACCAGGTCACATGGCCCAAATAGTTTGTAGGAGGGGTGGGGCATATAGTATTTTGACAGCATACAAGAGGGAATACGCCGGAACAGATTTAGCACTTCCACAGTAATTTTTATGACCTGTTATAGCTGGGAGTGTGAGGTTCACTACGTATGCACAAAGTCCCGTTCCGAGTGCTCAATCCCAAAGAGCAAGATTCATGTAGAAAAGCAAATACAGTGGATGCAGGAGGCACTCACCTCCGGGAACGGTGCAAAATTCAGTTTCTTTATTGCGGTAGTGCAGGAATGAATTGGACAAGTGTGGACGCAGCTCACCAAGCAGAGGTAACAGCTATTTCACGCCTCCTCCAGGCATGGGGGAGCACGTGGTCTGAAGAAGCACCTGGAGGAGGCGTGAAATAGCTGTTACCTCTGCTTGGTGTGCTCCGTCAACACTTGTCCGATTCATTCCTGCACTACCGCAATAAAGAAACCGAATTTTGCGCTGCTCCCAGTGGTGAGTGCCTCCTGTATCCACTGTATTTTCTTTTCTACATGAATATAGTATTTTGACACAGGACCCTTTTTTTTTTTTTTTTTTTTTTTTTTTTTTTAAACCCCTTAAGGACCGGAGGTTTTTCCGTTTTTGCATTTTCGTTTTTTGCTCCTTGCCTTTAAAAAATCATAACTCTTTCAAATTTACACCTAAAAATCCATATGATGGCTTATTTTTTGCGCCACCAATTCTACTTTGTAATGACGTCAGTCATTTTGCCCAAAAATCTATGGTGAAGCGGGAAAAAAAATCATTGTGCGACAAAATTTTAAAAAAAACGCTGTTTTGTAACTTTTGGGGGCTTCCGTTTCTACGTAGTACATTTTTCGGTAAAAATGACACCTGATATGTATTCTGTAGGTCCATACGATTAAAATGATACCCTACTTATATAGGTTTGATTTTGTCGGACTTCTGGAAAAAATCATAACTACATGCAGGAAAATTAATACGTTTAAAATTGTCATCTTCTGACCCCTATAACTTTTTTTATTTTTCCGTGTATGGGGCGGTATGAGGGCTCATTTTTTGCGCCGTGATCTGAAGTTTTTAACTGTACCATTTTTGCATTGATAGGACTTATTGATCGCTTTTTATTCATTTTTTCATGATATAAAAAGTGACCAAAAATGCACTATTTTGGACTTTGGAATTTTTTTGCGCGCACGCCATTGACCGTGCGGTTTAATTAACGATATATTTTTATAATTCGGACATTTCCGCACGCGGCGATACCATTTATGTTTATTTTTATTTTTATTTACACTGTGTTTTTTCTTTTATGGGAAAAGGGGGGTGATTCAAACTTTTAATAGGGAAGGGGTTAAATGATGTTTATTCACTTTTTTTTTGCACTTTTTTTTTGCAGTGTTATAGGTCCCATAGGGACCTATAACACTGCACACACTGATCTTTTACATTGATCACTGGTTTCTCATAAGAAACCAGTGATCGATGATTCTGCCGCATGACTGCTCATGCCTGGATCTCAGGCACTGAGCAGTCATTCGGCGATCGGACAGCGAGGAGGCAGGTAGGGGCCCTCCCGCTGTCCTGTCAGCTGTTCGGGATGCCGCGATTTCACCGCGGCTATCCCGAACAGCCCACTGAGCTAGCCGGCATGCTTTCGGTTTCACTTTAGACGCGGCGTTCAACTTTGAACGCCGCGTCTAAAGGGTTAATAGCGCGCGGCACAGCGATCAATGCCGCGCGCTATTAGCCACGGGTCCCGGCCGTTGTTAGAGGCCGGGCCCGAACCGCTATGACGCGGGGCCACGCCGTGGCCCCGCGTTATAGATCGGGAGTGGACACATGACGTTCCAGTACGTCATGTGTCCTTAAGGGGTTAATGTAGAAGTCTATTGATACCTGTGGAAGGATTAATCTAAAATATTTAGTCAGGCTCATGGAATTGTAGAATTGGCTCCTATGCTTTCCAGTAGTCTGTCCCTTTTAGTGATAGCAATATTAAATAGCGGGGCAGATGAATCAATATATTTACCCCAGTTTTGCAGCAAAGGTAAAAGTAGAAGCCCTGTGCCGTAAAAGGGGTACTCTGCCCCTAGACATCTTATCCCCTATCCAAAGGATAGGGGAGAAGATGTCTGTTCGCAGGGGTCCCACCGCTGGGGACCCCCCGATCTCGGCTGCGGCACCCTAGACCGGATGACTGGTGATGTGTGGCAGCCACGCCCTGCTCGTGATGTCACGACCACGCCCCCTCAATTCAAGTCTATGGGGAGGGGATGTTACCTAGTCGCCCCCTCACATAGACTTGGATTGAGGGGGCGTAGCCGTGACGTCACGAGCCTCCGGCGCTGCACCCGATGCTCTAAACAATCGCCGGGTGCAGCAGGAGATTGCGGAGGTCCCCAGTGGCGGGACCCTGCATCAGACATCCTATCCCCTATCCGTTGGATAGGAGATGATGTCTAGGGGTGGAGTACCCCTTAACTGACTCATACAGGCTTATACTTAGCTTGTAGTTTCCTTCACTTTGAAGCATTTCCTATTTCTCATTGCTTTAACTCTTAACCTGCCTGATGCTTCCCTCACTGTATACACATCAATTTACATCTGTACAGTAAGTGACTAATGTTTCGAGTACTTTTACTGTGATTTATTGCCAGGACAGCAGAGAGAGGATTGGTCATGGGCCTTTTGCGTGACCATAAAAAGCAATCCTATGACTGACAATGGTATTATCCCGACCAGACAGGAGAGGGGCCACAGATATCTGGGCTGTAGGAGTAAGTGCATGTTTTATGGCGGTACATTCTGGAGAGCCATCAGATTAACGCATTCATTATTTAGGATTGAAAATGGCTTATTAACTATATTCTATGTGCTGCAAATGGGCAGAAGTGCACATATAGTTACCCGCTCAATAAATACTGAATTCTTGTTGAATTAAGGCATAAAATTGGTCTCAAGGGAGTTCTCCTAATCTTTTGGCACGATGACATGGCTGGTGGCATTAAGCATCTATGGGCTTTGCCGCCTCCTTAATGAGAAAACAGCCTTGATCTGAGCACCATATTAAATGCATAATCCTTGTGAAGCAGAAATATTCCTCTTAATGACAAACGTCTCCAAAGGAGAAAATTAATATTGTGCAATAAGCTTAATAACTAAAGATGAGGACAAGCAATTTGGCTGTGAAAAGTATGTTTACTTTGCAGCTTTTGCTCTAAAGTGGTGTTTGTGCCGTCCCTTTATGAACAGATGTAAGTTTTCGGCAGGAGGCGGTGTCGGTGCTCCGGGCGTGCTGTCATAGACTTTGGCTTCCTATGAAGGCTGTGAAGTTTAATTGATGAACTGTGGCTCCTGTCCTGCAAGAAGGTGCTTGGTTCTGGTATGAGCGCCTAAGGACAGCTGTAAATACTATTTATATGTATTATAACTTTTATAAGTCACGCTTTTTATTTGCTTTCTGAATCTTCTGTATTGGTATTTATCTCCCCGCCAGTCTAATGAGATCTTTATGGCTACATTATATTAGTCATTGGAGTTCTTTCATGTGTATATTTAAAAGAAGAAAAACTACCACAATAGGACATAGTTATAAATTAGAGGGGCAAAGGTTTATGCAGTAATATCAGGAAGTATTACTTTACTGAGAGAGTAGTGGATGCATGGAATAGACTTCCTGCAGAAGTTGTCGCTGCAAATACAGTGAAGGAGTTTAAACATGCATGGGATAAGCAAAAGGCTATCCTTCATATAAGATAGGGTCAGGGACTATTCATAGTGTTCAGATTATTGGGCAGACTAGATGGGCCAAATGGTTCTTATCTGCCGACACATTCTATGTTTCTATGTAAATATTGTTTGTATGATCAGTGTGTTTTACTGCACAGATTATACAGCGATATGAAGCTGCTGCAGAATCTATCTGTGGAACAATTCACCTTTAGTGTAGGGCCATATTTACTGCTTGTGCTGCTCTGAACACTCAGACAGAATATACCCTATTAAGACAAGTCTACATATCAGAATTCTTTTCATGCAGACCTGTCCTAAACAAGCAGCTAAAACCACATGTGGATTTTGTTGCAGTGTCCCCTTGGATGGACATGGGTGGAAGGTGGGGGGGGGGGTTGGACTGACGGACATGGGTGGAAGGGGGGGGGTGTGGACGGACGGACATGGGTGGAAGGGGGGGGGGGTGGACTGACATGGGTGGAAGGGGGGGGGGTGGACTGACATGGGTGGAAGGGGGGGTGGACGGACATGGGTGGAAGGGGGGGTGGACGGACATGGGTGGAAGGGGGGGTGGACGGACATGGGTGGAAGGGGGGGGTGGACGGACATGGGTGGAAGGGGGGGGTGGACGGACATGGGTGGAAGGGGGGCGGGGGGTAGACGGACATGGGTGGAAGGGGGGCGGGGGGTAGACGGACATGGGTGGAAGGGGGGCGGGGGTGGACGGACATGGGTGGAAGGGGGGCGGGAAGTGGACGGACATGGGTGGAAGGGGGGCGGGGGGTGGACGGACATGGTACAGTACCATAAGCAAGCCATTTTTCTGCCCCGTTCTTCCCCTCTCCGGCAGAGCACTGACTCAGGGATCCGGCAGGGCACTCATTCACTGCGTTGCAGGGGGAGGGAGACGCTGGGGCACAGGTCACTTCACCGGCCTGGCGCAGCTTCCGCATACTTCCCCTCTCTGGCAGGGCACTCACTGGGTCGCAGAGGGGAGGGGGAAGCACGCAAGGCGCATGCATTGCGGCGCCGGGGAGGGAAATTTTATAAAAATGCTACGGCTCCCCGGTTGGGAATCACTGGATTAGACTATAGTCTAAGGACCCTTAATGAGAGAGTAGGTGGGGCTGAGATGTTATTAGATTGTGGTTGAAGGACCCTTAATGAGAGAGTAGGGGGGGGGGCTGAGTTTTTATTAGATTGTGGCTGAAGGACCTGCTACGATGATGACATGGGATAGGTGGAGCTAAGCTGGAAGGGGTTGTAAAAACCAAAAAGTAATGTCCCATAGACATAAATGGAGGGGGCCGCCCAAAGCCGGCGTTCTGAACAACGGCCAGCTGCCGGACCCCCGCGATCAGACATCTTATTCCCTATCCTTTGGATATGGGAGAAGATGTCAAGTGGCAGAATTCCCCTTTAAGGATTAAATGGATGTATACTGTAATTGTAAATCAGCAGGATGGGATATCGTGCATGTCTGATCTTGAAGCACATGACAGATGGACATACAGGAGGAGGTTATCCCAAGTTTACTCATATTGCAAGCTACGGCTGTGATCACATGGATACTTCTTGTAGTGCTAGTTATTTAACTATTGAGCTACAGCTGCAGTCCAAAAGAATCCTTTGAGTTGTGTGTAATGTTGTGGTCAGCAGCTGTCACTTAGTTAAAATCTATGAGTAGCGCCACATAAAGTCCTAGTGTGTAGCCTAATCCTAAAGTCCTAGTGTGTAGCCTAATCCTAAAATCCTAGTGTGTAGCCTAATCCTAAAGTCCTAGTGTGTAGCCTAATCCTAAAGTCCTAGTGTGTAGCCTAATCCTAAAGTCCTAGTGTGTAGCCTAATCCTAAAGTCCTAGTGTGTAGCCTAATCCTAAAGTCCTAGTGTGTAGCCTAATCCTAAAGTCCTAGTGTGTAGCCTAATCCTAAAGTCCTAGTGTGTAGCCTAATCCTAAAGTCCTAGTGTGTAGCCTAATCCTAAAGTCCTAGTGTGTAGCCTAATCCTAAAGTCCTAGTGTGTAGCCTAATCCTAAAGTCCTAGTGTGTAGCCTAATCCTAAAGTCCTAGTGTGTAGCCTAATACTAATTGTCGGGAAAGGAGAAGTGAAAAGAAAATGAGGAGCACTTTGGGGTACCATGGCTTGAGCGTTACTGATGTGAGAACGTGTGTATCTTGTTTCCCTTAAGGGTATTTGGAAACATTGACATGCTAATGATATATGTAAAAAGCATGGCTAAAATATTTACTCCCATATAATATAGAGGTAAGGCCATGCCCAGACTGGAAACCTAGATTCTAGAGCATGCAGTACCATATTAAGCAATATTAAGCCTGCAAGGTCGCAATATATCTTATTTGGAGGGTAAAAATTGTATCCTGAGATTGAATTATCTTTATTCATTGCTAAATAAATTGAATTTAAAATTGCCTTTTTATGTTTATTACAAATTAACACCTCTTATAACTTGTTTATGCCTATGGAATACTGCTGTGTGGCAATTGCGGCGTCTCACTTAAATGTAATTATCTTTAATAAGGTTTCTTATAGCATTTAGTAACAAATGTCTATGCAAGGCTGTGTGAAATAGATAAGCAGTGGGTAATCTACTCTTTGTTTACTTGGTCAACTTAAGACACTGCTTGAGAACTGTTTGTGCTGCTGCCTTTTCATTTCATTGTATAAAGCTTCATTGAAGGGATTAATTTCCTTATACTCCCCCCACCCACTTCCACTGCCATTTTTCCTGCAAATGTTTTCACAGAATAGGAACTGCATAAAAATAATGGAATACCTGAACCTTTAGAAAGACCGTTTTTCCTTTGCGACCTGCTTGTGAAGGTACTGAATTAGCTCTGTATGCAAACATGGCACAATGACCCAAATACACAGCATTCACTGTGTTAAAGGCCCCTTGCAAACAGTGTCACCTGGTCTAGTAGACCACATCTGGCCGCCTATTGATTTAAATGCAGAAGAAACTTGTCATTTCTCCTTTTGTATCAATTATTTGGTGAGAGGGTTCAGAAGCTGGATCCACAGCAGTCACCAGCATAGTTGATACCTTACGTATTGTAGTTTTAGAGTAACTTTTCCAATACACACGTTTTTAAATCTTATATAATGGTTTATTCACTAGGATTAAAATAACTAATAGATGTCAAATTCTCATTATTGGTTAGTTGGTCTGCCTGTCCGCACTGCAATCGCAGGCAGGCCCTTTAATGACCCATCAGGTTTATCATGTAAGCACAGGGGGGCTGGAAGAGATGTCAGCTGTCCTCCATTAAAGGGTTACTCCGCCCCTAGACATCTTTTCCCCATCCAAAGGATAGGGGATAAGATGTCTAGTCGCGGGGGTCCTGCCGTTGGGGACCCTCGCGATCTCTCGGCTGCAGCACCCCAGACATCCGGTGCACGGAGCAAACTTGTGCCGGATGACTGGCGATGCGGGGCAGAGGCTCGTGACGTCACAACCACACAACCTCAATGCAAGTCTATGGGAGGGGGAGTGACGTCCGTCACCCCCACTCCCATAGACTTGCATTGAAGGGGCGTGGCCATGATGCCACGAGCCTCCGGCGCTGCACCTGACGCTCTAAACTAACACCGGGTACAGTGGGGAGATCGTGGGGCTCTCCAGCGGCAGGACCCCCACGTTCAGACATCTAATCCCCTATTCTTTGGAAAGGGGATAAGATGTCTAGGGGTGGAGTAACCCTTTAACCATTTTCATGCTGCGGTCAAATGACTGTTACAAGTGTTGTTATGGTTGTGCAGCGGTCCGGATCTAGGATCGAGAGAAGCAGATCTGTTGTCATGGCAGCCCAAAGCTTTTGCTTAAATAAATTATATTTGGTATTGCTCCATCCAAAATTGTCTCCACTATTAAAATAAAACATTATTGGTCCTGCACAGTGACTGTCGCAAAAGAATACCAAATGACCGAATTTTTATCACATCCATGACAGGAAAAATATAAGAAAAAGTGTTCAAAAAGTCTGATCTACACCAAATTGGTACTGATAAAAACTGCCTACACTCATGGCTGTAAATGTTGGCACGCCTGAAATTTTTCTAGAAAATGAAGTATTTCTTACAGAAAAGGATTGCAGTAACACATTTTGCTATACACATGTTTATTCCCTTTGTATGTATTGGAACTAAACAAAAAAAGGGAGTAAAAAAAGCTAATTGGACATAATGTCCAACCAAACTACAAAACTGGGCTGGACAAAATTATTGGCACCTTTTAACTTAATATTTGGTTGCACACCCTTTGGAAAAAATAACTGAAATCAGTCACTTCCTATAACCATCATTAAGCTTCTTACACCTCTCAGCCGGTATGTTGGACCACTCTTCCTTTGCAAAAGTACCAGGTCTCTTATTGGAAGGGCGCCTTTTCCCAACAGCAATTTTAAGATCTCTCCACAGGTGTTCAAGGGGATTTATATCTGGACTCATTGCTGGCCACTTCAGAACTCTCCAGCAATTTGTTGCCATCCATTTCTGGGTGCTTTTTGATGTATGTTTGGGGTCCTTGTCCTGCTGGAAGACCAAAGATCTTTTGAAAGGGTGCCAATAATTTTGTCCAGCACATTTTTGGGGTTTGGTGTGACATTATGTCCAATTAGCTTTTTTTTTTTCCCCCTCCCTTTTTTAGTTTAGTTCCAATATACACAAAGGGAATACACATGTGTATAGTAAAACATGTTACTGCAATCCTTTTCTGTGAGAAATACCTCATTTTCTAGAAAAAATTCAGGGGTGCCAACATTTACGGCCATGACTGTATTATGCCACCATTTTAAAAAAAATCTGATTTAATAAAATGATTGGCCAACTAATCCATTGGGAAAGTTCTTTGTTAGGTGCAGCTTTATCACTGACATCACAGTTTCCCTTTGTTGCGCCGGCCTCATTGATTTCAGTAGGTTGAACATAGACGTGTTTCCCTGAAAATAAACCCTACCCCGAAAGTAAGCCCTAGCAGGATCATCAGGGTGGGCTGCAAGCCCTACCCCGAAAATAAGACCTATGCCAGGGGTAATCAACTGGCGGACCGTGGTCCAGATCCGGACCGCGGCCGCCAGTAATGCCCACAGACTTCCCATACCCCCCCCCCCTTGGCTGGTCCCACGGCAAGTTACCGTAATTGGGACGCTGTCACTTTAAAACGTCCGCGCGTATGCACGGCCGACGTCACAGACGTGTCCCTGCCCTCGGCTGCTAAGCAATAGAAGTTGCAGCTTCCGTACATTACAAGTTGCGGACGCTACCGTATGAAGGTAGGGAAGTGCTGGTCTCCACTGGGGATGAAATGTGTACAGTAGTTTATTATGGCAGAGGGGTGGGGGGCACTGTAGGAGTTCGGATGACGACGGGGAAAGGGGCGGATGGGGGGCTGTAGCAGTGTGGAAGATGGGGGGGGGGGGGTGCGGCATCCTCCACACTGCTACAGCCCCCCATCCTCCACACTGCTACAGCCCCCCATGTTGTTCAAGGTACATACTGTAAATAAATAAGCCCTAGTGTGTTTTTTGTGACAAAAATTAATATAAGACTCGGTCTTATTTTCGGAGAAACACGGTACAGCAAACCATGCTTTTAGTCAAAGTAAAACGCGTATACGCTCCGATAATGACCTGTATGTAGTGGACTATGTTCGGGCCATTGAAATCAGTGGGGCCCTTGCCTTTCTGCACGAATACATCAGCGTCCCATTTTGACACTTTTTATCGATTTATCCCTGCCGCAGAGGGCACAAATGTAATGTGAACCTGCCTAATAATTTCTGTGCGCTGATAGAACCTGTAGCATCTTTCACAGGGTTAAACTACCTTGTTACAATTTGTAAATACTATGTACTGTATTCAACATGTTAGGTAAAGAAACACTGATGTACCGTAGCTTTGATACTGTGTGACATAAATTAATAACATAGAAAAAAGCAAATATCCAGGAAGGTACTGTCAAATCGCAAATTGAACACTTGTCACAGAGACATCTGAAGGGAATGATTTAATGGGTCATAAATTTTTCAGGATTTTAAAATGCGTTGCACATGACAACAGCCATAAGTTACAAGAGGAACTGAAGCTGTTGAGAAGATGATTTATACATATGCATAGCATATAAAATGTGTTATGTGCTATTAAAATATCTATGGTGTCACTTTTGTCCTGCTGATTTATACAAATGGTATCCACTCCATTAATAACTTTTTGTTTCTTTTTTATAGGTAATTATTGTTGTTGAGCTCTGGTAGAGTAGAATTTTTGATTTCTGATTAAGGCGACAAAAATACTAAATTACTTTCCTGGTCCTTTATGGTCTAGTCACACGTACAGTATTCTGTGCAAATTTGACGCGCAGATTTGATGCGCAGGATTTTCTGCTGCATCAAATCTGCGCAGAATCCTGTACGTGTGAATAGACCATAAAAGTATTTTTGAGTGCCATCGTTGCTGTGTTTTAGCCTATGTGGTCATGTATCACAGTGACCAGAACCGCTGTTTTATTGAATGCCTCCATTGAAGGAATTTTATGAAAGCTTTCTAAAGAAGCAAACAAAAAACAAAAAAAATGATCCACTTCTATGTGCTTTTTGGATGTTTTGATGTTCTTGGCATTAAGTAACATGACTAGCTGTAAGCATTTTGGATTTCTCAGTTTTCCAAAAATCGTTGGGTAAGTTTACTTAGGCCTTTAGGCCTGTGTGCTTACACCTGCTCTCTTTTGGCATTTGACTTGAAGTACATTTGCAAAGATCTATATAGACTGGGTGTTCCAGTTTATTGGTGCTCTATAGATTCTGCGGATCTCTGTTGTTGGAGCGATCTATTTTCTTCTATGACTGTGGTATCTGCCTCTTGTCTAGATACAGTGACATGCTTTAACCAGGAAACCTGGCATTGTGGTGCATGCAAATCATTTATTTGTCTAGCTGTGTAGAATGTAAAAGTTGGACAGCACGGTGGCTTCGTTGTTAGCACTGTTACCTTCCAGTGCATCCAGGGTTCAAATCCGAAGGGCAACCCTGCAGTGAGTTTATATGTTCTCCCCGTGTTTGCGTGGGTTTTCTCCCACACTTTAAAAACATACTGAGGTGAATAAAAATTGTGAGCTCCAATCTTTTAATTTATATACAGAAAGAAATAATTATTTTTAAAATAAAATCTATATACCGGAATAGTTGCAGCACTCCCAAAACAATGCATGTGGGTGCCAAACGTCATAGGGCTGATCGGGACCTCTTTAGATATCCAACAAGAAAAGGCGCAGCACTCCAAAGATGTATCCAAATAAAGTGAATTTATTAATCACATGTTACGAACAGCAATGTTTCAGCTCAACACTAGAGCCTTTTTCAAGCCTAGTGACAATCAAGTAAGGGATCGACCAATATCGTTTTTTTATTTTATTTTATTTTTTTAAGGGCCGCTACCGATAATCTGTCACCTTTCAGGCCGACAGCCGATAACTTCTACTGATATTTCGGTATAAGTTATCGGCTATTTCAACCGTAAAGGACCCCCGCTCACCCCCCCCCCCCCCCCCGGCAGGACAGAAGCCGTTACAGATCAATGATTTAAAGCGGGCGCTTCAAATCATTGAACTGCAGCAACTTTTGCGGTGCAGGAGATGGCCACTGCCGCCCCCTTCTCTCCCCCTGCCTGTCCTCAGTCTAACCACCACAGTTGCCCCATCGCCTCCCCCCATCCTCTGCCCACATACCGCCGCCACTGCCCCATTGCCTCCCCCCATCCTCTGGCCACATGCCGCCGCTGCCCCATCCCCTTCCCCCCCAACCTCTACCCACATACCGACGCTGCCCCATCGCCTCACCCCATCCCTGGTGTTATAATTACCTGTTCCCGGGGTTCCGCGATCCTTCTGGCTCCATCGGCATCCTGCGCTGTCACTGTGCGTACTGATGGTGACGTCGCGTTGGGGACGTCACTCGTCACTACGCAACGCCCATAACAGCGCAGGAGCCAGAAGGATCGCGGACCCCTGGGAACAGGTATTTATAACACCGGGGATGGGGTGAGGCAATGGGGGGCGGGGCATTATCTGCATATTGGCAAGATAATTGCCCATACCGATAATGTCCAACATGGCAATTATCGGCCGATAATATCGTCCAAACCTATAATCGGTCGATCCCTAGTAAGGGGATTTTATACCCAATCACAAACCAAGTGCAAAATATCAGCAATAAACACATACAGTGAAATACACAGTGCATATAATAATCATACATTGAGTACTGATAAGTACATATCGTGTAAAATGCCTGGTAAAGACAACATTTTAAAAACAGCGCTTGAAAAGTAATAATCCTATATAATTGAGCATAAACATATATCAATATCACCTGTAAACTTATTAATTTATGCCATGTGTATCAGGAGAAGACTTACAAGCTCCATAGCTGTCATGGGGCCATCGGCTTGTAGTAAATCGCCGTACGCATGCGCCAAACCGTACGTTCACATGACACAGCCACGTCAACGTCTGATCACATGACCAGTCTCCTAGGAAACCGCTGACGCTGACAAGCATCAGTGTGTTCCCAAAGCTGTATACAGGAGACATGCCCTACATCATGTGACCGGTTACCTAGGATACCAATGACTGTGAGCTGTCAGTGGTAAACATATGTATAACAATCATAATCAATGTATTCCCCATTCAAATCACATTTGAATGAACGGAACAAAGATTTCTGGCCACTCGCTAGGCAAAGATATTGTTGTATTATATTATATATTTACGTTTACATTTTCTTTTTTCTTTTCCATGCAGCAAATAAACAAACTAAGAAATCTGACAGATGATGTGGTAAGGATTTCATGTTTTCTTAAATTAAACTGTGCATGTTGGCATGTCCTTAAATATTCTGCATGCTTTCGAAGGCCAATCCATTGGTACAACTAGATATGTGAAGGTCCTGCATGAGGATTCTTCATAAAAGGCAATGATTTTATTTTTTTATGTCAAAGTAGTTATGTCCATAACTTCCAGTACATATACGGTAGGTTCTTGCCGAACAGGATGTTGTTTAACTACTTTTACTTGAAGAAATAAAAAAATTTGCCTTTTATAAAGAATCCTTGTGCCAGACCTTCTCGCTTTGCGCCTTTGGTGTATGGTGGAGTGGCTCCCTGCGCTTCTGTGCAAGTGAAGAAAAGTGCTACAGGTGCGCTGGCTACATCAGTCATTGTGAGCACTCGTATTCAGTGTGAAAGTAGTGTATTTTTCAGACTTATATGTGGAACTTTTCATTCCTGTGTAGTATGAGCATGGCAGCAGCCAAGTGTTATCCTTGTTACAGCTGTGGCCATCTTGTCCACACATGGCGCTTTGGTAACAGATGTATTAAAGGATCCCTGCTATTCTTACAAACTGCGGCATGCCATCATCCGGGGATCATCCTCATATAGAAAAAAAACATCATAGCTGGTTTTAAATATGTTATTGGAGTTTTCAAAAAAAAACTGTTGTAGGAACATTTTGTATAATGTACAATGCATTTGGAAGGTTTTTAGATGTTTTTAGCGTATTTAACTTATTCCACATTTTGTTGTGGTGCGACATTGTGCTAAACAAATTCAAGGTTTACTACATTATTCTGCATTCAATACGGCATAATGAAAAAGTAAAAAACACAATGTTAAATTGTAAAGGGAAAAACTACAGTATTGCATTAACATAAATACTCAGACCCTTTTCTCAGTACTCAGTTGAAGCACCTTTGGCTGTGACAGCCTCCTGTCTTCTTATGGATCATGCTACAAGGTGTGTACCACCTGGGTTTGGGGATTTCGCGTCATTCTTCTCTGCATTCAAAGTTGTCCCGAAGCCGCTCCTGTATGGTCTTGTGGCTTCCTTTTTTACCCCTACTGAATACTTGTAGAGCATGCCTGTAATCTTTGTTACAGCTGGAAAGCCAAAGGTTAAAGAAAACCGTAGAACAGCTGTATCCTTCTTGGTCTCATGGACACAGAAAGTAAGAGGAGGTTGAATACTTGATGACATTTTACCCTCTCCAGCTCCCTCCTAGAGGTCACACAAATTGTTATTCAGCACAGTAAGGATGGGCTCACATCCAGCAATGGAAATTACAAAGTAGTATACTTACCCAGCCCCATCTCCTGCAGGTTTCCTCATCTTCTGGACCCAGCCCTTGTTCTCTTCTTCCACTTCCCTGTGACTTTTTTTTTTTTTTATATTTAGCATTTCACAAAATGCACATTTGATGTAACCATACTTTGCCTTTACTGCAACATCAATTATTTTAGGCACACATTCGTACAGCCAATCAGATGCTTGCCTGAGGATTTTGTATGATGGATAACTATCTGCATATGTTTCTCATCCTTGAGGACACCATTTATCCCCTGGCTGGCTTTCTGGCTGAGTTATTAGTCATTAATCCCCAACACAGTTTGCTGATATACGTCGCCAAACATGCAAGGAGCCTCCACCATGCTTTGTTTCCTGCAGACACTCACTGTTATACAGCTCTTCAGACCTTCTGCACACAGTCCCCCTTCTGTTATAGTCGGATGTTTTAAATTTTGACTCATCAGTCCAGAGCACCTTCTGCCATTTTTCTGCCCCCAGTTCCTATGTCTTAAATTATTATTGACTCCCTTGCCTTTTTTTCCCCATCAATGTTTTGACTTTTTGGCCACGGTTTTTCCAAACAGTAGATGAGTGCACAGTTACTTTTTTTTCATTTTTTTGAACAGGTTTAGCATTTGAAATCGACAAAAAGAAGAGCAGCTCACTAAGGCTATAGGGCAGGGGTCTGTAACCTTTAAGACAAAAAGAGCCACTTGGACCCGTTTCCGAAGGGAAAAAAAAACTGGGAGCCGCAAAACCCCCCTCCCCTCTGATGCACTGGTTGGGAAACACTGGCATACACACACACAAAAGGGACTACAACTCCCAGCATGTGTCATTCAGGAGTCTTCAGTCTGTGGTATAACACCAGCATGCTGCCTCTGTAGTCTCCTGGGGGTTGTAGTTCACCAACACCTCTATTGTATCTTAGTAGTCTCCTGGGAGTTGTAGTTCACCAACACCTCTATTTTATCTTAGTAGTCTCCTGGGAGTTGTAGTTCACAAACACCTCTATTGTATCTTAGTAGTCTCCTGGGGGTTGTAGTTCACCAACACCTCTATTGTATCTTAGTATTCTCCTGGGAGTTGCAGTTCATACACCAGTGTTTCCCAACCAGGGTGCCTCCAGATGTTGCAAAACTACTACTCCCAGCATTCCCTGGTTGGGAAACACTGGCATACACACACACATAAGAGGGACTACAACTCCCAGCATGTGTCATTCAGCAGTCCCCGTCCCCCCCCCCCCCATCATTCCCTGTATGATATTTATTCCCCTGCAGTCTTTACATCCCCAGCCTGTGTAATATGTCTCCTCACATATAGAAATCATCCCCAGCCCGTGCAGTGTAATATGTCTCCTCACATATAGAAATCATCCCCAGCCCCTACAGTGCAGTATGTCTCCTCACATATAGAAATCATCCCCAGCCCCTACAGTGCAGTATGTCTCCTCACATATAGAAATCATCCCCAGCCCGTGCAGTGTAGTATGTCTCCTCACATATAGAAATCATCCCCAGCCCGTGCAGTGTAATATGTCTCCTCACATATAGAAATCATCCCCAGCCCCTGAAGTGCAGTATGTCTCCTCACATATAGAAATCATCCCCAGCCCCTGCAGTGCAGCATGTCTCCTCACATATAGAAATCATCCCCAGCCCGTGCAGTGTAATATGTCTCCTCACATATAGAAATCATCCCCAGCCCCTGCAGTGTAATATGTCTCCTCACATATAGAAATCTTCCCCAGCCCCTGCAGTGTAATATGTCTCCTCACATATAGAAATCATCCCCAGCCCGTGCAGTGCAGTATGTCTCCTCACATATAGAAATCATCCCCAGCCCGTGCAGTGTAGTAGGTCTCCTCACATATAGAAATCATCCCCAGCCCCTGCAGTGTAATATGTCTCCCCACATATAGAAATCATCCCCAGCCCGTGCAGTGTAATATGTCTCCTCACATATAGAAATCATCCCCAGCCCCTGAAGTGCAGTATGTCTCCTCACATATAGAAATCATCCCCAGCCCGTGCAGTGTAATATGTCTCCTCACATATAGAAATCATCCCCAGCCCCTGCAGTGTAATATGTCTCCTCACATATAGAAATCATCCCCAGCCCCTGCAGTGTAATATGTCTCCTCACATATAGAAATCATCCCCAGCCCCTGCAGTGTAATATGTCTCCTCACATATAGAAATCATCCCCAGCCCCTGCAGTGCAGTATGTCTCCTCACATATAGAAATCATCCCCAGCCCCTGCAGTGTAATATGTCTCCTCACATATAGAAATCATCCCCAGCCCGTGCAGTGCAGTATGTCTCCTCACATATAGAAATCATCCCCAGCCCGTGCAGTGTAGTAGGTCTCCTCACATATAGAAATCATCCCCAGCCCCTGCAGTGTAATATGTCTCCTCACATATAGAAATCATCCCCAGCCCCTGCAGTGCAGTATGTCTCCTCACATATAGAAATCATCCCCAGCCCGTGCAGTGTAGTAGGTCTCCTCACATATAGAAATCATCCCCAGCCCGTGCAGTGTAATATGTCTCCTCACATATAGAAATCATCCCCAGCCCCTGCAGTGTAATATGTCTCCTCACATATAGAAATCATCCCCAGCCCCTGCAGTGCAGTATGTCTCCTCACATATAGAAATCATCCCCAGCCCGTGCAGTGCAGTATGTCTCCTCACATATAGAAATCACCCCCAGCCCCTGCAGTGCAGTATGTCTCCTCACATATAGAAATCATCCCCAGCCCCTGCAGTGTAATGTCTCCTCACATATAGAAATCATCCCCAGCCCGTGCAGTGCAGTATGTCTCCTCACATATAGAAATCATCCCCAGCCCCTGCAGTGCAGTATGTCTCCTCACATATAGAAATCATCCCCAGCCCCTGCAGTGTAATAGGTCTCCTCACATATAGAAATCATCCCCAGCCCGTGCAGTGTAATAGGTCTCCTCACATATAGAAATCATCCCCAGCCCGTGCAGTGTAATATGTCTCCTCACATATAGAAATCATCCCCAGCCCCTGCAGTGTAATATGTCTCCTCACATATAGAAATCATCCCCAGCCCCTGCAGTGTAATATGTCTCCTCACATATAGAAATCATCCCCAGCCCCTGCAGTGCAGTATGTCTCCTCACATATAGAAATCATCCCCAGCCCCTGCAGTGTAATATGTCTCCTCACATATAGAAATCATCCCCAGCCCGTGCAGTGCAGTATGTCTCCTCACATATAGAAATCATCCCCAGCCCGTGCAGTGTAGTAGGTCTCCTCACATATAGAAATCATCCCCAGCCCCTGCAGTGTAATGTCTCCCCACATATAGAAATCATCCCCAGCCCGTGCAGTGTAATATGTCTCCTCACATATAGAAATCATCCCCAGCCCGTGCAGTGCAGTATGTCTCCTCACATATAGAAATCATCCCCAGCCCCTGCAGTGCAGTATGTCTCCTCACATATAGAAATCATCCCCAGCCCCTGCAGTGTAATGTCTCCTCACATATAGAAATCATCCCCAGCCCCTGCAGTGTAATATGTCTCCTCACATATAGAAATCATCCCCAGCCCCTGCAGTGTAATATGTCTCCTCACATATAGAAATCATCCCCAGCCCCTGCAGTGTAATATGTCTCCTCACATATAGAAATCATCCCCAGCCCCTGCAGTGTAATGTCTCCTCACATATAGAAATCATCCCCAGCCCCTGCAGTGTAATATGTCTCCTCACAGATAGAAATCATCCCCAGCCCCTGCAGTGCAGTATGTCTCCTCACATATAGAAATCATCCCCAGCCCCTGCAGTGCAGTATGTCTCCTCACATATAGAAATCATCCCCAGCCCCTGCAGTGTAATATGTCTCCTCACATATAGAAATCATCCCCAGCCCCTGCAGTGTAATATGTCTCCTCACATATAGAAATCATCCCCAGCCCCTGCAGTGTAATATGTCTCCTCACATATAGAAATCATCCCCAGCCCCTGCAGTGTAATATGTCTCCTCACATATAGAAATCATCCCCAGCCCCTGCAGTGCAGTATGTCTCCTCACATATAGAAATCATCCCCAGCCCGTGCAGTGTAGTAGGTCTCCTCACATATAGAAATCATCCCCAGCCCGTGCAGTGTAATATGTCTCCTCACATATAGAAATCATCCCCAGCCCCTGCAGTGTAATATGTCTCCTCACATATAGAAATCATCCCCAGCCCCTGCAGTGCAGTATGTCTCCTCACATATAGAAATCATCCCCAGCCCGTGCAGTGCAGTATGTCTCCTCACATATAGAAATCACCCCCAGCCCCTGCAGTGCAGTATGTCTCCTCACATATAGAAATCATCCCCAGCCCCTGCAGTGTAATGTCTCCTCACATATAGAAATCATCCCCAGCCCCTGCAGTGTAATATGTCTCCTCACATATAGAAATCATCCCCAGCCCCTGCAGTGTAATATGTCTCCTCACATATAGAAATCATCCCCAGCCCCTGCAGTGTAATGTCTCCTCACATATAGAAATCATCCCCAGCCCCTGCAGTGTAATATGTCTCCTCACATATAGAAATCATCCCCAGCCCCTGCAGTGTAATAGGTCTCCTCACATATAGAAATCATCCCCAGCCCGTGCAGTGTAATAGGTCTCCTCACATATAGAAATCATCCCCAGCCCGTGCAGTGTAATATGTCTCCTCACATATAGAAATCATCCCCAGCCCCTGCAGTGTAATATGTCTCCTCACATATAGAAATCATCCCCAGCCCCTGCAGTGTAATATGTCTCCTCACATATAGAAATCATCCCCAGCCCCTGCAGTGCAGTATGTCTCCTCACATATAGAAATCATCCCCAGCCCCTGCAGTGTAATATGTCTCCTCACATATAGAAATCATCCCCAGCCCGTGCAGTGCAGTATGTCTCCTCACATATAGAAATCATCCCCAGCCCGTGCAGTGTAGTAGGTCTCCTCACATATAGAAATCATCCCCAGCCCCTGCAGTGTAATGTCTCCCCACATATAGAAATCATCCCCAGCCCGTGCAGTGTAATATGTCTCCTCACATATAGAAATCATCCCCAGCCCGTGCAGTGCAGTATGTCTCCTCACATATAGAAATCACCCCCAGCCCCTGCAGTGCAGTATGTCTCCTCACATATAGAAATCATCCCCAGCCCCTGCAGTGTAATGTCTCCTCACATATAGAAATCATCCCCAGCCCCTGCAGTGTAATATGTCTCCTCACATATAGAAATCATCCCCAGCCCCTGCAGTGTAATATGTCTCCTCACATATAGAAATCATCCCCAGCCCCTGCAGTGTAATATGTCTCCTCACATATAGAAATCATCCCCAGCCCCTGCAGTGTAATGTCTCCTCACATATAGAAATCATCCCCAGCCCCTGCAGTGTAATATGTCTCCTCACAGATAGAAATCATCCCCAGCCCCTGCAGTGCAGTATGTCTCCTCACATATAGAAATCATCCCCAGCCCCTGCAGTGCAGTATGTCTCCTCACATATAGAAATCATCCCCAGCCCCTGCAGTGTAATATGTCTCCTCACATATAGAAATCATCCCCAGCCCCTGCAGTGTAATATGTCTCCTCACATATAGAAATCATCCCCAGCCCCTGCAGTGTAATATGTCTCCTCACATATAGAAATCATCCCCAGCCCCTGCAGTGTAATATGTCTCCTCACATATAGAAATCATCCCCAGCCCCTGCAGTGTAATATGTCTCCTCACATATAGAAATCATCCCCAGCCCCTGCAGTGTAATATGTCTCCTCACATATAGAAATCATCCCCAGCCCCTGCAGTGTAATATGTCTCCTCACATATAGAAATCATCCCCAGCCCCTGCAGTGCAGTATGTCTCCTCACATATAGAAATCATCCCCAGCCCCTGCAGTGCAGTATGTCTCCTCACATATAGAAATCATCCCCAGCCCCTGCAGTGTAATATGTCTCCTCACATATAGAAATCATCCCCAGCCCCTGCAGTGCAGTATGTCTCCTCACATATAGAAATCATCCCCAGCCCGTGCAGTGCAGTATGTCTCCTCACATATAGAAATCACCCCCAGCCCCTGCAGTGCAGTATGTCTCCTCACATATAGAAATCATCCCCAGCCCGTGCAGTGTAATATGTCTCCTCACATATAGAAATCATCCCCAGCCCCTGCAGTGTAATATGTCTCCTCACATATAGAAATCATCCCCAGCCCCTGCAGTGTAATGTCTCCTCACATATAGAAATCATCCCCAGCCCGTGCAGTGTAATATGTCTCCTCACATATAGAAATCATCCCCAGCCCCTGCAGTGTAATGTCTCCTCACATATAGAAATCATCCCCAGCCCGTGCAGTGCAGTATGTCTCCTCACATATAGAAATCATCCCCAGCCCCTGCAGTGCAGTATGTCTCCTCACATATAGAAATCATCCCCAGCCCGTGCAGTGTAATGTCTCCTCACATATAGAAATCATCCCCAGCCCCTGCAGTGCAGTATGTCTCCTCACATATAGAAATCATCCCCAGCCCCTGCAGTGTAATATGTCTCCTCACATATATAGAAATCATCCCCAGCCCCTGCAGTGTAATGTCTCCTCACATATAGAAATCATCCCCAGCCCCTGCAGTGTAATATGTCTCCTCACAGATAGAAATCATCCCCAGCCCCTGCAGTGCAGTATGTCTCCTCACATATAGAAATCATCCCCAGCCCCTGCAGTGCAGTATGTCTCCTCACATATAGAAATCATCCCCAGCCCCTGCAGTGTAATATGTCTCCCCACATATAGAAATCATCCCCAGCCCGTGCAGTGTAATATGTCTCCTCACATATAGAAATCATCCCCAGCCCCTGCAGTGTAATATGTCTCCTCACATATAGAAATCATCCCCAGCCCCTGCAGTGCAGTATGTCTCCTCACATATAGAAATCATCCCCAGCCCGTGCAGTGCAGTATGTCTCCTCACATATAGAAATCACCCCCAGCCCCTGCAGTGCAGTATGTCTCCTCACATATAGAAATCATCCCCAGCCCCTGCAGTGTAATATGTCTCCTCACATATAGAAATCATCCCCAGCCCGTGCAGTGCAGTATGTCTCCTCACATATAGAAATCATCCCCAGCCCCTGCAGTGTAATATGTCTCCTCACATATAGAAATCATCCCCAGCCCGTGCAGTGTAATATGTCTCCTCACATATAGAAATCATCCCCAGCCCCTGCAGTGTAATGTCTCCTCACATATAGAAATCATCCCCAGCCCGTGCAGTGCAGTATGTCTCCTCACATATAGAAATCATCCCCAGCCCCTGCAGTGCAGTATGTCTCCTCACATATAGAAATCATCCCCAGCCCGTGCAGTGTAATATGTCTCCTCACATATAGAAATCATCCCCAGCCCCTGCAGTGCAGTATGTCTCCTCACATATAGAAATCATCCCCAGCCCCTGCAGTGTAATATGTCTCCTCACATATAGAAATCATCCCCAGCCCCTGCAGTGTAATGTCTCCTCACATATAGAAATCATCCCCAGCCCCTGCAGTGTAATATGTCTCCTCACAGATAGAAATCATCCCCAGCCCCTGCAGTGCAGTATGTCTCCTCACATATAGAAATCATCCCCAGCCCCTGCAGTGCAGTATGTCTCCTCACATATAGAAATCATCCCCAGCCCGTGCAGTGCAGTATGTCTCCTCACATATAGAAATCACCCCCAGCCCCTGCAGTGCAGTATGTCTCCTCACATATAGAAATCATCCCCAGCCCCTGCAGTGTAATATGTCTCCTCACATATAGAAATCATCCCCAGCCCCTGCAGTGTAATAGGTCTCCTCACATATAGAAATCATCCCCAGCCCCTGCAGTGTAATAGGTCTCCTCACATATAGAAATCATCCCCAGCCCGTGCAGTGTAATATGTCTCCTCACATATAGAAATCATCCCCAGCCCCTGAAGTGCAGTATGTCTCCTCACATATAGAAATCATCCCCAGCCCCTGCAGTGTAATATGTCTCCTCACATATAGAAATCATCCCCAGCCCGTGCAGTGTAATATGTCTCCTCACATATAGAAATCATCCCCAGCCCCTGCAGTGTAATGTCTCCTCACATATAGAAATCATCCCCAGCCCGTGCAGTGCAGTATGTCTCCTCACATATAGAAATCATCCCCAGCCCCTGCAGTGCAGTATGTCTCCTCACATATAGAAATCATCCCCAGCCCCTGCAGTGCAGTATGTCTCCTCACATATAGAAATCATCCCCAGCCCCTGCAGTGTAGTATGTCTCCTCACATATAGAAATCATCCCCAGCCCGTGCAGTGCAGTATGTCTCCTCACATATAGAAATCACCCCCAGCCCCTGCAGTGCAGTATGTCTCCTCACATATAGAAATCATCCCCAGCCCCTGCAGTGTAATATGTCTCCTCACATATAGAAATCATCCCCAGCCCGTGCAGTGCAGTATGTCTCCTCACATATAGAAATCATCCCCAGCCCCTGCAGTGTAATATGTCTCCTCACATATAGAAATCATCCCCAGCCCGTGCAGTGTAATATGTCTCCTCACATATAGAAATCATCCCCAGCCCCTGCAGTGTAGTATGTCTCCTCACATATAGAAATCATCCCCAGCCCGTGCAGTGCAGTATGTCTCCTCACATATAGAAATCACCCCCAGCCCCTGCAGTGCAGTATGTCTCCTCACATATAGAAATCATCCCCAGCCCCTGCAGTGTAATATGTCTCCTCACATATAGAAATCATCCCCAGCCCGTGCAGTGCAGTATGTCTCCTCACATATAGAAATCATCCCCAGCCCCTGCAGTGTAATATGTCTCCTCACATATAGAAATCATCCCCAGCCCGTGCAGTGTAATATGTCTCCTCACATATAGAAATCATCCCCAGCCCCTGCAGTGTAATGTCTCCTCACATATAGAAGTCATCCCCAGCCCGTGCAGTGTAATATGTCTCCTCACATATAGAAATCATCCCCAGCCCCTGCAGTGTAATATGTCTCCTCACATATAGAAATCATCCCCAGCCCGTGCAGTGTAATATGTCTCCTCACATATAGAAATCATCCCCAGCCCCTGCAGTGTAATATGTCTCCTCACATATAGAAATCATCCCCAGCCCCTGCAGTGTAATATGTCTCCTCACATATAGAAATCATCCCCAGCCCGTGCAGTGTAGTATGTCTCCTCACATATAGAAATCATCCCCAGCCCCTGCAGTGTAATATGTCTCCTCACATATAGAAATCATCCCCAGCCCCTGCAGTGTAGTATGTCTCCTCACATATAGAAATCATCCCCAGCCCGTGCAGTGCAGTATGTCTCCTCACATATAGAAATCACCCCCAGCCCCTGCAGTGCAGTATGTCTCCTCACATATAGAAATCATCCCCAGCCCCTGCAGTGTAATATGTCTCCTCACATATAGAAATCATCCCCAGCCCGTGCAGTGCAGTATGTCTCCTCACATATAGAAATCATCCCCAGCCCCTGCAGTGTAATATGTCTCCTCACATATAGAAATCATCCCCAGCCCGTGCAGTGTAATATGTCTCCTCACATATAGAAATCATCCCCAGCCCCTGCAGTGTAGTATGTCTCCTCACATATAGAAATCATCCCCAGCCCGTGCAGTGCAGTATGTCTCCTCACATATAGAAATCACCCCCAGCCCCTGCAGTGCAGTATGTCTCCTCACATATAGAAATCATCCCCAGCCCCTGCAGTGTAATATGTCTCCTCACATATAGAAATCATCCCCAGCCCGTGCAGTGCAGTATGTCTCCTCACATATAGAAATCATCCCCAGCCCCTGCAGTGTAATATGTCTCCTCACATATAGAAATCATCCCCAGCCCGTGCAGTGTAATATGTCTCCTCACATATAGAAATCATCCCCAGCCCCTGCAGTGTAGTATGTCTCCTCACATATAGAAATCATCCCCAGCCCGTGCAGTGCAGTATGTCTCCTCACATATAGAAATCACCCCCAGCCCCTGCAGTGCAGTATGTCTCCTCACATATAGAAATCATCCCCAGCCCCTGCAGTGTAATATGTCTCCTCACATATAGAAATCATCCCCAGCCCGTGCAGTGCAGTATGTCTCCTCACATATAGAAATCATCCCCAGCCCCTGCAGTGTAATATGTCTCCTCACATATAGAAATCATCCCCAGCCCGTGCAGTGTAATATGTCTCCTCACATATAGAAATCATCCCCAGCCCCTGCAGTGTAATGTCTCCTCACATATAGAAGTCATCCCCAGCCCGTGCAGTGTAATATGTCTCCTCACATATAGAAATCATCCCCAGCCCCTGCAGTGTAATATGTCTCCTCACATATAGAAATCATCCCCAGCCCGTGCAGTGTAATATGTCTCCTCACATATAGAAATCATCCCCAGCCCCTGCAGTGTAATATGTCTCCTCACATATAGAAATCATCCCCAGCCCCTGCAGTGTAATATGTCTCCTCACATATAGAAATCATCCCCAGCCCGTGCAGTGTAGTATGTCTCCTCACATATAGAAATCATCCCCAGCCTGTGCAGTGTAGTATGTCTCCTCACATAAAGAAATCATCCCCAGCCCCTGCAGTGTAATATGTCTCCTCACAGATAGAAATCATCCCCAGCCCCTGCAGTGTAATGTCTCCTCACACATAGAAATCTTCCCCAGCACCTGCAGTGCAGTATGTCTCCTCTCCCCTCACCCGCTCTGTGTTTGCCCTGTGCAAACATGAAACCTCCCCGTGAAAAATTAGGTCCTGTGTGTACAGAGCTGGGGGAGGAGCTTTTCCCCCGTGAAAACATGAAACCTCCCTGTGAAAAATGAGGTCCTGTGTGTAAAGAGAAGAGGGAGGAGCTGTGTCCGTCCCCACTCTCCCACTGTCTCCTTGTATTATGCAGAGCTGCGCTCTCGCGCTCTCCATCCTCCGTGAGGGGGCGTGGCTTAATTATCTGCAGACGTGCGGTGAAAAAATCAAACCCATGGCTCTGCCCTCGATCCTCCCCGCTGTAGCTTCGGAAAACTTGCCCCTCCCTTATTCACCTCACACCGGAGCCGCTGCAAAGGTGTAAAAGAGCCACATGCGGCTGCGGGTTGCCGACCCCTGCTATAGGGGGTGCCGAGGTTAACTGAGTGGCACTGAATACTTGAAGTGCCTAGCCGGATAGTGTAATAGTGTAAAAACTGAGGGTACAGTCCTCAAAGCACTCCCTAATGGGATACCATGAGGAGGGGGGGGGGGGGGGGAGAGAATGTAGGGCAAGAAGGAAGAAAAAGGGAGAGATGAAAGGGAAGATAGCTACAACACTGGATAAAATATACAAATATGCTTTATTATTATACTTGGTGCAAGGTCATGGGTAGTGAGAGAAAGAGGATGTTTAAACTACCCTCCACCTTGTACCAAGTATAATAATAAAGCATATTTGTTTATTTTATCCAGTGTTGTAGCTATCTTCCCTTTCCTCTCTCCCATTTTCTTCCTTTTCCCCCTCCCCCCATAGTATCCTATTAGAGTGTGCTTTGAAGACTGTAACCCCCTCACTTTTTTTTTTTATTTTTTTTTAACAGTTTAAGCTTGTGTTCTATGCATAGTCTGTCCCTCCAATCTAATGCTGTTATGTGCTTTATTCCAGACTACTTCTGTCAACTAGGGCAAAATCACAGGGCAGACATATACCCTTAGGGCTAGTTCACCCTGAGGATATTCAGGCAGACTTATCAGACTCCATTGCTTTTATTGTTCACACAGAGTAATTTCTATGTGGAATTTTCTGGCATGCATCAGAGTTCTGCCATAAAAATGGACAAGTAAATGAAGTGCATATTAAGAGGATCTGAGAACCTTTTTCAAATACACTATTTTTGCCTGTTTTATGTAGCTAGCAGTGCTGTCCTTGCACCAGAAGTGAATACAGTCTTACATAAGAATACACCAGAGACTGATTTGAAAACATTCAGGAACCTTAAAGCGTATCTGTCACAGTGCAAAAGAAAAAAGTGTCTAGGACCTATGTATCCCAAACAAGTAGCATTTATATGTTGCTCACTTGCTTTTTGTTCTTGCCTTATGGAGGGGGCGTGTCCATCTCTCTCCCTCATTCTTTACTGTGGATGAATCATCTGCTCTGAGTCTGGGAGCAGCCTGGCAGTCTGCAAATCACTGCACAGTAGATTTTATGCATACATTTTTTATCTGTTAGGCTGGATGCTAATCAATATAACTTTCATTATGTGTGTCATTCAGCTTTCACAGACTCCTTAAAGAAGCTGATCAGACATTGTTATTCAGGAGTAAGAGAAAGCGTTGGCTGTTCAAGCATGCTGAGAGTTGTAGTTTTGCATTGCAACAGCTGGAGCTGCAGTGTTTATAAAGCACTGTTAGAGCAGTGTTGCCTTTAGCTGTGGCAAAACTACAACTCCCAGTGCCCACATATCCTTTGTCTGGAGTTTTGCAAGAGCTGAAGGCACACAGCTGGAGAATACACAGCTCTAAAGCATAGTTTTACAAAGACTATACCCCTAGATGTTGCAAAACTACAACTCCAATCATGCATGCTGGAGTTTTTAGCAACATCTGAAGGCTGTATTGGTGCAAAGTTGATCTATACTGGATACCAACACACTTAACGGCCGGTATCAAATATGCTGCAAAATACAGAGTAGTCTGTCTGCATATAGAGAGAACCCCTAGTGGCAGCTATTAAAATTTTTTTTAATTTTTTATTTTTTTTTGTAAAATGTTCATTTTTTTTAAATGTAATATTTAAAAAAAAGTAATCTTATCAGTAGTACTTGAAAATATAAAAAGTTCTTCAAAATCACAGTGTCTCTTTAAAGGGTATGTTTAATCCCTTAATGACGCAGCAATTTTTCGATTTTGCGTTTTTTCATTTTTTCCTCCGTCTTTTAAAATCCATAAATCTTCAAATTGTTCATCAATTTTCTGTATATTGGGCTTGATGTTTGCCGGTCTTATTGTACTTTGTAATGACATCACTCATTTTACCACAAAATGTATGGTGAAGCCCCCCCAAAAAAAATGTATGGGGCAAAACAAAAAAAAAAAAGCATCATTATGCAAATTTAAGGGGGTTACGTTTACTTTTTTGGTAAAAATGATACATTATTGTTGTTCTGTAGGTACATACGATTACAAAGATACCTTATTTTTATAGGTTTTTGTTTTATTTTGCTAGTGAAAAAAAATAACACACCTATAACTTTTTCTGTAAACAGGGCTGTATGAGGGCTCATTTTTTGTGCTGTGATCCGTCGTTTTTAACGGTACCATTTTTGTTTTAATTGACTTTTTCATCACTTTTTATGAATTTTTTTCTGCTATAGTTAGTGACCAAAAATGTGTAATTCGAGACTATTGTATTTTATGTTTACGCCATTGTTAGGGGGAGGGGGTTATGCACATTTATTACTTTTTTATTTTTTTTATTTTATTTTTTGTCTACATAGGGGACTATTTCATGGAATCTCTCGATTCCCAACACTGATCAATCCTGGGCTATTATGCAGCATTGATCAGTGTTATCTGTGCTTTGTTGCTCTAGCCTGCCAAAGCAGGCTAGAGCAACACACAGGATCGAACGGCATGGAGGAAGGTAGAGACATCCCGGCCGGCAGTGAAGGTGATTGCCCCGCGGTGGTCCTGATCACCCATAGCAATAGTTAACGGCTTTAGGTCCCATTGTTAGCTTTGATTGCGGGATCTAAATGATTAATAGCCTAGCAGTGGTGATTGCCACTGCAGGCTATTAGCTGTGGCCCCTGGCTTTTGATTCCATCTGGGGGCCTCGCAGTATGGAGCAGAATGATGTCACAATCCTATTCCTTAGCTGCTCCCCCATTCCCAGGACATACCCATATGTCATGAGGAGGGTAGGAGTTACACAGAGTAAAAATAATGGGGGAGATTTATCAAGCCTGAAACCCTAATTGTCTAGTTTTTGAAAGACCATGCTAGCACCTCATACTCACAGGATCCCTACCAGCACCCTCATACTTTACTACCTCAGAGGAGTGCATTGTATAATTTGACCTGAGGAAGGCACTGTTTGTGTGCCGAAATGTGTCGTCCGTATTGTCAAAAATAAAAAAATCCATTGTCCTGTGCTGGCCTGAGTCCCTCTTTTTGTGTCAACCCCTTGAGCAGTGCCTCCAAGACAGTATTTTTCTTCCTATTACTTGCTTAATATATAGAAGGGGGTCCTCTCAAATAGGTTGTCTTCTGGAAAAGTTTGACTATAGAATGAGAGCTAAATTTTTATTATTTCATTATCCTATTTCGCATACATATGTTGTTGGTAACCAAAGATGACTAGAAAAAGAGTCCCTTAGAAAAATATGAATCTGCTGACACTGACCAAATGAGAAACGTCAAGTATCCAGCTGTGTGGACATGCGGTTCCGGGCGCCAGGCATGTACATTTTTTTTCATGCACTTAGCCCTGCATTGGGCAAGCAGGGACGGACCTCTAATTTTCATACGCCGGCGCTCAGGGTGTATGGAGCAGGCTCTTGACTGGCGGCCCAAGTGGATTGTTGTAGCTTTGGGGCCACTGCTAATAGCTGGCCTGCCAGGTTCCCTGTGGCCGACTATTAACCCTTTAGATCACCACTGTTAGCTTTGACAGCGGTGACCTTATAACCATCCCTGGTGGTCTAGTGGGGGCCTAATCACCCCCCCCTCTCTCGATCCACTATATCCACCTCTAATCCTTTTGGCTCCGTGGATCAGTATTTGATTAAGCATGCCTAGTGCAGGCTCAATCAGATTAGCAAATATCACACAGATCAATGGAGTTCATTAGAACTTCATTGATCTGTACGAGGAGTCTATTGATTCCTTTTTAAAGTCCCCTAAGGGATTAATAGTATGTGTAAAAAAAAAAAAAGTTTAAAAAACACATATCCCTTCCATGTTAAAAGTTCACATCACCCCCCCTTTCACGTTTTTCATATAAAACATGTAAACATGATTAAAATAAAATAATTTGGTATTGATCCATGCGTAATTGTCTGAACTATTAAAGTATAACATTATACATCCCATACGGTCAATGGCATTTACGGAACATCCCATCCCAGAAAGAAATGACGTAAAAAGTGATGAAAAAGTCAGATCAATAACAAAATGGTACCGATACAAACAGCAGATTACGGCACAAAAATTAGCCCTCATTCAGCTCAGTATACAAAAAAAATTATAATTTATAGGGGTCAGAAAGTGGCAATTAAAAAAAAATACAAAAAACTATAATTTTTTTCAAGTTAGTAACACATGAAGGAAACTTTACGAATTTGGTATTGCTGTAATCAGGGTGACCTAAAGTATCACAATAACATGTAAGTTTGACCACAAGGTGAATGGCGTTAAAAAAGAAAATCCCCAATTTATTTATTTTTTTCAATTTTACTTCACAAATAATTTTCTTTTTGTTTCAGAACAAATGTTATCGAAAAATAAAAGGTGTCATTACAAGGTACCAGGGAAGAGATAGACACTTGCACTAAAGTGTAGACAAACTGGGTCCTGTATAAAGGATTCTCTATGGAGATGTCCGTGTATAAGCTGAACCTGGGGGTGCATACTTCCGGAACATAAGTCCATGAATATCCAAAAAAAGGAAAAAAGACCAAGGCACTCACCCTTTCTGTCAGCAAACATGGAGGGACTTTATTTGAACATCCAACGTTCAGTTACATCACACGGGAGAAGTAAAAGGCAAACAACTGCTAGAGCTGCAGGAGGAACGGACAGCGGCGGAGCCACCCCCGTTTCGCGGCCAAAGCACCACTTGGTCACTACGTAGGCGTGACCAAACGGTGCTTTGACTGCGAAACGGGGCCGCCGCTCCTCCTGCAGCTCTTGCAGCTGTTTGCCCTTTACTTCTCCCGTGTGATGTAACTGCACTTTGGATGTTCAAATAAAGTCCCTCCATGTTTGTTGACAGAAAGGAGTGCCATGGTCTTCTTAATTTTTTTTTTCTTTTTTTTTTTTTTTTGGATTTTCATTACAAAGTACAATTGGTAGCGCAAAAGACAAGCCCTCATATGGGTCTGTAGATGGAAAAATAAGACTTATGGCTATTGGGCGAGGAGGAAAAAAAATGAAAGTGCAAAAACTAAATAAACAAACTAATAAAGACCTTATTTACAGACTATTTTTTGGTTGAAATTATTTTGTGTACCAGGAAAGTGGAGCGCCATGAAGGACAAGTAGATTGTGCTCTGTTTTAGTCCCTTGGACAAGTAGTTTTGTTTTAAATTTCCACACCCCTGACCCTGAGTATCATTGCTCCACAAATCCACCATGTCTTCATGTTTTCTGACCGTGCCACCATTTTGCCTGTGTTGTCTGGTACTACATATAAACTCTATTAAATCCTGCCACCAATTCCTCACTCTTCTGATATCTCTCTCAATCCCAGAATAAGAATGCTGTATAATAATTCACCCTGTGTGTATATATTGTTTCCGGTTTGCAATGAGCATTTCACTTGTATTGCACTATACTAAATATGTTCATTCAATGCATGATTTTATACGCATGGAAAACCTTAATAAATAGAAAGTTATCCTTCTGAACATGGTCAAATGTCACGTGGTAGAGGAATGAAGGGTTGCAGTAACATTTACACAGTTTTGGGTAATTGATTCTGTGTCTTTGATCATCAGCTACAATGGTGAAGGTCATTTAAATCATGTCACAGAATGGCGCCTTTATTCTGCAATTTCTTCTTCATTTAAATGTATGTCTGCATCACAAAAAGAGGCAGAAAGGTAATTGATTTCCAAGCCGAGCCAAATAATGCAGTATTTTCTTCATATAAAGGTCTGTTTGTGCTCTCTTTGAGATTAACCTAATGCCCTAATGATTTTGCATGTCTGAAATATTGAACAATAGGATTGTCTAGATAATTTGAAGCATTTCAAGGTTTATTGTTTATATCACCTTTTGGAGGTTGTAGGCATTCCTTTATGTACTAGGTACTACTATTTCACTCATGGAAGTCATTGATGTGAGCTAAAATATTCCTTGTCCTTATTACATTGAACAAATGTGCTAGTGTGGCAGTGTGCTGATAGTGTATCCTGCAGAGTTAAACAGGCATTTCTATTACAATAATGATGTTAATGAAGAGTGCTTTCTCTGTTAAGAAGCTAAATTCATTTATTTTACCCTCTCTAGAGCTACCCACAAAGGACTAGTTTTAGGGTAACCTGAATAGTGCTACTTCTCACCCACAACTGCTGATCCTGAAAATGTGTCTGAAACAACTGGTACAGATGAAGTATGTGATGTGTAAGGGTGCGTTCACACGCTCTGTTTTTGCGGATTTTCCGCAGCGTATTTGAAAGGGGCGGGCTCTTCTCGGCTGTCCATAGCAGATTGTCCGCGGCGGAATTTACGCTGCGGAAAATCCACCGTAGTCCCTACTGACTTCAATGGGGCTTGCGGCGGATTTTCTGCAGCGTAAATTCCGCTGCGGACAATCTGCTATGGACAGCCGAGAAGAGCCCGCCCCTTTCAAATACGCTGCGGAAAACCTGCAAAAACAAAGAGCGTGTGAACGCACCCTAAAGCGGCATTTACAATTCTGATGTCCCAGAAGCAGGACTCTTGTCATCATCTTGTCATGTTTCAAGTGACCCATGGTTGTCTAAACTGGACATCCCTTTTATTATATTTAGAAGCCTTTTCATGTCTTGGTGACAAGGCAGACGTTTAGATTGATGGGGGTTCAGTTGCTGAGACTCCAAATAATAGCTAAACCAAAGGGGCACAACACTTGGCTACAATTTGCGTCCCCTCAGGAGTGGTTGGCTTTACCTAAATCACCTCAGAAATATGAACAGAATGTTCTTTAGATCCATAGAAAGCGCATGAATCCTACATAAATAGTTATTTCACAGGCAAGCAGTGATTGTTGGTAATGTCTGTACAGTAACTTGATTACCCTTCCCTTAAGGGGTACTCCGCTGGAAAACATTTTATTTTAAATCCACTGGTGCCAAAAATTGAAAAGATTTGTAAATCACTTCTATTTAAAAATCTTAATCCTTCCAGTACATATCAGCTGCTGTATACTACAGAGGAAGTTCTCTTCTTTTTGAATTTCCTTTGTCTGACCACAGTGCTCTCTGCTGACACTTCTGTCCATGTCAGGTACTGTCCAGAAAAGAATGTTTGCTATGGGGATTTGCTACTACTCTGGACAGTTTCTAAAATGGACAGAGGTGTCAGCAGAGAGCACTGTGGTCAGACAGAAAGAAAATTCAAAAAGAAAAGAACTTCCTCTGTAGTATACAGCAGCGGATATGTACTGGAAGGTTTAATATTTTTTGATAGAAGTAATTTACAAATCTGTTTAACTTTCTGGAACTAGATAATTAAAAAAAAAAGGTTTCCAGTGGAGTACCCCTTTTAAAACCGGTAAGCCGTAACATTAAAGGGAATGTGTCACTATTATAATATTGCCTGAACCATTGGATCTTAAACTGTGGAGAGGCTTCCTTATCACAATGCGACTACGTTGGGGCAAGCAGTGTCAATGGCCTCAGGATGGGCACATTACAATCACTGGACATAGTCCCTCAAGTTGTGAGGTTGTGCGTCCATAGAACAGACATGTGTTTTTTTTTTTTTTTTTTTTTTTTAAAGGGGTACTCGAGCATTTTAGGGAATACCTTTCTGATCGCGGGTGGGGAACAGACTGCTGAGAATTTGAAGGTTTATCTGGTTGTCACAGATATAACGTTTTCAGAATTGGAAGCATTGGGGAAAATTCATCAAAATTTGTGCAGATGAAAAGTCAACCAGTTGCCCATAGTAACCAATCAAATGGCTTCTTTCATTTTTGAAAAGGTTTCTGAAAAATGAGGTGATATGGTTTCTGTGGGCAACTGGCCAACTTTTCTTCAGCATTTTCCCCATTGTCCCTATTGTGGCAAAATTTAGTAACTTACTATGGGCAAGGCCTCCACAATCCCTTAATAACAATACTAATAATGCTTTATTTAGGGCGCACATGTTCCGCAGTGCTGTACAGGGATTATCATCACTCACATGCCTTCCTTCCTCTAGTTTATGCCTTCCTTCCCCAAATGCCGCAGCTTTGTTTCGATCCACAGTCATGTTTGCACAGCTCTTACTGGTGCTCAGCTGTGTGATCGGTCCACACCGTGCGGTATGCCGGTGCCTCATATCGGCCAGCAGGGTGGCGTAAACGTGTCTGAGGTGTGGAGCTGCGTTCATGTAGAATATGGGGATCATAAAGAGCTGAGGGACATACATTTCTCCTCACTAGCTGTCCATTTCCATATCCCGCGGCACTCTGCCAAGAAGCTGCCACTTACTGAAGTGCCATATTGTATTGGTACTGCACATATGCACAGTCCACCATGACCTTTCAGGGACACAGTCACTTTCTAGTCCTGTCACTAGTGAATTATGACACACAGCACTTGTGAGAAACATTGCACGTCACATGCGACCACCACATTTAGGAGAACTGTGTGAATTTAGCAGTTTTATAAAACTGTTTGCCCTCCGTAATCAGTGCGGCGTAGGCTTCTTGTGTTCTTTACTACTTCAGCTTGAACCAAAAGAGAATGTCATGGCACTTTCCAGAGCAGTTACCCCAGGGCTGATGGCGGCAAATAGCTGGGTGCGGGCGAGAAAGATGTTAGTCCAGCATCTGTGTGTCAGGGTGGGTTCACACCACGCTTTTACAATACAGTTCCCGTATCCTCCAAACCGGACTAAACTGTATCAAAACGTGTATACGGTTTGAAAAATGTGTGGTTGCATCCGTTTTTTTTAAGAATTTTTTTTTTACGTTCTTAGTTTTACACTCCGTTTATAAAGTTTTACTTGTTTGTTTGAAATGCCAAGAAAAAAAACTTTTGGTGTGCACTGCGCATGTGCAATGTCGAAAACTGTATGGTGCAAACCAGATGGAAACGTATGCACTTACGGTTCTGTACGGTTCCCATTGACTCCCATGTAAAAATAAATAAATAAAAATTGTGTACGGTTTCAATACGGTTTTTCACCCGTACCTAAAACTGTGGTAGGCTGCAAGATGCAAATGAAACACAACCGGATGCATCGTTTGGCATACTGTTTTCAATGGAGAGTCAAATTGAAAATGTATACGGGAACTGTATTGCAAAAAAACATGGTGTGAACCCAGCCTAAGAGGGGTATGGGCACGTCCTACTTATGTGACCAGTACTGATCATGACATCTGAAGGATAAATGGGGAAAACAGCGTAAGCAGTCCTGGCTACGGATAGCCTAGAGCCACAGTACAGTGACCCCCCCCCCCCCCCCCGACCTACGATGGCCCCGACATACGATCATTTCAGCATCAACATACGATGCTTTTGTATGTCGGGGCCATCGCATAAACGGCTATCCGGCAGCGCAGACTGCTTCAGCTGCTACCGGTTAGCCGTTTACGGTGCCCTGTGTGGTCCGCTGACTATCACTTACCTGTCCTCGGGGCTCCGGCGCGTGCTCTTCGGGATCCCCTGCATTGTCGGCGCGCTCCATCGTCCTCATCACGTCGCTGCGCACGCCGTCCCGTCATCCAATAGGAGCGGCGTGCGTAGCGACATGATGGCGGCGACGGAGAGCGAGGATGCAGGGGAAGCAGAGGCCTTGCCGGAGGGTCGGGGACACCCTGGAAACGCGGCGACAGCGATGGAAGGCGACATCCAGGGCAGCGGTGACGGTCTGGAGCGGCATTGACAGGTGAGTATAACCTCCAATACCAGTGGTCTTCAACCTGCGGACCTCCAGATGTTGCAAAACTGCAACTCCCAGCATGCCCGGACAGCCAACGGCTGTCCGGGCATGCTGGTAGTTGTAGTTTTGCAACATCTGGAGGTCCGCAGGTTGTAGACCACTGTCCTATACTTTACATTGCATGGATCCCTCAACATACGATGGTTTCAACAAACGATGGTCCATTTGGAATGGATTACCATCGTATGTTGAGGGACCACTGTATATGAAGCAAGCGCAGCTCCTGTGCTCACTTCATAGTTCCAGTGGAGTACAGGTACAGTCTGTATCCTCTAGGGGTTAATAGGTCTGGTATGAAATGAGGAGTACTCCCCCCCCCCCCCCCCCCCCACTCTTTTCTGATCTGCACAAGGTCAGGTGTTAAGTACTATTAGACAAGGGAAGATGCCAGTATGCCAATAATGTGCAGAAAAGGTTTTCAGCCTAATGAAGGGGTTATACTACTTAAACACTACGTTGAGTAATAGTACAGTAATGGTTATATGTGCATCTAATAATGAGAATGTAAAATAGAATTCATGATAGGTCGCTATATATATCTGTACGCTAGGGATCCGGCTTTCCGAGAGCCTTGAAATATATTGTTATTGAGTCGTATTGAGTTCAGCATCTGTTAATATAGAGGGCATTTAGTTCAGCGATTCTGGCACGAGTTATTTTGCTTGTGATATGGCACTGAAGTTGCAAACTGTGCCATGTTGTAATGCAATGAGAGGATAAATACCATCATGAATAAAACAGCCAGTGTTGACAGTAAATACTGATAGGATTCTCTGTAGACAAGCTGTTATTGTGCTGGGAGTTGGGGACCGGCTGTAATGGTATCCTGCTTTTTTGACTGATATGTAATAGAAATGGATCAGAGATGATGGGGAGTCTCTGTTACGCTGGTGTAAACAATTCCTCTTTTACTGTACAGGACTGGAAACTCATATAGAAGGATTTTGTTGGCAAAGGGTTTTGTCTCCAGTGAATATTAAAAAGCACAAAACCTTAAAATAGTGCCCATTATTTATGATGATTGCTTTTCTGTAAGCTGTACACTGATTCAAATCCAGGCTCGGAGCACTGCTGCTATATACAAGCTGCTCCTCCACTCTCCGACCTGCGTTTAGTACACTTAGAATGGATGGATCGATTCCTCTCCCCCCACCAGTTTCCCGAGCTCGTCATGGGATCTCCAGATACTCTCGCTGGAGCCATTTGGATCATGTATATGTAGAGACCAATCGCAGGCTCGCAGATGAGCAGTCAAGCTTTTCTATTCCCTTGTTCCAAGCAAAGCCGCAGCTCCAGCCTTGAGCTCTGTGCCAGCAGCTCCTGTCAATTATGGAAAGTATGCCTGCAAGTTAGAAGCTGCACCTCAGGCAACAGAGTCGGTGCAAAGTCCAAGCCCTCTCACTCAGTTAACAAGGGCTCTTCCTTACACAGTGCAGATCGATTTGCAGTTTCTTTCTTTCACGGCAACATGTTTCAAACACCTCTTCGGATTTTTCAAGCTATGTTTGTTTTTTAGTTTTATACAACAGAAATGTACATAGACTGGTTAATTCAAATTGTGAATATGTGGTTTGGCACAAAATAAAAAGGAAATGTGTGTGTGTGTGTATATGTATATGTATATGTGTGTGTGTGTGTGTGTGTATAATACATAAATATATATGTGTGTGTGTGTGTAATAAATAAATATATATATATGTGTGTGTGTGTGTATAATATATATATAATATAGACACACACACACACATATATTCTTGTGTCGTCGGAAATAGTGCCATGCATATATATAAAACACTATGCAAATGTAAAAGCAACCTGGCCCCAGTTTCATGCTGCCTCAGCCAAAACAGTTCCTGGCACCTTCTTCCACTAAGTTAAAATGCTATATTAGCCATTGCATATTGTGGTGTGCACAATCGCACAAGATTATCACTCTTAAATTGAATTTTGCCAGGTCTTGCTCCAGACCTCCCGTATCCTGCCACTCACTGCCTCCAACCCGACCCCTGTGTCTCCTACTGTCCGCTACCTCCCACTTGACACCCTGTCTCAGGCTCATTGCTCCTGTATGTGTGTGTCTGGCTGTCCGCTACCTCCCACTCGAATTCTGTGTTTTTTGGTGTCAGCTACCTCTCAACAAACCCCCACATGTGTGTATGTGTGTGTGAAATATGGTGCAAGGGGGCGTGGAAGATAATAAAACCTGATGCCTGTCTAGCCCCAGTCATCCATTGGGTTGCCACAGCTCCCGTTCTTCTTCGAGCAGTCCCCGTGTCTTCTCTGTGCTTCCTTCTTCTGAGACAAGCAACTGATTACAGGGCCTTCTCGCTCAGCCAATCACTGACCACACCAGTGTCCTGTCAAGCTAGTGATTGGCTTAGCAGATCTGTGGTACATTGTGTCCCTTATCAATGGTGTGCCAATCAATCATGTGTATTGCCGCACAGTTTAAAGCGTTAATGTCATTTTATCTATCAATTTTTTTTAAACCTTTGACGTGTCAAAAGTTAAGGTCACACCAGGTCTCTGTCCTGAGACCATTCAATCAGACCACCATTCTAGAAATCATGAGACATCTCAGTAGTTGGACCCCAACTCATCTAGCAGCTTTCACCTCTCCAATAGATAGACAATAACTTATTAACCCCTTAACTACTGTGGACGTATATTTACGTTAGTGGCCGGCTCCCGTTATGTGAAGGGATCTCAGGAGCTGAGCTCACTTCATACCCGGCTGATAGCAACCAGGACCCGTGGCTAATACGGACGTTGCTGATCGGACTTTAAAAACATAATGTAAATGAAACTGCACGGTCAATGTCGTACACACAAAAAAAATTCCAAAGTCCAAAATTGCTTTTTTTTTTTTTTTGGTCACTTTATATACCCTAAAAAAATGTATAAAAAGCGTTCAACAAGTCCCATCAAAACAAAAATGGTATCAATGAAAACTTCAGATCACGTCGCAAAAAATTAGCCCTCATACATCCCTATATATGGGAAAAAAAAGTTGTTATAGGTGTCAGAAGATTTTACACATACTAAAGTTGTTATAGGTGTCACAATTTTACACATACTAATTTTGGTGCATATAGGTATAATTTTTTAAAGTAGTAAAATAAAATAAAACTTATATAAATTAAGTATTCTTGTAACCATATTGACCTACAGAATAAAGATATGGTGTCATTTTGACCAAAAAGTGCACTGTGTAGAGTCGGAAGCCCCCAAAACTTACAAAATGTGTGTTTTTTTTTTTTTTTTTTTTTTTTCCAATTTTGCCCCACAAATATATATATATTTTTTTTCTGGTTTTGCCATCAATTTTGTTGTGAAGTGATTCATGTCATTACAAAGTACAACTGGTGGTGCAAAAAAAAAAAAACCCTCATATGGGTCTATAGGTGCTAATTTGAAAGCGTTCTGATTTTTAGAAGGTGAGGTGGAAAATACGAAAGTACAAAAATGAAAGAACCTGTGGTCTTAAAGGGGTACTCCGCCCCTAGACATCTTATCCCCTATCCAAAGGATAGGGGATAAGATGTCAGATCGCCGCGGTCCTGCTGCTGGGGAGCCCTGGGATCCCCGCTGCGGCACCGCACTATCATTACAGCACAGAGAGAGTTCGCTCTGTGCGTAATGACGGGCGATATGGGGGATGGAGCAGCGTGACTTCATGGCTCCGCCCCTCGTGACATCACAGCCCATCCCCTTAATGCAAGTCTATGGGAGGGGGCGTGACGACCGCCGCGCCCCCTCCCATAGACTTGTATTGAAAGGGGCGGGCCGTGACGTCACGAGGGGCGGAGCCGTGACGTAACGATTTTCCGGCCCCTGTACTGCCAGTCATTACGTGCAGAGCGAACTCGCTCTGTGCTGTAATGATAGTGCGGTGCCGCAGCGGGGCTCCCAGGGCGCAGCGGGACCGCGGCGATCTGACATCTTATCCCCTATCCTTTGGATAGGGGATAAGATGTCTAGGGGCAGAGTACCCCTTTTTAAGGGTAAACACATGCAAAATTGCCCCCCCAAAATATTTATTAGTGCTGTACACTTAGTCACCTGACATGACTGGTATGCTTTGACTCCTTAAAGGGGTACTCCATTGGAAGAATTTTTTTTAAATCAACTGGTGGCAGAAAGTTTAAAATGTGAAAAATCTTAATCCTTCCAGTACTTATGAGCTACTATATGTTCCAGAGGAAATTCTTTTCTTTTTGAACTTTCTTTCTGCCTGACCACAGTGCTCTCTGCTGACACCTTTGTCCATTTTAGGAACTGTCCAGATCAGGATAGGACAGTTGCAAAAATGGACAGAGCTGTCAGCAGAGAGCACTATGGTCAGGCAGAAAGTAAATTCAAAAAGGAAAGAACTTCCTCTGGAGCATACAGCAGCTAAGTACTGGAAGGATTTTTATAATAGAAGTAATTTACAAATCTGTTTAACTTTCTGGCACCAGTTGCTTTAAAAACAAAAAAAACCCTTAACACCTTAAGGACTGAGCCCTTTTTCACCTTAAGGACTCGGCCGTTTTTTGCAATTCTGACCACTGTCACTTTAAACATTAATAACTCTGGAATGCTTTTACTTATCATTCTGATTCCGTGATAGTTTTGACTGATTTCCGTGACAAATTCTACTTTAACATAGTGGTAAAAATTTTTGGTACCTTGCATCCTTTCTTGGTGAAAAATCCCAAAATTTGATGAAAAAAATGAAAATTTAGCAT
Organism: Hyla sarda; assembly: GCF_029499605.1. NCBI lineage: Eukaryota > Metazoa > Chordata > Amphibia > Anura > Hylidae > Hyla > Hyla sarda. Next base: position 132,624,316 of record NC_079190.1, on the reverse strand, counting down.
TTTTCTAACTTTGAAGCTCTCTGCTTGTAAGGAAAATGGATATTCAAAATAATTTTTTTTTTATGTCTACTTTATGTTTGCATCATAAAATGTATGAGTTTTTACTTTTGGAAGACACCAGAGGGCTTCAAAGTTCAGCAGCAATTTTCCAATTTTTCACAATTTCCAAAATCACAATTTTTCAGGGACCAGTTCAGTTTTGAAGTGGATTTGAAGGGTCTTCATATTAGAAATACCCAATAAATGACCCCATTATAAAAACTACACCCCCCAAAGTATTCAAAATGACATTCAATCAGTGTTTTAACCCTTTAGGTGTTTCACAGGAATAGCAGCAAAGTGAAGGAGAAAATTCAAAATCTGTATTTTTTACACTCGCATGTTCTTGTAGACCCAATTTTTGAATTTTTGCAAGTGGTAAAGGGAGAAAATTTTTACTTGTATTTGTAGCCCAATTTCTCTCGAGTAAGCACATACCTCATATGGCTATGTTAATTGTTAGGCAGGCACAGTAGAGAGCTCAGAATCAAAAGAGCGACAAGGGGATTTTGGAGAGAACATTTTTCTGAAATGGTTTTTGGGGGGCATGTCACCTTTAGGAAGCCCCTAGGGTGTCAAAACAGCAAAAAAAAAACACATGGCATACCATTTTGGAAACTAGACCAATCGGGGAATGTAACATGGGATAAAGTGAACCTTAATACCCTACAGGTGTTTCATGACTTTTGCAAATGTAAAAAAAAAAAAATTTTTACCTAAAATGCTTGTTTTCCCCAAAATTTTACATTTTTTAAAAGGGTAAAAGCAGAAAATGCCCCCCAAAATTTGTAACACAATTCCTCCCGAGTATGGCGATACCCCGTATGTGACCCTAAACTGAGGGCCTAAAGTGACCCTAAAATGTGACCCTAAAGTGAGAGTGCCATGCCCATTTGAGGCCTAAATTAGGGACTTGCATAAGGGTGGACATAGGGGAATTCTATGCCAGTGATTCCCAAACAGGGTGCCTCCAGCTGTTGTAAAACTCCCAGCATGCCTGGACAGTCAGTGGCTGTCTGGTAAGACTGGGAGTAGTTGTTTTGCAACAGCTGGAGGCTCCGTTTTGGAAACAGTGGCGTACCAGACGTTTTTCATTTTTATTGGGGAGGTGAGGGGGGCTGTGTAGGGGTATGTGTATATGTAGTGTAGCAGGTACAGCCGCAGCTCAAACTTGCAGCCGGATACTTACTGTAAACCTCCGCCCATGTAAGTGTACCCTGTATGTTCACATTGGGGAGGGGGGAACATCCAGCTGTTGCAAAACTACAACTCCCAGCATGCACTGACAGACTGTACATGCTGAGAGTTTTAGTTTTGCAACAGCTGTAGGCACACTGGTTATGTATCACTGAGTTTGTGACGTAACTCAGTGTTTCACAACCAGTGTGCCTTCAGCTGTTGCAAAACTACAACTCTCAGCAGTCACCGACAGCCAACGGGCATGCTGGGAGTTGTAGTTATGCAACCAGCAGATGCACCACTACAACTCCCAGCATGCACTTTAGCTGTTTGTACAAGCTGGGAGTTGTAGTTATACAACAGCTGAAGGTACACTTTTCCATAGAAAAATGTGCCTCCAGCTGTTGCAAAACTATAAGTCCCAGCATGCCCATAAGGGAATGCTGGGAATTGTGGTGGTCTGCCTCCTGCTGTTGCATAACTACAGCTCCCAGCATGCCCTTTTTGCATGCTGGGAGCTGTTGCTAAGCAACAGCAGGAGGCTGTCACTCAGCTCCAACTGCTGATCCACGCCCCCGCTCCTGGGGCCCGATCCCAACAGGCACGTCGGGGATAGGGGTCCCCAGCTGCCGGGGTCCTCTTCCCGCACCCGATCACGTCCTCCGGAAGAGGGGCGGAGCGTGTTGCGGGAGTGACACCCGCAGCAGGTGCCCTGATTGGTCGGACGGTAAACCGCCCGACGATTAAGGGCGATCGTGAGGTGGCACCAGTGCCACCTCACCCCTGCTGGCTATGGCTGTTCGGGGCTGTCAGAGACGGCCCCGAACAGCCTGTAATTCCGGGTCACTGGAGACCCGATTGACCCGGAATCCGCCGCAGATCGCTGGGCTGAATTGTCATCATGACCCCCCTGGGCAATAGGCCGCGATGCCTGCTGAAAGATTTCATCAGGCATCCGGCTCCGGTCCCCAACCGGCTAGCGGTGGGGACCGGAATTCCCACCGGCGTATGGATACGCTCTTCATCCTTAAGGACCCGGAATGCAGGGCGTATCCATACGCCCTGCGTCCTGTAGAGGTTAAGGACGGATACATTTTTTACCTTTTTTAAAGGGGTACTCCGCCCCTAGACATCTTATCCCCTATCCAAAAGATAGGGTACAAGATGTCTCATCATGGGATCTTGGCTGCAGTACCCCACTGTCATGACTGCACAGAGCAAACTCGCAATGCAGGGGCCGGAGCATTGTGACGTCACTGCTTCGCCCCCTTAATGCAAGTCATTGGGAGGTGTCGTGACGGTACCACGCCACCTCCCATATACTTGTATTGAGGGGGCGGGCCTTGATGTCACGAGGGGCAGAGCCGAGAAGTCACGATGCTCCGGCCCCTCTATTGCCCGTCATTATGCACAGAACAAGTTTTCTCTGTGCAGTAATGACAGAGGGGTGCTGCAGCAGATATCCCCGGGGTCCCCAGCGGCGGGACTCCCGCGATCAGACATCTTATCCCCTATCCTTTGGATTAGTGGAAAAGATGTCTAGGCTGCCCCTTTAATCACCAGGCTCTTTTTTTTAATTTTTTAATTTTTTTATTTGACATGTCTTAAATTTTAATAACGTTAGAATGCTTTTTCTGAGCGGAGCGATTCTGAGATTGTCTTTTCGTGACATATTGTACTTTATATAAGTGGTGCATTTTTGTTGACATATGCAGCATTTTTAGTGAAAAACTCCAAAATATTGTGAAAAACTGGAACATTTCTGGCGTAAATATTTTTATCGGGTACACTGTGCGGTAAAAGTGATGTTATGTTTATTCTGTGGGTCAGTACGTTTATGGTGCTGCCCATTTCTGTTGTCTTTTTCCTTTTCTGAGCAAAATTATTTTTCTGCCATTCATTTTGCAACAGGAGTAACTTTATTTTTCGTCTGACACCATTGAGTATGGGTTAATATTTTGCAGTGGAGTACTCCTTTAACCAGTCCAGGTGAGTATTAACCACCTAAAGGGGAGTTTGGAGCACATTTTTTTTTTTCTGCATTGTTCATGTCCCATGCAGCAACACATTAAATTTCTCTATTCTACAAGTCAGAGAGGAGTAAGTGCTCATTCATACTGCAGACATTCAGCAATCAATATTCCGCTTGCAGAAGACATCAGCTAAACATCTGTGGGAGGACCGCACAGGGCTGTGCAGTTTTATAGATAGCACAGCAGAATTCCGCCCAAAGAATAAAAAGGCTACAAAAATTCAGCAGTATGCACAGAGCAGCAGAGTCCCATTAAAAATAATTGGGGTCTGTTGCAAGCGAAATTTCGCAGCAGTATTTTGCCGGCTGAATGTGGACGAGCCCTAATAAATATCATTTTCAACACTTGCGGGCCCCACATCATAGCACAATAATCTGCAGTCAAGTGATGTCACGTACACACAAATCAGTGGTGTTACTCGTGGTCCACTCCTGCCATCACTGGCACTGTTGGAACTCGCGTGGTATGCTTTCTGCACAGTACAGTCAGCAGTCCCACATATCAGACCACCATCGACTTGACTGTAATAAACACCACAATATCAGTGGAGGCTTGCCTCCCAGAAACGCTCATATGACACCACACACTGCACACTTCATTTCCAACAACAAGCTGTCTGGCGGAAACTCACTTTACCTAGAACGGAACAGTTACATAGGGTCACATTTGCCAACCAAATTTGCACAGTGGGATCTAAATTATAGTCCCCGTTAACTACCTACCTATAACCACATGGCATGGGAGTGGGTTGGGGCGTCAACCACAGTAAAACGCTGTCAAACGAAATCCTACAGTTAGAACAGATGAGGATTTTGCTTCAGATCTAAAGGGATAAGGTGTTCACCGATTTTACAGCATCAATGTAAATAGATAAAATCTGCAACAAATCAGTCAACAATTCAAAACAGAAATTCATCTGCCACAGATTTTAACCCCCTAAGGACGCTGCCTGTTTTTACCTTAATGCCAAAGCCAAATTTTTCAAATCATAACATTAGTTTTATTGTAATTGTAAAGTAATTACGAACATGGCACTATAAATTGGAGGACTGGAAGGACTAAGATTTTCAAATTGAAGTAATTTACAAATCTGAAGAAGGAAATAGAACAGCTGGCATACTTAAAGACTCCAGGTTAATTGCAGTTTTAAAACAGGAACAGTCAACATGTACGGTTGACTCGTTTTGGTCTGACTCTTCAACGAAACCTGTAGCATGTACATGCATTTTTCTAACTTTGAAGCTCTCTGCTTGTAAGGAAAATGGATATTCCCAAAAAATTTTTTTTATTCACATATACAATATGTCCACTTTGTTTGCATCATAAAATTTAAGTGTTTTTACTTTTGGAAGACACCAGAGGGCTTCAAAGTTCAGCAATTTTCCAATTTTTCACAAAATTTCCAAACTCACAATTTTTCAGGGACCAGTTCAGGTTTGAAGTGGATTTGAAGGGTCTTCATATTAGAAATAGCCCACAAATGACCCCATTATAAAAACTGCACCCCCCAAAGTATTCAAAATGACATTCAGTCAGCCTTTTAACCCTTTAGGTGCTTCACAGGAATAGCAGCAAAGTGAAGAAGAAAATTCGCAATCTCCATTTTTTACACTCTCATGTTCTTGTAGACTCAATTTTTGAATTTTTACAAGGGCTAAAAGGAGAAAATGTATACTTATTTGTAGCCCAATTTCTCTAGAGTAAGGACATACCTCATATGTCTATGTAAATTGTTCGGCGGGCGCAGTAGAGGGCTCAGAAGCCAAGGAGCGACAAGGGGATTTTGGAGAGTACGTTTTTTTAAAAATAGTTTTTGGGGGGCATGTTGCATTTAAGAAGCCCCTATGGTGCCAGAACAGCAAAAAAAAAAAAAAAAAACACATGGCATACCATTTTGGAAACTAGACCCATTGAGGTACGTAACAAGGAATAAAGTGAGCCTTAATACCCCACAGGGGTTTCACGACTTTTGCATACGTTAAAAAAAAAAAAAAATTAAAAATTCACTAAAAGGTGTGTTTCCCCCCCAAATTTCACATTTTTGCAAGGGTTAATAGCAGAAAATACCCCCCAAAATTTGTAACCCCATCTCTTCTGAGTATGTAGGTACCCCATAAGTTGACCTGAAGTGTACTACGGGCGACCTACAATGCTCAGAAGAGAAGGAGTCATATTTGGCTTTTTGAGAGCAAATTTTGCTCGGGGGGCATGTCGCATTTAGGAAGCCCATGTGGTGCCAGGACAGCAAAATAACCCCCACATGGCATACCATTTTGGAAACTAGACCCCTTGAGGAACGTAACAAGGCGTAAAGGCAGCTTTTACCTCCCCCTGGTGTCTGTCAGATGTTTGGAACAGTGGGCTGTACAAAATTTTTAATTTGCACAGCCCACTGTTCCAAAGATCTGTCAGACACCTGTGTGGTGTAAATTCTCACTGCATCCCTCATTACATTCCGTGAGGGGTGTAGTTTCCGAAATGGGGTCACATGTGGGTTTTTTTTTTTTTGTGTTTGTCAAAACCGCTGTAACAATCAGCCACCCCTGTGCAAATCACCTCAAATGTACATGGCGCACTCTCCCTTCTGGGCCTTGTTGTGCGCCCCCAGAACACTTTGCGCCCACATATGGGGTATCTCCGTAGTCGGGAGAAATTGCATTACAAATTTTGGGGGGCTTTTTTCCCCCTTTATCTCTTGTCAAAATGAAAAGTATAGGGCAACACCAGCATGTTAGTGTAAAAAATGTATTTTTTTACACTAACATGCTGGTGCAGACCCCAACTTCACCTTTTCATAAGGGGTGAAAGGAGAAAAAGACCCCCAAAATTTGTTAGGCAATTTCTCCCGAGTACGGCGATACCCCATATGTGGCCCTAAACTGTTGCCTTGAAATACGACAGGGCTCCAAAGTGAGAGCGCCATGTGCATTTGAGGCCTGAATTAGGGATTTGCATAGGGGTATTCTACGCCAGTGATTCCCACTGGTTGGGAAACAGACAATGTTTCCCAACCAGTGTGCCTCCAGATGTTGCCGAACTACAACTCCCAGCATGCTTGGAGTTGTAGTTTTGCAACATCTGGAGGACTACAGTTTGTAGACCACTAATACAGTGGTTCCCAATCTGTGCCCTTCCAGATGTTGCAAAACTACAACTCCCAGTATGCCAAAACTGTCCAGGCATGCTGGGAGTTGTAGTTCTGCAACATCTAAAGGGCCAGATGTTACAGAACTACAACTCCCAGCATGCCTGGACAGTAAGGGCATGCTGGGAGTTGTAGTTTTGCAACATCTGGAAGGGCACAGTGGTCTCCAAACTGTGGACCTCCAGATGTTGCAAAACTACAACGCCCAGCATGCCCCGCATGCTGGGAGTTGTAGTATACAGGGTCCCAATACAGCAATGCATGTCGCTTTACGGCGACGTGCATTGCTGTAAAGGGCCCGACCGCGGCTGAAGATCAACTTGCCTGTCGCCGCCATCTTTCTCGCCGGGATCCGGGTCTTCAGGGACGAGGTAAGTACCGGGCCGTACCCCAGCACTCCCCCGTCCCCCGCTGCGTCCTCCGGTCTTCCCCCTGTCCTCTCCGGACTTTCAGGGGCCGGGCAGGGCGGGAGGAAGTAACCGCCCCCCCCCCCCCCCCTGCGATTGGTCGATTAACTAACCGAAGAATCGCAGGGGTTCGGAGGAGGTGGCAGGCTTGCCACCTCGCTCCTAGTCTTCAGCATGGTCCTGGCTGTCTGTGACAGCCGGGATCATGCAAAATTACCGGGCGGTCGGGTCCCAGAAACCCGATCAGCCCTGTATCGCCGCAGATCGCAAGGGCGATTTCCCTTGCGATTTGCGGCGATCGCCGACATGGGGGACCTACATGGCCCCCCTCGGCGTTTGCCCTGGATGCCTGCTGAAGGATTTCAGCAGGCATCCAGTTCCGATCTCTGCCCGGCGAGCGGCAGGGACCGGAAAAGGCCATGACGTCGTGGGACGTCATTGGTCCTTAAGGCCCAGGGTGCCATGACGTCCCAGGACGTCATTGGTCCTTAAGAGGTTAAAGCCCAGGGTGCGGGGACGTCCCCGTACGTCCTGGGTCTTTAAGAGGTTAAAGGGCTATTCCAGAAAAAAACTTTTTCTTTTTTTTTTTTATATCAACTTGCTCCAGAAAGTTAAACAGATTTGTAAATTACTTATATTAAAAACTCTTAATCCTTTCAATAACTATCAGCTGCTGAAGTTGAGTTGTTGTTTTCTGTCTGGCAACAGTGCTCTCTGCTGACATCTCTGCTTGTCTCGGGAACTGCACAGAGTAGAATAGGTTTGCTATGGGGATTTGCTTCTAAAATGTGTGGTTCCCCAGACACGTGTCATCAGAGAGCACTTAGACAGAAATGAACAGCTCAACTTCAGCAGCTCATAATACTGAAAGGATTACGATTTTTTAATAGAAGTCATTTACAAATCTGTTTAACTTTCTGGAGCCATTTGAGATATATATATATATATATAAGTATTTACCTGCATAACCCCTTTAAAATATGAAGCAAACTTAAAATATGGTTGCTGGAAAAGATGCCAGAAAAGAAAAAGAAAAACAGCAGTATTCTAATAAAGAGAAAACAAATCAGCACGTCAAGTTATACAGTCCTTTTGGCTGCAAGCAATCGAATCGGTATATCTACAACGTCTCCCGGACCCTGAGTGCCTTCAGCCAATTACCTTCACTCTTCTGACTTGTTTGTAGACTTTTTCGATGGCAAAATACGCATACAAGAAATGTTACTATCGTGAACATCACGAAAATTACAGGACACGTTGGATGCATTCACATTAAGTGAGTTATTTGCACCTCTGATGTGTTCTTGGATGCGTTTTTAAGATTTCTTTTGGTAGAACCAATGTACGTTAGATTGCAATTTGAACAGACTATCTTATAAATTACAAAACAAGAATCACAATGAAGGAAGTCTCTTATAAACCTTATTGGATCGTGCATCAGAAAAGGACAAAGTTTTTGTATCCTATTGACATAACACACACCTTGCCTGACCACATCTATGAAAGCCCTGTTTCTTAATCCAATTACCTGAACTCTCAGGTGGATGTAGGTAATAAACTGGGGTAGAGAATACTAGCTAGCGTTGAAGCACTAAGAAGTTACATCATAAAGGCACAAAAGGAGTTGTCTGCTCATTCGCAACTCACTCAAGTACAGGACTTCGACACCAAGCTACGTGAAAATATCCAGAGACTAGAACAAAACATCACTGATATTAAGATGGTCAAGTTTCAGCGGGACTTACATGATTTTCAAACAAACTCTGTTTATGCTTGGGATAAATGGGAAAAAGCCTTTACCACTCCCAAATCCATTTTGAAAAACCAAAAGAAAATACCAGTGAAAAATGATCAAAATGTAACCTTTTATTCTGGGGATTCTGATTTCAGATTCTGTTTCAGATCAGTCAGATACAGCTGATCTCAGTTCTGATAATGTAAATTATGTGGCTCGCAATCTCAGACCCCAAAGCAAGAAATCAAAAAACGCGGCAGGTGTGCTGGGAGATAACACCGGTCCAAGACTCTCTCAGCGAGAGCGGAGGAGAAGGCTGTAATTCAAAATGTTATCAATCTATCTTACTCCATCCTCAAAGAACCTCAATTAAGCTTGCTATCTAAGGGTCTGGGATTCTGCCCCACAAAACATTTTAATGTTTTTGATACTATTGTTGACTTTAATACATTTGTACGTGCATTAACTTTAAGGAGACATTTTCTTGATATTAAGTGAGGCCGAAACTCAAATGTCTGATAACTATAGCCTTGTATCCACACCAGAACATATTAATTGTGGTTCCATTCAAGAAAAGATTGCTTTATGCGATCTACGCCTTCTTGAATGCAGTTCTTCCGTTTCTGGGGAACATACCCTTGGGCTTGGCAAGCCAGTTTTATTTACCCAGTTTCTTCAAGAAGCCTGCCCATGAATAGGTTCCAGGATCTAACATGGAAGACCAACTTGTGTTGGAGGGTAAAATAAATAAGCAAAATCTGCAAAAAAGAGAATTGCCCTAAAAAGAATTAAGAAAACCATGAACTACTAATTAGATCATCTGATTTGGGGGCGGGGCGGGGGGGGGGGGTTTAGTGGTATGCATGAACGCTAGTCTGTACAAAGTCTTAAATGAAGTGGCCTTCGGTGACTAGTTCGTCTGCAATACATTCCCACTGCCCTCTTCAAATCCGATCTTAATAGGTTACTTCAAGAAGGCTTACATTTAGGGATACTTACACAAAAGAAGGTTGACTATATTCTTCCTGACCCTACTATCCCTATATATCATTATTTGCCTAAAGTACACACAGACAGATTCCCGCCAGCGATGCGCCTAATCGTCGCTGGAATCCGATCTTTTAATGAACGTCTATGTTCTTGGCTCGATTCTGCCTTGTGCCCTCTGGTTTAGTTATGTCCTAGCCATATTAAAGATGGTAAACATCTGTTGTCCCTGCTGGAAAATATGGTTTGGGATGACTCTATGTCCTGGCTGGTCTGCAACATCGAGTCGTTATATAAACCTCTGCCCCATACAACGTTGGTACAGGCCATCTCGGACATTATGCAACAATTTTCATTGTACGATCTGGTGTTACAAGGGTTCATTCTGGACGTCTTGTGTTATGTGTTGTCACATATTTTTTTTATGTATGAAAATTTGTTTTTACTTACAAAAGACTGTAGCCGGTATGGGAGAGAAGTCTTCCCCAACTGTAGCAAATTTGTTTCTTTTGGTATGAAAACCAGTATATTTTCAATGAAACCAACCCCTTCTTGGACCGCATAAAGTGGTTCGGCAGATATGTGGACGACATTGTTGTCACATGGACTGGTACTGATTCTGAAGCATCGGACTCCATCCAATATATGAACAACAATGCCCACAATCTCCGCTTCACCTACTTGTGGCATAACCAGGTTCTGTTTCTTGATGTTACATTAACTGCTAATTCACCACAATCCAGAATTGACACCTTCACTGACCGTAAACCTTTTACCGGAAATACTATTTTGCATGCGAGCTCTTCTCCCCCCACTACGCAGTAACAGGTATAACAGTTGGTGAATTGACCAGAGCTAAAAGAAACTGTTCAACTAGAGAATATACAACAATAGAACAGGACACAGTGTGTAATCGCCTTAAAGCCAGAGGGTATAAAACTTTGATGTTAGAAAGAGCCAAACACAGAGTACAGAATAAACCAAGATCAGACCTGCTTGAGAATCGGAGGTTGTTACGAGCAAACAATCAGTCTGATTATCAGAGCAAAGTTTCTTTTGTCATACATATAGTATGGAATTTGGTTCCATGAGGGCAATTGTAAATAAATGCCTTCTGATACTCAGACAGGATCCAGCCTTGGATATTATTTTGAATGGAAGGATGGAACTTCTCCTCTCGGAAAGCTCCAAAGCTAGCAAGTATTCTCTCCCCCGTTTGTTACCTATATCCACCTCTGAGAGTTCAGGTTATTGGATTAAGACTCAGGGCTTTCGTAGATGTGGTCAGGCAAGATGTGTGGTATGTCAATATGCTACTAAAACTTTTGTCCTTTTCTGATGCATGATCCAATAAGGTTTATAAGATCAGAGACTTCCTTAAAGGGGTACTCCAGTGGGAAAAAATCGTAATCCTTCCAGTACTTATTGGCTTCTGAATACTACAGAGGAATTTATTTTTTTTTTGGAACTGTCCAGAGAAGCATATGTTTTCTATGGGGATATTCTCCTACTCTGGACAGTTCTTAAAATGGACAGAGGTGTCAGTAGAGAGCACTGTGGTCCAAAAAGAAAATTAATTTCCTCTGTAGTATTCTGCAAATAAGTACTGGAAGGATTAAGATTTTTAAATAGAAGTAATTTTCAAATCTGTTTAACTTTCTGGCACCAGTTGATTAAAAAAAAAAAAGTTTTCGTGTTTAGGTAGTTCGTACTTTTTAAAATAAAATCTACATGAATGTGAGTACTGGCAAAGTATTTTCCAGTGCATTGCCTCCACCAGTTTACCTTTTTTCTTCTAGTGTATTCTGGTGCCATCTCTTCTGAAGGTAAGAATCGCTCATGAAGAGGTTGGATTCGTGAGGATAGTTGCTATAATCAGCTAATTTACTGACCAGGGAGAAACTGTGATCCTACACCAATGTTGTGGGGAGCTATTGTTTTCCCCCTGCCCACTTTCTCTGCTTTGCACATGTGCTGAAAATGCTCCTGGCCTTGCATACAATGACAGTGGGTGTGTTTTATTACCTTTATTTATTTTTTTTAATTTTTTTTGAATGGAATAGAATGAAAAAAAGGAATAAAAACGAAATGTAAACAGTATAACAATGACCAGTAGTAGTGATTAACATACTGCCCCTAATGCATCAAGGAGACAATACTGTATGTACTATGGAAGAGAATTGTCAGTGGGAATTATTTTTGTGTTCCTGCTCTTGGGTAAGAAATATCTACAACATTTTCTGTCCCTTGGTTTGACACCTCAGTGAATAGTTTCTACGTGTACAGAATTCTAATGTAACTGTTACATTTTCTTGTTGCATTTTCCCTGAGACTTAATTCCAAGAGGTATAACATAAACAGCTTTTATGCAGTGTCTTGAAAAGGAGAAAATAGACCACAAACAATAGGTACGTAGTCTCACCGTATGCAGCAGAGCTGTGCTGAAGAGCTTTGTATTCCTCTTTACTTTAGATCATAGATATTTTCAACTCTGCCATTAGATGGCTCTGGAGTCCATTTCTACTTGACAAAAGAAGAGAGAGCAGGCGCTCGACTACAACACAGCCAACCCTCAAGGGGACGAGAAAAAATAGAAATGTGGGGAGAATGCATTGTTCTAACAAATGCAGAGAGACTTTTTACTTCTTTCCAGACAAATTGAGACAACACAATGCCCAGCTGCTTCTCTGGCTTGTCATGGAGTATTAACCGGCCCAAATCTACATTTCTAGTGGACCTGTATCCTGAAACTTACAATAAACAGTATTTTTGGGTGAAATCTATCTAAATAAGATAAAGTAGTCCTTCATGAATGATTGCTTTTTAAAAGGCTTTAAAATACTTTTTAAACCCATAAAAGCTTTTATTAGGAAATTGTGATCAATATATATTTACAGAAAGCATAATGCCAAGAGTAATTTTAAATTCAGACATCACTGCCTTTACAGTACAGTAAAGAGATGTATATACAAAGGAGTCATAATACTAAATACATAAAGGCTATAACTAGGATAATACTGCTAGAGATGAGCGAGCTTACAGTAAATTTGATTCGTCACAAACTTCTCGGCTCGGCAGTTGATTACTTTTCCTCCATAAATTAGTTCAGCTTTCAGGTGCTCCGGTGGGCTGGAAAAGGTGGATACAGTCCTAGGAGACTCTTTCCTAGGACTGTATCCACCTTTTCCAGCCCACCGGAGCACCTGAAGGCTGAACTAATTTACACAGGATAAGTCATCAACTGCAGAGCCGAGAAGTTAGAGGTTATGTAGCATGCAAGCTGTGATGTGATCCAGAATCCACTTTGGACTGGAACATATTGATTGAATCTGGGCCTTTATGTTATTTAAAGAGAAACTGATACGCTGTTTACTTACACTAACCCTGGTATACTGGGTTATAGAGTGGGTGAACAGCTCATAAAAGAGGGGTTATTTACATAAATAGGTAGTACTTGAAGATTTATAAAATATAATATAGTGTCTCTACTTGTGTGTGGTGGTCTTGCAATTCTTCTGTTATTTTCAACCTAATATTTATTTTTAACAGCATAAAAATTTACTGTTTTCTTAGGTTTTCCCAGTTTGCAGTGCAGCCGAGACATTTCATTAACAGTCAGGTGATGACAGGAGCCTGTCCTGCTTCAATGGAATGAGCGCTGGGTGGGAGAGAGATCGTTCTGATTGGGGGGCAGTTTAACAAAAGAGCTCAGTCCATGAAGTCTGAACATTAGATGTAGGCTTGATGGCCTCAAACTACAGGGAGTTCAGGGCAGTTTGGGAAGCATAAAAGTCCCTTCAAACTTAGTTAGGGAACATGATGATTTACTCTACAATACAACATAAAACACCAGGGGTTGGGGCCGGGGTAGGGGGGTAAATAGTCTCTCCAGGGAGAGTTTTTTTTCCTGGTCAAAGACAGTCCTATCCATCATGGTAGTGCACCTAAGGGGAGTTGACAATGTCCAAGCTGGCTACTTAAAGGAGTACTGCAGTCATAGACACTTTTCCCCTATCCGCAGGAGTGATAGCTCCTTTCTGGTCCAAGAGGAACTGGTTTCCTGTGATAGAGACTCTAGCAATACCTTTTCCTCTTTTGCTCCCTGTAAGGGTATGTTCACATGGGCGGATTTATTTGCGGGTTTCCGCTGCGTATTTGAAAGGGGGCAGACTCTTTTCGGCTGTCCGCAGCAGATTTTCCTCGGTGGAATTTACGATGCGGAAATTCCACCGCAATCCCCATTGAAGTCAGTAGGGTCTGTGGCGGATTTTCCGCAGCAGAAATTCCAACGCAGAAAATCTGCTGCAGACAGCCGAGAAGAGCCCGTCCCCTTTCAAATACGCAGCAAGAAACCCGCAAATAAATCAGCCCGTGTGAACGTACCCTTAAACCAGATCTTCTACATAAAGGTCCCCTATGGTTACCAAAGGTAGGGAGACTCCACCTCATGCCATGAATCCTGAGCGGTGGATTCTAAAGTGGAGGAGCCTTTATTTTATTTTTTATTAAACAATTTATTGAAATTTTTCAGAAAGCAAATGTACATACATTCATGTCAGGTAGTGATTTATCAAGATTGCAGAAAGTATCTGCACAGTACAGGAGTCCACTTAAAAAAAAGAGACATACAAAGTACTAAAATGTGACCATGTCGTACATGCAGAGTAACCAAGGACTACAACTAGGACAAAACAATGTATCTCGTGCATCATCTTGGTCTGTATAATCCCAATCGACATATAGATACCAAATCCAAAAACAAAGAACATAACAGAACATTATAAAACGATATCATCATATTATCATACAAGCAATCACTCCTCCACTACTGCAAGAACTCCAAGAGTCCCTTTCAGGGACTCCAAAGCATACCATACAGTCATTCAAAATTTGAGCAGCAGATGTCTCCTGTCCCCAGCAGGCATAACTTTTTCAATGACCCTTCTCCATTTAAGAAAAAACGACTTAAAGACCCTGACAAACATGCTAAGTGTCTCCCGTGATTCCAGTCCTAAAAGATGTAGCATAGTGTCTCTCACCTCAGTAAGTGTAGGTACTGTGTCTACAAGCCAATGACGCAATAAGCATTCCACCCCAATTAATAAAAAAATATGCACATCCTTGGAGGCGAGGGTGGTCGAAGCACCATCTGACGTTGCCGGGGTATATAGTGAAAGAGAAAATGCAATGGGTCTAGAGGTATATGAGTGTTAAAGATTTGAGATATAAAGGTCTGTATGTCCTTCCAGTAACCATCAAGCCTGTCGCAATCCCACAGGCAGTGCCAGAGGTCAGCTCTCTCTAACAGACATTTCGGACAGGCCTTTTAGGTAGTGAGGCGGGACTTCCCAGTGGGAGAAGTTAAAGGCGTATATAGCTCTGTGTAGTACCTTAAAATGCTTCTCCCTCCAGTCCTTCCCCACAACCGCAGCCCTTACGTGGCGTAGTCCCTGCAGTAATTTAGCTTTCAGGTCGTCTGTGGAAACAGTTGGGGCAGGAGCCTTTAATATCCTGTCACCTCCACTATCCAGTCAGGGAATACGCCTTCTACAAGTTGTTTATTTGAGAATGTTTAATTCTTGGATACAGAATAAGCCTTGTTGATACAGAAAATCCTAGCATCCCTTTAATTCTGTCAGGAAGGTCTGGAGAAGAACCTTAGGCTTTTTTCACACTATAGAATTCTCCATTTTAAAGATTCATTATAATGACCCGTTAACAAAACCATTAAAAATGTCCATTAAACAGGCGTTACAAAATCCCATTATAGTCTATGGGATTTTTACATTACCCGTTTTAACCCGTCATAGCCCGTTATTAATAGCAGATGCTATTTTGTGATGGGAGAAATAATGGGAGAAATAGTGCATGCACTATTTTTCCCTTTTCTTTCTCCCGTCACAAAATATGACGGGTTAAAATGGGTAATGTAAAAATCCCATAGACTATAATGGCGTTTAACGGCCGTTTTTAATGGTTTTGTTAAAGGGTCATTATAACAAATCTTTAATACGGAGAATTCTGTAGTGTGAAAGCAGCCTTAGTTGTAGCACTAATAAACTGCAGATGACAGCCTTCTATAGTTTCCTAGGGGTATTTCTAGGTGAGGACAAGCTTGTTAAAAGGGTTTCCCGATCATCAAACCCAGGTCTATAACCTCTGTACCCAGCTTAATGTTGATCTTAACCCCTTGAGGACCGTGCCATTTTTAATTTTTGCACTTTCGTTTTTTCTTCCTCCCCTTCTAAAAATCATAACACTTTAATTTTTCCACTTACAGACTGAGGGCTTGTTTTTTGTGCAACCAATTTTATTTTGTAATGACATCAAACATTTCACCACGAAATCTATGGCGAAACCAGAAAAAAATTATTTGTGTGGGCAAAATAAAAAATTCCATTTTGTAACTTTTGGGGGCTTTTAATTGCACTTTTCGGTAAAATTATACCTTATATATATATTCTGTAGGTCCATACGATTAAAATGATACCCAACTTAAATAGGTACATATAGAAGGTCTGCTGGCACAGCCGAGTTCCGACAAAGTAAGGCTGGGTTCACACTACGTTTTAAGCAATACGGGACCGTATACTGCTCTGGGGAGCGAAAACGGGCGCTCCCGTGTCCCAGATGTGGCCCATATGAAATGCATTTCAATGAGCCGACCAGAGTCAAACACTGACTGTTTTCCCACCGGACCGGTTAGAGAACTGTATACAGGGCAAAAATTAGCCGACATATGACTCCGGTGAGCTCATTGAAATACATTACATACGGGCCGGATTCAATACGGGAGCGCCCGATTTTTGCTCCCGCCCCCCCCAGCAGTATACGGCCACGTATTGCTTAAAACGTGATGTGAACTGGCCCAAAGGAGTGTTAAGACTCGCGGGTAATTGCTCCGGGCGGTGCACGGCTCAGACAAACAGCAATAGATCCAATGAAGCAAACTTAGGAATGAGATGTCTGCAGCACGCGTCATAGATCCAACATAGCTTTATTGTCACCACATGCAGCACACAGGCTGTGTGTGCGCTGCGTGTGCTGACAATAAAGCTATGTTGGATCTATGACGTGTGCTGCAGACATCTCATTCCGAAGTTTGCCAATCTATATAGGTTTGATTTGTTATACTACTTTTAAAAAATAACTTTTGTACCAAAATTAGCATGTTTAAAATTGTCCTCTTCTGACCACTATATAACTTTTATTTTTCTGTATATGAGGATTTGTGAGGGCTCATTTTTTTTTTTCTCTGTGATCTGTACTATTATTTATTTTTGTTTACTTATTTATTTTAAATGGAAGAGGGGGGGGGATTCAAACTTTTATTAGGGAAGGGGTTAAATCACTTTTAATGAACTTTTTTTTTTTTTTTTTTTTTACATTTTATAGTCCCCAAAGGGAACATGCAATCATTAGATTACATAAACTGTTCAATGCTATGCCATAGCATAGCATTGATCATTGTTATCTGTACTCGACTGCTCCAGCCAGACTGGATCATCAAGGCACAGATCGGACAGTGACGAGGCAGGTAAGTGACCTCCTGCGGTCCTCTCAGCCAGGTCATGGTTTTTAACATTTTAGATGCCACAAACTTTGGTCGCGGTGTCTAAGGGCTTAATTCCGGGCATCATCGTGATTGGCATTTGTCATGCGTCCTGGTGGCAGATAGCTGCCGGGGGCCACCCTGCTATGGCCCGCACTCAGCTCCTGAGCATGCGTCATAGAAGGGGAGCGGGACAAGAGCATCCCCAAGAGGTTAATGTAGTTCTATGACTAGTAACAACGGGTCCCTTTGTGCCAATTTCTGCAGCAGAAATTTAAATTACTTTACCACCTTTTTGTCAGAATGCCATGGATCAGAAAGAACACATTTTTTGCATTCTTAAATTGCTCACATCCTCCGAAGAACGGAGTGCTGGGAGCGTGGAAAGGTATTGACTTTCTTCTTCTGGATAAACTCTCTTGTTTCAGCAGTTTGTGCTACATTAGCAGTTCTGTGGGATTCTGGGAACAGACTAAATGGGCTAATCTTGGCTCCCATACAAATCTGTGAGCTTTGATTCCATGATCTTGTTGCTGATTTGCTGGTTTTCCTTTAGAAAGTACAAAATGCTGCATGCGAAACACATCCAACAAGATCTACTGTTTTGAAGATTTTCTGATGTCCAGCCATCACAAGTTGAGTCTCATATCTTTACACTTGCCCATTTTTTCCTGCTTCTAATGCATCAGTGTCAAAAACTGACTGACACTTTGCCTGATGTGTCCCACTCAATCACCGGTGCTGTTTTTACAAGATTATTAGTGTTATTCACTTAATCTGTAGCACAGTGATTTCCATACAACAGTTTCTTTTATCCTTTATTTAATTTTTCTACAAACATCTCTTGGAGCCCTATTACATGGAGCGATTAACCCCTTAAGGACGCAGCCCTTTTTCACCTTAAGGACTGAGCCCTTTTTCGCAATTCTGACCACCGTCACTTTACTCATTAATAACTCTAAAACGCTTTTACCAAATATTCAGATTTTTTCGTGACATATGCTACTTTATTTTGGTGGTAAATTTTTGTCGTTACTTGCATCCTTTTTTGGTGAAAAAATCCCCAAATTTCATGAAAATGTTGCATTTTTCTTACTTTGAAGCTCTCTGCTTGTAAGGAAAATGGATATTCCAAATACATTTTATTTTTATTCACAAATACAATATGTCCACTTTATGTTGGCATCATTTGAAAAAATTAGAGGGCTTCAAAGTAGAGCAGCAATTTTCAAAAATTTCATGAAAATTGCAAAATCTGAAGGGACAGATGTTACAGAACTACAACTCCCAGCATGCCTGGGCAGTCTAGGCATGCTGAGAGTTGTAGTTTGGCAACATCTGGAGGGCTAACGTTTGGGCACCACTGTAACAGTGGTCTCCAAACTTTGACACTCCAGATGTTGCAAAACAACTCCTCCCAGCATGCCCCGACAGCCTTTGGCTGTCTGGGCATGCTGGGAGTTGCAGTTGGGCCTCCTAGTGGTTGCCACAGTAAAGATCGCTTTACTGCAACTTTCCTCCCCCCCCCCCCCCCCCCCCCCACCGTCGCCTCCCTACCTGTGCTGTGATCTCCACAGTCTCCAGCGTTGATCGGCGCTCCCCACGCATCTTCTCCTCCAGGTACCGGCCTCCATCTTCTCCCCCCATTCTGCCCGACATCCAGGGGTGGGCAGAACGGGGGGTTTCCATGGAAACCCACTGTCCTGCGCTGCCATTGGTCAGAATTCATTTCTGACCAATGGCAGGGGATAGGAGGAGATCGCAGCACTGCGACCTCGCTCCTAGCCCTCAGGATGATCGGGGCTGTCAATGTCGGCTCCGATCATCCCTATTTTCTGGGTGATCGGGTCACCAGAGACCCGATCAGCCCGGAATAGCAGAAAATTGCATGCAATTTTCTGCGATCGCCGACATGGGTGGGGTCTCAGGATCCCCATCGGCTATGTGCCGGGATGCCTGCTGAATGATTCCAGCAGGCATCCCAGTCCGGTCCCCAACCAGCTAGCAGCGGGGACTGCAATTGCATACGCCCCACGTCCTGAAGAGGTTAAGCGAAGTCAATATCCTGTGTAATATAGGATAAACTGGCGAATAAGCAAACACTCAAATTTTGTAATAAGTATGAGATTACATGAGATTACATAATAAGTATGAGATTACATAACAAACTATGAGATTGTGGTTTGTGTTAAGTGCAGCTAGTGCTTCTTAAAGGGGTACTCTACTGGAAAAAACATATTTTAAATCAACTAGTGCCAGAAAGTTATACAGATTTGTAAACTACTTCTATAAAAAAAAAAATCTTAATCATTCCAGTACTTATCAGATGCTGTTATGATCCACAGGAAGTTCTTTTATTTTTGAATTTCCTTTCTGCCTGACCACAGTGCTTTCTGCTGACACATGCCCATTTTAGGAACTGTCCAGAGTAGGAGAAAATCCCCATAGAAAACCTATCCTGCTCTGGACAGTTACTAAAATGAACATGGGTGTCAGCAGAGAGCACTTTAGTCAGGCAGAAAAGAAATTCAAAAGGAAAAGCACTTCGTCCGGATCATAACAGCAGCTAATAAGTACTGGAAGGATTAAGATTTTTAAATAGAAGTAATTTACAAATCTGTTTAAC
Organism: Hyla sarda; assembly: GCF_029499605.1. Taxonomy (NCBI): domain Eukaryota; kingdom Metazoa; phylum Chordata; class Amphibia; order Anura; family Hylidae; genus Hyla; species Hyla sarda. The sequence goes on along the minus strand of NC_079190.1, from coordinate 132,604,613 downwards.
TTTTTGGCACCATTTGATAAAAAAAAAAAAATGTTTTCCAGTGGAGTACCCCTTTTAATAGGACTCTTAGGGTAGCGCCACACAGTATATATGCAGTAGGAAATGCACTACGTATTCTCCTTTGAGTTGAGACATTGGTCTACCTGCAGCAGCCCTGTGTGTGTACACTGAGGTTTAGAGGCGGGCCCAGATCGCCGACATGACTTCAACGCGTGGGCCTACCTCCAAACCTCGCTGCACACAGGGCTGCCGCTGGGCAGTCTCTACTCAAAGGAGAATACACAGCTTATTTCCCACTGTGCAGCGGATTTCTCCTAGCGAGTAATATGATGTGTATATGCTATGTGTGACCCTACCCTTAGTGTACATCTGCCTACTAGAGAACATAATTTCCTAATAGCTCTGCTGTCCCAAATTAGGATGCTGCTGACTCATACATTGGGGGATATTTATCAAAACCTGTGTAGAGGAAGAGTGGTGCAGTTACCCATAGCAACCAATCAGATTGCTTCTTTCATTTTTAACAATGCCTGTGAGAAATGAAAGAAGCGATCTGATTGGTTGCTATGGGCTTTTCCTCTGCACAGGTTTTGATAAATCTTTCCCATTATGCTCAGTAGCAGCCTCAATGGCAAGACATGTACTTGGCATTGAAAGAATGGTCTAGGCTGCTTCCTGTGTATCCATGGGGGCACCCTCTGAGAACATCTTAAACTGCACATGAACAGTGGGTGGATTAAAGGGGTACTCCAGCGGTTAGACATCTTATCCCCTATCCAAAGGATAGGGGCTAAGATGCCTGATCGCGGGGGTCCCACCGTTGGGGGTCCCCGTGATCTTGCACGCAGCACCCCAGTTAAAATCAGTCCCCGGAGCGTGTTCGCTTCGGGTCTGATTACTGGCGACCACAGGGCCGGCGGCGTGTGACGTCACGCTCCAGCGGAGCGTGACGTCACACGGGCGCGGAGGCGTGGCGTCACACGCCGCCGGCCCTCTGGTCGCCGGTAACCAGACCCGGAGCGAACATGCACCGGGGACTGATTTTAACCCCTTAAGGACTCAGCCCATTTTGGCCTTAAGGACTCAGACAATTGAATTTTTACGTTTTCATTTTTTCCTCCTCGCCTTCTAAAAATCATAACTCTTTTATATTTTCATCCACAGACTAGTGTGAGGGCTTATTTTTTGCGTGACCAGTTGTCCTTTGTAATGACATCACTCATTATATCATAAAATGTATGGCGCAACCAAAAAACACTATTTTTGTGGGGAAATTAAAACCAAAAACGCAATTTTGCTAATTTTGGAAGGTTTTGTTTTCACGCCGTACAATTTATGGTAAAAATGACGTGTGTTCTTTATTCTGAGGGTCAATACGATTAAAATGATACCCATTATTATATACTTTTATATTATTGTTGCGCTTAAAAAAAATCACAAACTTTTTAACCAAATTAGTACGTTTATAATCCCTTTATTTTGATGACCTCTAACTTTTTTATTTTTCTGTATAAGCGGCGGTATGGGGGCTCATTTTTTGCGCCATGATCTGTACTTTTTTTTGATACCACATTTGCATATAAAAAACTTTTAATACACTTTTTATAATTTTTTTTTTAATAAAATGTATAAAAAAAGTAGGAATTTTGGACTTTTTTTATTTTTTTTCGTTCACGCCGTTCACCGTACGGGATCATTAACATTTTATTTTAATAGTTCGGACATTTACGCACGCGGCGATACCAAATATGTCTATAAAAAATGTTTTTTACACTTTTTGGGGGTAAAATAGGAAAAAACGGACGTTTTACTTTTTTATTGGGGGAGGGGATTTTTCACTTTTTTTTAACTTTTACTTTTACATTTTTTTACATTTTTTTTTTACACTTGAATAGCCCCCATAGGGGACTATTCATAGCAATACCATGATTGCTAATACTGATCTGTTCTATGTATAGGACATAGAACAGATCAGTATTATCGGTCATCTCCTGCTCTGGTCTGCTCGATCACAGACCAGAGCAGGAGATGCCGGGAGCCGCACGGAGGAAGGTGAGGGGACCTCCGTGCAGCGTTATGAATGATCGGATCCCCGCAGCAGCGCTGCGGGCGATCCGATCGTTCATTTAAATCGCGAACTCCCGCAGATGCCGGGATCTGTATTGATCCCGGCACCTGAGGGGTTAATGGCGGACGCCCGCGAGATCGCGGGCGTCGGCCATTGCCGGCGGGTCCCTGGCTGCGATCAGCAGCCGGGATCAGCCGCGCATGACACGGGCATCGCTCCGATGCCCGCGGTTATGCACAGGACGTAAATGTACGTCCTGGTGCGTTAAGTACCACCTCACCAGGACGTACATTTACGTCCTGCGTCCTTAAGGGGTTAACTGGGGTGCCGCGTGCAAGATCACGGGGTCCCCAACGGTGGGACCCCCGCGATCAGGCATCTTATCCCCTATTCTTTGGATAGGGGATAAGATGTCTAAGTGTTGGAGTACCCCTTTAATTTGCCAACTTTAAATCTTTTCTCTGTCTTATTGCCTGAGAAAATAAGCAGGACAACAAATAAACAACCTATAGTCCTATAGGCTTTTTCTTAGCCATGAGAAAATGGACTACTAAATCATATAGTGGACTTTGCTGCCCCCTTGTTCCAATGAATGGCAGCAATGCCTTGTTCCCTGCTTGCTTTCACCAGAAGAGCCTCTTTCATGTCTATGTAATTAGTCCGTATAGTATTTTAAGTAAATACCTTCTATGGGAGAAAACCAATTAGGATCCCGGCAGCCACTTTCATGAGCAAGGTATATTCATTTGTAGTGATTAACATAGCACATTGATTCGAAACTGCCAGGTTCTCTGCTGCTTTGTATTTCAGACAAAATTGCTCTGAAACATCCAGCTACACATGATGATTAAAAAAAGGAATCGGGCTTCTGAACTGCTGCTTGGTTTTAGTGAAATATGTGCTTTGGAAGTCATCTGCAGCCTTGTGTTTTATTCTCTATTAATGTAATTAAATCTGATGGATATGTGAAATGAACGTGGCTGGCACTAAATCTAAAATGAAGTTTCAACTCTTCAGTAGTCCTACCAAGGAAGCATTTTAATTGTTGGAAGCAAATATTTTGGACACAGATAATGCAGTGTTATTAAAATATAATTTCCATCTGCTTTATCTTCCCTTTTTGTACAATCCAAAATAAACATAAGACAATAATGTCAATTAGCACACCATGTGGAAAGCATAAAGTTACATCATACAGTCTTTTGTAGCGCAAAATTCCAGTTCCTATATTTCGGTTTAATTAATTTCAGATTAGTGTCAGTGCCAATTATCAGTGTGATTACTCACCAAGAGATAATGCTCAATAGGGTGCTCATTTAGCTATCCTTGAAGATAAGTGTTACTAATTTACAAATCCACTGCACCCAAGATAAAACAACAGCACAGCAGCGAACAACATGCCTTATCACCTCAAAGTGACACTCTAATAGAAATCTCACAGACTGACTGAATTGCAAATGAATGGATTGGATGCTGATTTTTACATTACACATCCTACAAATTTATTTTTTTGGGTTAAAGGGACCATGGGGGAGATTTATCAAAACCTGTGCAGAATAAAGTTGAGCAATTGTCTATAGCAACCAATCAGATTGCTTCTAGAATATTTAAAAAGGACTTAAAAAAATAAGTTATATAGAAATAATCACCTAGCACTCGTCATCCGTCTTTTCTTTTCTTGCTTTATTGCATATTCATCTTAAAGGGGTACTCCAGTGTAAAATACATTTTTTTTTTTAAATCAACTGGTGCCAGAAAGTTATACAAATTAAAACATCTCTCCTTCCAGTATTTATCAGGAAGTTCTTTTCTTTTTGAATTTCTTTTTTGTCTGACCACAGTGCTTTCTGCTCCATGTCAAGAACTGTCTAGAGAAGGATAGGTTTGCTATGGGGATTTGCTTCTACTCTGGACAGTTCCTTACATGGACAGAGGTGTCAGCAGAGAGCGCTGTGGTCAGACAGAAAATAAATTCTAAAATTACTTCCTGTGGAGCATACAGCAGCAAATAAGTACTGGAAGGATTAAGATTCTTAAATAGAGGAAATTTATAAATCTGTTTAACTTTCTGGCACCAGTTGATTAAAAATTTTTTTTTCCCACTGGAGTACCTCTTTAAAAACACTGGTTACAACGCTGGTTGAAGCAGGGAGGGTAGACAAATGCGGGGTGGGGGAGCAAGACGTCAGAACTGTTTCACGTCAAATTAAGCTTCTTCCGGCCGTAGCAGTTGAGGTATAATTAAATAGGCTCAGCAATAAGGCGGAGCACTGGGAAAACAGTTAATGTGAACAAATGCCAATAAATCAACTTCTTAACCAAATGACATGCGAGTCATATGTAGGGGGAAAGATGCATTTAAGAGAATATGTTATCACGATCTATCGCCTGTCCATATGACTCCACTCTCTCAATTCCTGAAAAATTTTATTTGAACAAATCGTTATGTGCACTTTGCACTGCTGGTACCCCGCCCCCCTGATCTCCTGAACGGGGCATCAGTGAGGGCGCTAATGCATGTAGCGTTGACCTACAGAGGTCGACGGTACGCCTTCTCTCTTTCTCAATCCGTCTTGTGTTTTCTTTTGTACTCGCTGCTAAGCTGCATTAATTATTTCTGCAGGATAAGTGAATTCCAAGAATCGTACTTTCAGTTCCTCCACTTGTTTTTGAAAATGTGAATCGTCACTATTAATCCTTCTTAGGCGGGGGAACTGACTATACGGTATCCCTAGCTGGACGTGTTTTGGATGTGAGCTTTTATGGTGCAGTAGGGAATTCTGCGTGATTTCTTTTCTATAACCAGTTGTTTGTTTCCCTGCTCTTTATCCAAATTCTAACGTTGAGGAAATCTAATGTTTTTCCCCCAAAATAGTAAGTGAAATGCATGTTTTATTTGTTATTCACGTTAAGATAGTTTACAAATTCTGTAAATAAATCGGCCCATACAACAAAAATGTCGTTGACATAATGGAGGTACCACTTAATCTGTGAGGTAAATGGATTATTACTTGAAAATGACTTTGCTCTCCAACATGGCCAAGAAGATATTTGCGTATGTGCAGGATACCGGGTACCCATTGCGGTACCCTGGTTCTGCACATGCAATTGGCCACTCTGCACAAATGTATTATTGGTCAATATGAACAGCATGCCTTCTGACACGAATTCTCTGAACAAATTAGTTTTGTCTGTCCCTTCCAGAAAAGTGTCCATAGCCTGTACACTTGCATCGTGTGGGATGCGGGTGTACAGGCTCTCGACATCTACGGATGCAAGTTTGTACGATTCTTTCCAATCAAAGCCCTGTAATGCTATCAACAGATCCTCTGTATTTTTATTTATTTATTTATTTATTTATTTTTTAGAAACACTGGTATTCCCGGCAGAAGGGGTGCCATTAGCCACTAAAGATAGGAGGACAGGGCCTATGTCGCGGACCCAAACCCTGAGACGATAGGCTGTCCCGGGTGCTGGGTCCGCGACTTACGGACCTTTGGTAAAATGTACCATCTATGTGGTTTTGGTGCTTTAGGAATAAGGCGTTCAGCCATTTTTGTCACCAATAAGTCCCCTACTGACATACTTTGTCAAAAAGCCTCTCAGCTTAGTCATAACTTTCCCTGTCTGCTTTTCTGATAGCTTAGTGTACATCTCCTTGTCTGACATTTGTCGTTGTTTTTCGACATCATGCTGGGCTTTGCTCCACACTACAATCAATCCTTATCTGATTTTGATATCCTTAATTGGGGCTGATCTATTAACCAATTCAATGCTTCTTCCTCTTTTTGTGTGATATAAATTTTTTGGCGGTAAATGAATGCTTTAACATCCCTAAGGACAGCCTTCTGGAAAAGCTCAATGGCCCCTCCTGGAGCCATTGGGTGGTTAAAGCTGGAAGGATTCCCTCCTATAAAGTACTCGTTGACATGTGGAGCCATGACTGGATGTAGTGTCCTATTTCCTAACAGTTCACCCAACGCATGTAAACATTCATTTTCATTATCATCAAAACCTTGTACCATATAAAAATCGAAAGTTAGACAGATCACATGGCATTTCACCATCTTTAACTGCCTGTGTGCTAGATTTAATAGTAGAAAAAAACTTTTTTTCTATGTTAACTTTACATAAAGATTAATATAAATCTATTTCAAATCTATCGTAACGAAAATCCTCCGTCAGTCCATAATTTAACCCTTTTGTTGGGCCATCAAGCATGAGTCTGATAATGAAACGTCCATCTTTGCAGTTTCCTATTTCTGCCACAACACAATTTTGCGTTTCTTTGTTGTCACATACTTATTTGTCTCTCTTTGATGCTTTTATTTCTTCTTGGAGTGTAGATCATTTCTTCAAGTTTTTCATGAAAACTGCAAATTTTTCCTCTGTTACATGTGTGCGGAGCGCTGTTTTTAGCTCTACTCAATACCGTAGTAATATATTCATATTCTTTGTTATTTTTAGCTAATACCAGACAATGCAGATTAAGTGAATGTTTCAGGTGCTCTGCTTGCCAATGTTGTACAAACTCTGCATCGTCTAGAAATTGGGAAAGATTTTTAAATACTCGAAGCCCCCTCGGTACTCTGTTAGTCTCCACATATGTAGTCAAAGACTGGATAGTCTAGAATGTACTTATCTCACGTTCGACCAGATTTGTCACTTTTAATTCCAACGCTTTCAAGCTCAATAGTTGCAGTTCATCTTGGGAGCTACATGTCATAACATACTCACTCGCATCAACCCTCCCTGCTGATAAAGCAGAATCCATAACTGCTGCACCTTGTAGTGGATCCATCTGCATGGATCCACTACAAGACAGATGGTGAGTGCTACGTGATTATTTCTATATACTTCTTGTTTTGCCGAATGTATTTCACACGATTAGCACCTCATACCACAATGTTGGGACCATCGCAACTAGTGACTACAGCTGAGTATACAAGTTTTGCTCTGCTGAGGCTGTGTTTTTTGCTTACCTTTATGTTTGAGCTTTAAAAAAATAAAATCGATTCTGGGCAACTTCCCCACTTTTCCTCTGAACAGGTTTTGATAAATCTTCCCCATAATCATCTAAGGGTTGGGCTTGGGTTCACACTTAGTACTTAGTACATAGTACTAATATTTGTTCTTCATTTTGGTCAGATGCAAATCTTTTTATGGTGGTCTGTTTTACTCCACTTTTGGCTAAAATAGTAAAGCAAATAGTATATGTGAACCCAGCTTTAACCCTTTATGCCATGTTCATACTGCATAATTCCCGCTCCAACAGAGTCCCATTTGATTGTAATGGGATTCTGCTGCACTGTGCAGATGTTTCTGCTACCGAAATCCTGATACTGTGTCTGCAGAAAGAATAGACATGTCTATTGTTCCTGCTCATTCCATTGGAACTGCATTACCATCTGAGACGGCACATTTCTAAGTGTTCCTTGCGTTCCTATGTGTGGAATGCCTGCCTGTTTGTTTTTCCTGAGTGGACATTCTGCCCATTTTTGGCAATGAGAACATGCCACTGTCATCAACATAAAATGTTGGTATGTTGCATTGGTATGTCTCTAGTATGTGTCTTTTAAATGTGTTTTTACCTTCTATTTCAACATTATAATACTGCCCACTAGATGTCCCCATACAGGCTAACTTGATATTCAGTTCCTGGCCGAGTTATCAATGTACCTAGAGCACTTCATCTTGATACCTGCAGCAGGCACTTAGACACAGAATCTGGAATTTAAAGCTGTCACAGCTTGCTTAGGGAAAAGCGCCTTGCAGTAAGTCCCAGACATCTAGGGGTTAAAATATGTTAATGATTTCATATGAGGAGCGAACTAAATGTAAAAGAAATTCCAAAGTTCAAAATTGTTGATGTTTGATCACATCCCAGAAAAAAACATTAAAAAAAGTGATAAAAAATTCACATACTCGATGTGACACCGATAAAAACTTCCGTCACAAAAAATTAGCCCTTTTATACAGCCCTGTTTACGGAAAAATAAGTTGGTTAGTACTGGAAGGATTAACATTTTTAAATAGAAGTAATTTAAACATCTGTTAAACTTTCTGGCACCAGTTGATTAGAAAAAAATAGTTTTCCACCAGAGTACCCCTTTAAGAGGTTTAGAAGTGTCATAGTTACAACGAACACAAACACTGGCCACTGAACTTAATACAAATGGCACGTCATGGGTCGGGTGAGCGGACAGAACATGGGCCCACAGGTTGGGTCTGCGTCATAACCGAAAGATGCCTGCTGCTATAAGCAGCTGACATCTGTTGGTAATGACTGACATTGGAGATCACTCTGTCCATCATTTAACTGGTTAAATACTGTGATCTATACAGATAACGAAATTTAAACATTAAATACCGCTATTCCTTGGTGTCTAGTGGTCCCATAGCCCCCCAGCGATGTAATCTTGATCTATGTAAGCCATCTAATGATGGCCTATGTTAGGCCCCTAGGGGGGTTTAAAAGTGTGCAAAGGAGGGGGAATAAACCTTATTTTTTTTTTTTTTTTTTTAAATACATAAAAAAAATCCCTCCCCTAATAAAAATTCTAATCCTCCTTTTCTCCTTTTTAAAAAAAAAAAAAATGATACACTGTACAAAGAAGAAAAATACACACATTTGGTATCACCGCGTGCGTTATTTTCCGAACTAATAAATTATTTTTCTGATCCTCCACGGTGAACGAAGTAAATGCTAGAAAAAAAAAAGTTGCTTATTTTTGCTTACAAACGTGGTCCAGATAAAAACTACAGCTCACAACACAAAAAACAAACCCTAACACTGCTGTGTAGGTGGAAACATTTAAAAAAAAGTGTTAGGGGTAAGAAAATAGTAATGAACATTTTTTTTTTTCCCTCAAGTTTTCAACTTTTTTTTAAACCATAAAACGAAAAGAAAAAATAATTATTCAAGTTTGGTATCATTGGAATTGTGAAAGGTCAAGACAACATGGAAACTCACCAACAGACAGCAGGATAATTTATTAGGAAGGTACTTTAACCTCTTAAGGACTGAGCCCTTTTTCACCTTAAGGACTCGGCCATTTTTTGCAAATCTGACCACTGTTTTTTCGGGACATATTCTACTTTAACATAGTGGTAAAATTTTGTGGTAACTTGCATTCTTTCTTGGTGAAAAATCCCAAAATTTGATGAAAAATTTGAAAATTTTGCATTTTTCTAACTTTGAAATTCTCTGCTTGTAAGGAAAATGGATATTTCAAATTATTTTTTTATTCACATATACAATATGTCTGCTTTATGTTTGCATCATAAAATTGACGTGGTTTTTCTTTTGGAAGACACCAGAAGGCTTCAAAGTTCAGCAGCAATTTTCCAATTTTTCAAAAAATTTTGAAACTCGCTTTTTTTCAGGGACCAGTTCAGGTTTGAAGTGGATTTGAAGGGTCTTCATATTAGAAATACCCCACAAATGACCCCATTATAAAAACTGCACCCCCCAGTAGTATTCAAAATGACATTCAGTCAGCGTTTTAACCCTTTAGGTGTTTCACAGGAATAGCAGCAAAGTGAAGGAGAAAATTCACAATCTTCATTTTTTACACTCGCATGTTCTTGTAGACCCAATTTTTGAATTTTTGCAAGGGGTAAAAAGGAGAAAATTTTTACTTGTATTTGAAACCCAATTTTTCTCGAGTAAGGACATACCTCATATGTCTATGTTAATTGTTCAGCGGGCGCAGTAGAGGGCTCAGAAGGGAAGGAGCGACAAATGGTTTTTGGGGGGCATGTCACCTTTAGGAAGCCCCTATGGTGCCAGAACAGCAAAAAATCCCACATGGCATACAATTTTGGAAACTAGACCCCTCGGGGAACATAACAAGGGGTAAAGTAAACCTTAATACCCCACAGGTGATTCACGACTTTTGCATATGTAAAAAAAAAAAAAAAAATGCTTGGTTTCCCAAAAGTTTTACATTTTTAAAAAGGGTAATAGCAGAAAATACCCCCCAAAATTTGAAGCCCAATTTCTCCCGATTCAGAAAACACCCCATATGGGGGTGAAAAGTGCTCTGCTGGCGCACTACAGGTCTCAGAAGAGGAGGAGTCACATTTGGATTTTTGAAAGCAAATTTTGCTCTGGGGGCATGCCGCATTTAGGAAGCCCCTATGGTGCCAGAACAACAAAAAAAAAAAACACATGGCATACTATTTTGGAAACTAGACCCCTTGGGGAACGTAACAAGGGGTTAAGTGAACCTTAATACCCCACAGGCGTTTCACGACTTTTGCATATGTAAAAAAAATATATATATTTTTTTACCTAAAATGCTTCTTTTCCCAAAAATTTTACATTTTTAAAAAGGGTAAAAGCAGAAAATACCCCCCAAAATTTGTAACACCATTTCTCCCCAGTATGGCGATACCCCGTATGTGACCCTAAACTGTTGCCTTGAAATACGACAGGGCTCCAAAGGGAGAGCGCCATGCGCATTTGAGACCTAAATTAGGGATTGCATAGAGGTGGACATAGGGGTATTCTACGCCAGTGATTCCCAAACAGGGTGCCTCCAGCTGTTGTAAAACTCCCAGCATGCCTGGACAGTCAGTGGCTGTCTGGTAATACTGGGAGTAGTTGTTTTGCAACAGCTGCAGGCTCCGTTATGGAAACCGTGGCGTACCAGACGTTTTTCATTTTTATTGGGGAGGGGGGCTGTGTAGGGGTATGTGTATACGTAGTGTTTTTTACTTTTTATTTTGTGATAGTCTAGTGTTTTTAGGGTACAGTCGCACGGGCGGGGGTTCACAGTAGTTTCTCGCTGGCAGTTTGAGCCGCGGCAGAAAATTTGCCGCAGCTCAAACTTGCAGCCGGATACTTACTGTAAACCTCCGCCCATATGAGTGTACCCTGTACATTCACGTTGGGGAGGGGGGGGGGGGGGGGGACATCCACCTGTTGCAAAACTACAACTCCCAGCATGCGCTGACAGACTGTACATGCTGAGAATTTTAGTTTTGCAACAGCTGTAGGCACACTGGTTATGTATCACTGAGTTTGTGACCTTACTCAGTGTTTCAAAACCAGTGTGCCTCCAGCTGTTGCAAAACTACAACTACCAGCTTGTACGGTGCATGGTGTAAGGTGACTGCTGGGAGTTGTAGTTTGCAACAGCTGGAGGCACACCGGTCGTGAAACACTGAGTTAGGTAAAAAAAAAACTGAGTTTCACAACCAGTGTGCCTTCAGCTGTTGCAAAACTACAACTCTCAGCAGTCACCGACAGCCAATGGGCATGCTGGGAGTTGTAGTTATGCAACCAGCAGATGCACCACTAGAACTCCCAGCATGCACTTTAGCTGTTTGTGCAAGCTGGGAGTTGTAGTTATACAACAGCTGAAGGTACACTTTTCCATAGAAAAATGTGCCTCCAGCTGTTGCAAAACCATAAGTCCCAGCATGCCCATAAGGGAATGCTGGGAGTTGTGGTGGTCTGCCTCCTGCTGTTGCATAACTACAGCTCCCAGCATGCCCTTTTTGCATGCTGGGAGCTGTTGCTAAGCAAAAGCAGGAGGCTGTCACTCACCTCCTGCTGCTGCTCGTCGCCGGATAGTCCCTCGCCGCGGCCGTCTCTCCTGGGGCCCCAGATCCCAACATTGAAGCCGGGGATCGGGGTCCCCAGCACCCCAGGTCTTCTTCCTGCTCACGTCCTCCGGAAGAGGGGCGGAGCGGGTGCGGGAGTGAACCCCACAGCAGGCGCCCTGATTGGTTGGCCGGTAAACCGGCCGACCAATCAGGGCGATCGTGAGGTGGCACCAGTGCCACCTAACCCCTGCTGGCTCTGGCTGTTCGGGGCCGTCGGAGACGGCCCCGATCAGCCAGTAATTCCAGGTCACTAGAGACCAGATTGATCCGGGATCGCCGCAGATTGCTGGACTGAATTGTCCATCTGAATTGTCGATCTGCGGCCATCGCCGACATGGGGGGGCATAATGACCCCCTGGGCGATATGCCGCGATGCCTGCTGAACTATTTCAGCAGGCATCCGGCTCCGGTCCCCAACCGGCTAGCGGTGGGGACCGGGATTCCCACGGGCGTATGGATACGCCCTGCGTCCTTAAGGACTTGGAATGCAGGGCGTATCCATACGCCCTGCGTCCTGAAGAGGTTAAACAGACTTCCATAAATTGTGCTGACAAGCTGCGGGTGAGTGGAATGGGATCGGGGGCATGGCAATGTCAGTTTCATATCACATGACTTCTGGCCGGAAGTTGCTCTATCCTGTTCCACTCTCCCGCAGCGTGTCAGCACGGTTTATGGCTGTCTGTGTAAAGACCCTTCTTAATAAACAGTTATCCTGCTGTCAGTTGGTGAGTTGCCATGTCTTCTTGACCTTTCTCTATGCATTTCTTGTTGCTTTTGTCCGATATTGAGCACCACGCTGACACACAGCTAACCAATAATTTTTCCATTTGTGGTCTTGTTTGGTATTTGTGTGGACTGTATTCACACTTACAGTGCCTGTTTTTTCCTCTTCTTGTGTTGGTTAGAGATGAGCGAAGTTACAGTAATTCAATTCGTCACGAACTTCTTGGCTCGGCAGTTGCTGACTTTAGCCTACATAAATTAGTTCAGCTTTCAGGTGCTCCGGTGTGCTTGAAAAGATGGATACAGTCCTAGTATAGACTCTCCTAAGACTGTATCCACCTTTTATAGCCTTCAGGAGCACCTGAAAGCTGAACTAATTTATGCAGGCCAAAGTCAGCAACTGCCGAGCCGAGAAGTTCGTGACAAATCGATTTACTGTAACTTAGCTCGTCTAATATCAAGCAATAAGCATTGATGTGGGAGAGGCAGAAAACCTACTCCTGACGACATGTAGTATCAAGCTTGGACCTCTCGCATCCTTCAGTTTATTCAGATGTTGTACATTCACGAGTAAGAGAGAACATTAAAGCATAGCCCTTGGCTAAGACTTGCCCCCTCATCCCTTTTATCAAAGAGGAAAAGATCCCCAAGAAACAACCCCTTTTGATGTCTCTGGTAGACCTGTAGCACTTGTTTGAATGGACGTGAAGTGATAAGCAATGCATTGGAAATATCTGGCTAGCTATGGTTTTCTCTGGATGAATAAAACTACAGTCCCTGCGATCAGCTTCTGTGCTTTTACATATATTGTAAATACTGTGGACTTTCTGTAGATTTGTAGCTGCAGATTTTTAGTGTTTAGGAAAACATAATAAAAAATAAAAATAGTATAACAAATTGAAAGTGACACGTGGAATTAAATTGCAGAATTGACTTTTCTGTTTTCATGAAGTGAACAAGAATACCTGGAACAAGTCCTCAGCATATCCACAGCATAAACCAACATGCAGCAAGTTAAAAGGGATTATCCTGGGATAGAAACGCATAGCTAATTTATTTCAAAACAGCACCATCTCTGTCCACAGTTTGTGTGGGGTATTGCAGCTCAGTTCCATTGAGGTGAAGGAGCCAATTTGTAATACCGCACACAAACTATGGACAGGGGTGGTGCGGTTTGTGGAAAAAATTCTGTGTAAATCTCCCACTATATCCCCAGCAAGTAATTTCTTACTTAACTATACTTAATTATAGAGTCCTTATAGAGTGTTTTTGAGAATTCCTTTGAACCAGCTTATCCAAAGCTGCAGGTAATATCTGCACTATTTGCTTCAGGTTGTGTTTTAAAAGCCCAACTGCTACTTACATAGGTTTGTAGACATTCAGCTGCTTTCTTTACACAACAGACTATCAAATTCCTACTAGATTTTGAAGATAAATCCCAAACCTGTATATTACTGTAGTTTATTTTTACGTCTCTAGTGTGAATTCTACGTGTTATACAATGTGATATTACATCGGACCCAATTGACCATTGGTTCTTCTCACAGACTTGGATTGTTATATTCTATACTGTTATGTCTCTACACATGACAATTCATGTTCTATACATTGTAATGATGATACATGTTATACTTTGGTTGCTTTGCTTACTTCTACACTGGAGATGACTTTATACTTTCTTGCTTTACCTTTTACATGGTATTTGATGTGTATAAAATGTCTTGGAAAATATTTCTACATAAATAAAGTTATTTAAAAAAAAAAAAAAAAAAAATCCCAAGCCTGAAGCTACAGGTTCATATTTCCCATGCCATGTTTATTGGACTGTTCCATGGATTAGAATGTGGCCTATCTGTTGTACGTGGGATCATTCTGTTTTCATTTTTTTGTTTTGTTATTCATATAAAGGTTTATGCACACACCCCTTCTCATTGGATAAATTGGTGGCACCATTCTCTGCTGCGGGGGTTGGCATGATGCACAGTCCCTAATGCCTGCCCACTAAGCTGAAAACAGCTGCATATCACTCCATAGAACAGCTCACATGAAATATATAATATGGACCAAGCCTCACTGCTTAACGACCACTTAATGTACGTCCTAGTGAGGTGGTACTTAATGCACCAGGACGTACATTTATGTCCTTAACATCACTGTACATCATGCGCGGCAGTTCCCGGCTGCTGATAGCAGCCAGGGACCCGCTGGTAATGGCGAATATCCGCGATCACGCGGAAGTCTTCCATTAACCCCTCAGATGCCGTGATCAATACAGATCATGGCATCTGCGGGAGTGAGGTCAGAAAAATGCACGATCGGATCGGCCGCAGCGCTGCAGCGGCAATCCGATTGTCTGTAATGGCAGACAGAGGTCCCCTCACCTGCCTCTGTCCGTCGTCTCCCGGCATCTTCTGGTCCGAGATCGAGCAGACCAGAGCAGAAGATATCCGATAGCACTGAACAGTATTAGCAATCAAATGATTGCTATAAATAGACCCCTATGGGGGCTATTAAAGTGTAAAAATAAAAGTAAAACAAGTAAAAAATAACAGTAAAAAAAAATAGAAAAATCCCTTCCCCAACAAAAATGTAAATTATCAGTTTTTCCACATTTTACCCCCAAAAAGTAGAAGAAAAACTATTAAAATACAATGTTAATTATCCCATATGGTGAACAACGTGAACTTTAAAAAAAAAAAAGTCCAAAATTGCTGCTTTTTTTATAACATTTACAGATAAATTACAGATTACGGTACAAAAAATGAGCCCTCATACCGCCGCTTATACGGAAAAATTTAAGTTATAGATCGGCAAAATAGAGGGATTTTAAATGCACTAATTTGGTTAAAAAGTTTGCGATTTTTTTAAGCAGTATAATAAAAGAAAAGTATGTAATCATGTATCATTTTAATCTTATTTACCCATAGATTAAAGAAAACATGTCTTTTTTACCATAACGTGTACAGCATGAAAACAAAACCTTCCAAAATTTGCTAAATTGCGGTTTTCTTACCAATTTCCCCACACAAATAGTATTTTTTGGGTTGCGACATACATTATATGGTAAAATGAGTGATGTCATTACAAAGGACAACTGGTCGTCCAAAAAAAACAGTTCTCATTTTTAGAAGGCAAGGAGGAAAAAATGAGTCCTTAAGGCCCCAATGGGCGGGGTTAAAGGGGTAAATTATTTTTTATTTTTTAGTTGTTTTTTTTTAGTTATTTTTTTTTTTTTCAAATCAACTGGTGCCAAAAAGTTAAACAGATTTGTAAATAACTTATTTTTAAAAATCCAATCAGATAACTTCTAGAATATTTAATAAGGACTTAAAAAAATAAAAGGTATATAGAAATAATCAAGTAGCACTCACCATCTGTCATTTGTCTTAAAGGGGTACTCCGATGTAAAATAAAAATTTTATTTTTTTAAATCAACTGGTGCCAGAAGAAAGCTATACAAATTAAAATATCTTAATCCTTCCAGAACTTATCAGCTGCTGTATATTACAGAGAAAGTTATTTTCTTTTTCAATTTCTTTTCTGTTTGAGCACAAGTGCTCTCTGCTGACACCTCTGTCCATTTTAGAAACTGTCCAACGTAGGAGCAAATCCACATGGCAAACCTCTCCTTCCCTGGACCATTCCTAACATGGACAAAGGTGTCAGCAGAGAGCACTGTGGTCAGAAAGAAAGGAAATTCAAAAAGAAAAGAACTTCCTGTGGAGCATACAGCAGCTAAGTACTGGAAGGATTAAGATTTTTAAATAGAAGTAATTTGCAAATCTGTTTCATTTTCTGGCATCAGTTGATTTAAAAAATAAATAAATATATTTTCCCTCCGGAGTACCACTTTAACTCCTTAACAACGCAGGACGTATATTTACGTCCTCCGCCGGCTCCCGCGATATGCCGTGGTGTCCCCGCGTCATATCAGGTCGGTCCCGGCGGCTATTAATGGCCGGGACTCGCGGATCATACAGGACATCACCGATCGCGGTGATGCCCTGTATTAACACTTCAGACGCGGCGATCAAAGCTGACCGCCGCGTCTGAAGTGAAAGTATCCCGGCTGCTCAGTCGGGCTGTTCTTGACCGCCGCGGTGAAATTGCGGCGTCCCGAACAGCATACAGGACACCGGGAGGGCCCTTACCTGCCTCCTCGGTGTCCGATCGACGAATGACTGCTCCGTGCCTGAGATCCAGGCAGGAGCAGTCAAGCGCCGATAACACTGATCACAGGCGTGTTAATACGCTCCAGTGATCAGCATGAGAGATCAGTGTGTGCAGTGTTATAGGTCCCTATGGGAGCTATAACACTGTAAAAAAAAAAAAAGTTCAAAAAAAGTGTTGTTAAAGGTCATTTAACCCCTTCCCTAATAAAAGTTTGAATCGCCCCCCTTTTCCCATAAAAATAAATAAATAAAACAGTGTAAATAAAAAAAATATATAAACATATGTGGTATCGCCGCGTGCGTAAATATCCGAACTATAAAAATATATCATTAATTAAACCGCACAGTCAATGGCGTACGCGCAAAAAAATTCCAAAGTCCCAAAAAAGCGTATTTTTGGTCACTTTTTATACCGTTAAAAAATTAATAAAAAGTGATCAAAAAGTCCGATCAAAACAAAAATGGTATCGATAAAAACTTCAGATCAAGGTGCCCTGTACGTGGAAAAATAAGAAAGTTATAGGGGTCAGAAGATGACATTTTTAAACGTATAACTTTTCCTGCATGTAGTTATGATTTTTTCCAGAAGTACGACAAAATCAAATCTATATAAGTAGGGTATCATTTTAACCGTATGGACCTACAGAATAATAAGGTGTCATTTTTACCGAAATATGCACTGCGTAGAAACGGAAGCCCCCAAAAGTTACAAAATGGTAGAAGTTACTGCAAAGTAGAATTGGTGACGCAAAAAATAAGCCATAATATGGATTTTTAGTTGGAAAATTGAAAGGGTTATGATTTTTAAAAGGTAACTAGGAAAAAATGAAAGTGCAAAAACGGAAAAACCCTGAGTCCTTAAGGGGTTAACTTGGGTATTCATGAGTAGTTAGCAAAAATACTCCTAAAAGCCAACCATATTGCCTTTACACTTGCAGGGTAAACCTGACTGGTCAGCCAAGGAGAAAAACAATTTGTGCTTCCAACTACATTTTCTCAACCTAAATCAGTTCAGTGTGTCATACCACTGCCTTGCTAAATGACTGCCCAATCTATCTTCACCTCAGTTATGACAAAATAGCCTGTTATCCTGTTATCACGGAGTTTCATTTTGACATTGCTTAATCTGGTTTGTTTACACCAATATACTGGCACCATGGGTGCTAGTAATACCAGATATTAACGTTAGGGCTGCAGCGATTAATCGGTATTATTGATATTAGAGCAGGTGGTCAGGCGCTATGCCTGCGGGTGTTGCAAATCTTTTTAACACTGCAGCCTCTGTAACTCCGTGTCAAAAGTCCTTCCAGTCCCACCTCCAGCTGACCCTCCGTTCACCAATCATGTGCTCATGCTACGCTCTCCTCCCCCACTGCCTGTTGGTGCAATACGTGCTACCCTCTAACCTCGCCTGCCGCCAGTAGGCCAGTTGCCCGCTGTATAATGCGCCCTGCTCAGGGATCATGCTGCCACTGTTACTGCCGCATTGCCACAGTGATCCAGGGCTTTGGATGCAATGCTCTGAGCAGTCTGCAGATACCCCATGTGTATAGTAGAAGTGTTCACACAAGGGTACAGACAGGTTTTGTTAAAAATGTAAATAAGCCCCTCCCCCCCCAAAAAAATTCACCCCTTTTTCCTTTTGTATACAATTTTTTTTTTTAAACTAAATAAAAAATCATATTGGCATTGCCGCATGGCTAACAGTCTGAACTGTTAAAATATAATCTTAATGATCCTGTACGACAACTGGCCTAAACAAAAAATTTAATTCCCAAATTTTTGCTTTTTTTTTGTCACCTCGCATCCTAGAAAAACAAAATAAAAATGATTAAAAAGCCACATGCAAAGGTGGAACCAATAAAAGCTACAGATCATGGCACATAAAATTAACCCTAATACATCCCCATATATAGAAAAATGATGGGTATAATTTTTATCATATTGACCAACAGAATAAAAACAACATATCACTTTTACCATTAAGTGCACTGCGTGTAAAAAAGAAACCCTCCAGAACTAGAAAAAATGTGCTTTTCTTTAAGCCATTGGGGACCGAGAACATTTTGACCCTAAGGACGAGCATTTTTTGCAATTCTGACCACTGTCACTTTAAGCATTAATAACTCTGGGATGCTTGTACTTATGAATTTGATTCCGAGAGTTTTTTTTTCGTGATATATTCTAGTTTGTTAGTGGTAAATTTTTGTCGATATTTGCATCCTTTCTTGGTGAAAAATTCCCAAATTTCATGAAAAATCTTGAAAATTTTGCATTATTATAACTTTGAAGCTCTCAGCTTGTAAGGAAATTAGACATTCCAAATAAATGATATATTGATTCACAAATACAATATGTCTACTTTATGTTTGCATCATAAAGTTGATATGTTTTTACTTTTTGAAGACCTCAGAGGGCTTCAAAGTTCAGCAGCAATTTTCCAATTTTTCAAGTACATTTCAAAATCTGAATTTTTCAGGGACCAGTTCAGTTTTGAAGTGAATTTGAGGGTCTTTGTTAGAAATACCCCATAATGGACCCCATTATAGAAACTGCACCCCTCAACATATTCAAAATGAAATTCAGAAAGTTTGTTAACCCTTTAGGTGTTTCACAGGAATGGCAGCAAAGTCGAGGCAAAAATTCAAAATCTTAATTTTTTAACAAGTTCTTGTAGACCCATATTTTTTATTTTTAAGGGGTAAATGGAGAAAAAGCCCCCCAAAATGTGTAACCTAACTTCTCTTGAGTAAGGCAATAGCTCATATGTGGATGTAAAGTGCTTTGTGGGCACACTAGAGAGCTCAGAAGAGAAGAGGAGATAATGGGATTTTGGAGAGCGAATTTTGCTGAAAAGGTCTTTTGGGGGCATGTCACATTTAGGAAGCCCCTATGGTGCCAGTACATAGTACCTATTTAGGAAACTACACCCCTCAAGCAACGTAACAAGTGGTACAGTGAGCCTTTACATCCCACAAGTGTTTGATGAATTTTCAATAAAGTTGGACATGAAAATGAAAAATTAGATTTTTTTCACTAAAATGCTGTTAACCCAAATTTTTCATTTTCGCAAGGGGTATTAGGTGAAAATGTCCCCCAAAATTTTAAACCCCATTTCTCTCGAGTAAGGAAATACCTCATGTGGATGTAAAGTGATCTGCGGGTGCACTAGAGGACTTAGAAGGGAAGGAGCAACATTGGGCTTTTGGAAAGCAAATTTAGCTAAAATGGTTTTTGGGGGGCATGTCTCATTTAGGAAGCCCCTATGGTGCCAGAACAGCAAAAAATAAATAAAAAATAAAACCACATGGCACACTTTGAGAAACTACACCCCTCATTGAATTTAATAATGGGTTCAGTGAACATTTACACCCCACTGGCGTTTGACAGATCTTTGTAACAGTGGGCTGTGCAAATGAAAAATTGCATTTTTCATTTTCACAGACCACTGTTTCAAAAATCCGTCAGTCACCTGTGGGGTGTTAAGGCTCACCAGTGTAGTTTCCAAAATGGGGGTGTAGTTTCCAAAATGGGGTCAGATGTGGGTATTTATTTGCGTTTATGTCAGAACCGCTGTAACCAGCAGCCACCCCTGTGCAAATCACCAGTTTAGGCCTCAAATATACATAGTGCGCTCTCACTGCTGAGACCTGTTGTGCGCCCGCAGAGCATTTTACGTCCACATAGGGGGTATTTCTGTACTTGGGAGAAATTGTTACAAGTTTTGGGGGTCTTTATTTCCTTTTAACTCTTAAGAAAATATTAGTGTAAAAATTTTATTACACTAACATGCTGGTGTAGATCCCAACTTTACCTTTTCATAAGGGGTAAAAGGAGAAAAAGCCCATTAAAACTTGTAGCACAATTTCTCCCTAGTACGGATATACCCCATGTGTGGCCCTAAACTGTTGCCTTGTACCCTGTACATTCACGTGGAGAGGGGGGGGGGGGGGTTAAAACTACCAGCATGCATGGTCTGTCGGTGCATGCTGGGAGTTATAGTTTTGCAACAGCAGGAGGCACAAAGGTTGGGAAACACTGAGTTAGGAAACAGTGTTTCCCAACCAGTGCGCCTCCAGTTGTTGCAATACTACAACTCCCAGCATGCCCAGACAGCCAAAGGGCATGTTGGGAGTTGTAGTTATGCAACAACTGGAGAACAGTTTGGAGACCACTGTGTAGTGGTCTCAAAACTGTTACCGTCCAGATGTTGCTAGACTTACACGCCAAGCATGCCCAGACTGCTCAGGCATTCTTGGGAGTGTTAGTTCGGCAACATCTGAATGGCCAGATGTTGCCGAACTACAACTCCCAGAATGCTTGGATTGTCTCAGCATGCTTTGCATTGACATCTGGAGCGCTACAGTTTGGGACCACTGTCCTTCCAGATGTTGCAAAACTACAACTCCTAGCATGCTGACTGTCCAGGCATGCTGGGAGTTGTAGTTCTGCAACATCTGAAGGGCCAGATGTTACAGAACTACAACTCCCAGCATGCCTGGACTGTCTGGGCAACGCTGACAGTTGTAGTTTTGCAACATCTGGAAGGACAGTGGTCTCCAAACTGTGGCCCTCCCAGATGCTGCAAAACTACAACTCCCAGCATTGTAATTTTGAAACTCCTAGAAGCAGCAGTGAAGATCACTTTAAAGCAATCTTCACTGCTACATCTGGGACACCGCCGCCGCTGCCTCCACTTGCCTGCTGCCTTCCTGTCAGCCGCCGCTCCTTGGTCACCGTGTGAACCCATGTAACGGACCCCCCCCAGGCATTTGCACGGGAAGCCTGCTGAATGATTTCAGCAGGCATCCCGTTCTGATCCCCGTCCAGCTAGCGGCGGAGATTGAAATTCCTAAGGGCGTACAGGTCTTAAGTACCAGGGCGCAAGAGCGTACCCATACGCCCGTGGTCCCAAACAGGTTAAAATTTCCCCACAAAAATAAGATTTTTTTTTTTTTTTTGGGTTGCGCCATACATTTTATGGTAAAATAAAAGGTGTCATTACAAAGCACCATTAGTCGCACACAAAAAAAAAAAACAGCCTTTGTATGGGCAAAGTATATGTCTGATTTTGGGGGGGGGGTCTGACCGCTGGGACCCCACTGCGATCTCCTGTACAACTACTCGGCTATCGTCATGAATAGTGCCGTGTCAACCACCGCACGGAGCTGTGGCCAACACGTCCTCTTTGTGCATCTCTATGGGAGAGTTGTATATAGAGATACAGGAGTACAGCACTCCAGCTATCCTCCTAGAGATGCATGGGGGGCTGCTTTGTGCGGTGGTTGACACGGCTACATTCATAAGAAGAGGTGGGGCATTGTATGGGAGATTGCTGGGGGTCCCAGTACTCGGACCCCCGCAATCATACATTTATCACCTATCCTTAGCATAGGGGATAGATTTCCCGAACCCTGATTACCCCTTTAAGTTTGTTTTGTCTATTCTCAGTACATCCACACCATCAAAATGCCTCTTATATGCAACAGGCAACGTTGCGTGTAAGAAGAAAGCTAGCCCTGATGTGTGGACATGTTGTTGTCTTTTTATTACAGTTTAATGCACATTTTTATAAAATAATTGGTAAAGATGGTAATTGTACATCGTTAATCAAGTAAAATCAGTTAAACCCTTTTATTTTTTTATTTATCTTTTTTGTCATTTTGGTGGTTTTCTTCTGATGAATCAATGAAATTATTGACAACTAATTGGTTATTCAAATAATTTTAAGCTGCAAACCTAATTCACATTATTAATATGTCTGACAAACCCACAAATATTGGCATGATCAAATCAAGCAAGTGGGGGCCTCCTGACTCCTAACATGCCCTCTCTTTTTCTCAGTGAGCTACCGAAGCTGTGAACCTAATGCATGCACTGCTGATGGTGCATCTGATATGGATGGCGAGCTTAGAGTTTAGGGTAAAAGGTTCTAATGTAGAGAAAACTAGAACTACAAACTGTTAAACATAAATAGGATAGAATTATGCTCTTGTATTTGTCAGCCTGGAAGACTTATTTATCATTGTCTTAGAAATGTTGTAGAGAACAAAGCAGCCATCTCCTACTGTTATTATTTGGACTGGTTACCGGCTGAATGGGCTAAGCTTAGGCAAGGGGAAAAGGCTCAACTATATGTTCTCATGTGGGGAAGAGGAGGCACCTGCTCCAGCCAGACACAGGGTTGTGAGGAAAAGGAGGATATTACGGATCTCTGGCACATAGAGAAGACTAATAGGATCCAAGGAATTGAGCATATTTATGTATTGCTGGGATTGTTAGGGTTTTTCTGTCTTCGGTATTCCTATATAAAAGTGTTTTAAGTAGTTTGTTTTTTTGTTTTTGCCATTATATTACTAACTTGCCAATTGATTATTGCAGCTCGGATATGTGATATCCAGCCTGACAACCAGTAAAATTACATCATATGTAACAGGATTAGAGATGAGCGAACTTACAGTAAATTCGATTCGTCACGAACTTCTCGGCGGTTGCTGACTTTTCCTGCATAAATTAGTAAAGCTTTCAGGTACGCCCGTGGGCTGGAAAAGGTGGATACAGTCCTAGGAGACTTTCTTAGGACTGTATCCACCTTTTCCAGCCCACCGGAGCACCGGAAAGCTGAACTAATTTATGCAGGAAAAGTCAGCAACCACTGAGCTGAGAAGTTTGTAACGAATCGAATTTACTGTAAGTTCGCTAATCTCTAAACAGGATGTGACCTTTTCTCAATCACTGACTTCCCATAAACTACATGATTACATAATCTCCTATCAGATCCCTCATGGTAGCTCTTAGCCCTATGCCCTTTTTACCCAGCTCTGCCCTCCTTGTTCACGATGTCCCTTTATGCACAAAGTGCTGCTGAAGAGGTTATTACTTCCATAGCTAATGGACTTGGAGTGCAGTAAAATAGTAGGTGTACCCATACAATCATCACCTGCAGTGTTATCCTCTTAAGGACCCAGTTTCCGTTTTTGCATTTTCGTTTTTTCCTTCTTACCTTTAAAAAATCTTAACTCTTTCAATTTTTCACTTAAAAATCCATATAATTGCTAATTTTTTGCACCACCAATTCTACTTTGTAATGACGTCATTCATTTTACCCAAAAATCTACGGCGAAACGGAAAAAAAATCATTGTGAGACAAAATTGAAGGAAAAAAAACGCCATTTTGTAACTTTTGGGGGCTTCCGTTTCTACACAGTACATTTTTTGGTAAAAATTATACCTTCTCTTTTTATTCTGTAGGTCCATACGGTTAAATGATACCCTACTTCGATTTAGTCGTACTTCTGGAAAAAATCAATACATGCAGGAAAATGTATATGTTTAAAATTGTCATCTTCTGACCCCTATAACTTTATATGGGGCGCCGTGATCTTACGTTTTTGGCGATACCATTTTTGCATTGATAGGACTTATTTAATTCATGTTTTCATGATATAAAAAGTGACCAAAAATGCACTATTTTGGCCTTTGGAATTTTTTTGCGCCTACGCCATTGACTGTGCGGTTTAATTAATTATATATTTTTTTTATAATTCGGACATTTCCGCCCGCGGCAATACCACATATGTTTATTTACACTTTTTTTTTATGGCAAAAGGGAGGTGATTCAAACTTTTATTAGGGTAGGGGTTAAATGATCTTCACTTTTTTCTCACTTTTTGCACACACTGATATTTTACATTGATCACAAATTTCTCATAAGAAACCAGTGATCGATGATTCTGCCGCTTGACTGCTCATGCCTGGATCTCAGTCATTCGGCTATCAGACAGCGAGGAGGCAGGTAGGGATCCTCCAACTGTCATGTAAGCTGTTCGGGATGCCGCGATTTCGCCGTGGCTATCCCGAACAGCTCCCTGAGCTAGCCGGCATGGTTTCACTTTCATTTTAAGTTCAAAGCTGAACGCCGCGTCTAAAGGGTTAATAGCGTGCTGCACTGCGATCAATGCCGCACGCTATTAGCCTCGGGCCCCGGCCGTTGTTAGAGGCAGGGCCCGATCCGCTATGACTTTATAGATCGGGAGCGGACTCAGGACGTACAGATACGCCCTGGGTCCTTAACAGGTTAAAGGGGTACTCCAGGAAAAACTTTTTTTTATATATCAACTGGCTCCAGAAAGTTAAACAGATTTGTAAATTACTTCTATAAAAAAATCTTTCTCTTTCCAATAATTATCAGCTGCTGAAGTTGAGTTGTTCTTTTCTGTCTGGCAACAGTGCTCTCTGCTGACATCTCTGCTTGTCTTGGGAACTGCACAGAGAACAAGAGGTTTGCTATGGGGATTTGCTTCTACTCTGAACAGTTCCCGAGACACGTGTCATCAGAGAGCACTTAGATAGAAAAGAACAACTCCACTTCAGCAGCTCAAAAGTACTGGAAGGATTAAGATTTTTTTTTTTATAGAAGTCATTTACAAATCTGTTTAACTTTCTGGAGCCAGTTGAGATAGATATATAGATATATAGATATATATAGATATATATATAGATATATATATAGATATATATATAGATATATATATAGATATATATATAGATATATATATAGATATATATAGATATATATATAGATATATATATAGATATAGATTAGTTAGGAATAGCCGTATTAGTCCAGTGATGCAAAAAGCATCACTGCTATATATATATATATATATATATATATATATATATATATATATATAATATGTGTGTGTGTTTTTTCCTGGATAACCCCTTTAAACAACTCTCCTGAATCACACTGCCTATCTCTGCTTCCAGCAGATTCTCTTGTGTGCCCTTTGGTAGGTAGCCTGACTCTGCTTCCCTGCTTATAAGAGCTGACTGGGAGAAACTCATTACAAGGAGAACGACTGAAGTTGCATAAGGTCGAAATACAAAGATAGTTTGCTAGTTTGAGTTAGGGGTTTGAAGTTTGGTCACTGTTCTATTTCTTGCTGCACTTTGGATTCAAAGCAAATATGTAAAGAAAACTTGTAACTGCAAAAACATGCCTTAGCATGGGGATTTGGTGATTTCAGAATATGCCCCTAGTGCTGAACGGTGAAGAAATATGGGAGCTGTCTTGCTAGACAGCAGCAAAATCTTTTGGTGTACGTTTAATATGAACTGTGCCTTGATTTGCAGATCCTTTTGCATATTCACAGCCTGCATTGTCAGAAAGAAGAAATGTTTATATTATAGGGAGAAGTATCATGGGTCATAAAACCCCAAATCAGAATGTGTTTGTGGCTTCTGTATTAGAAACACTAGGTGAAAAAAAATTTGACTTGAAAGCGTAAAATTGTAATTGTAGTGGAGGCCTCGGAGGCTGGCAATCGTAAAACTGCTTCCAATATATACGACTCATCCCAGTTGATTTTCCCACACAGTAGATTTATTGTCTATGCAGCAAATTCAGAAAATGTGTTTCTCATGAAGATTTGCTACAGTTGTCATTGTTGACAAGTGGCTCTTTGTTCATTTAAAGGACTACTAAACCTAAAATATAAGCTGTCTCCTATAAAAAGGCGACAAGATCTTCACTAGTAAATATATATGTAAAAGTTCCCTGCTCATGACAGAACATGAAATGTTTGACTCTACAAGAAGAAATATAATCTGCTGTGCCTTTGGATAGTAGAAAATGTAATGTATTTCTAATTTCTTTACATTGAATCAGCTTTCCCAGGAGGGTAACGGTTTTGAAAAAATGGTTGGGGGGGGGGGGGGGGAGACTTAAAAATTGGTCTGTGCCAACACACATGAAATGCCCAGTTAGCCATTCATTGGCTGCATCAGTGATAATATACAAGTAGAGAATACTATGGATAGGCACCTGAAACCAGCATAGCCAAACCCAGAAGCATGGCAGCCAGCACATTTAGATATTCATCATTGCTCATACATAAGATGAATATGTCACATGTAATTGTCACCTTCCGTGATCATAGATTTTAAATACTTGAGCAAGCTTCCCTGTAATATAAAAAAAAAAAAAAGTAAAACATCACAACATAGTGATCATACCCTCACCTCACTACAATGTGAGCGGGCTCAGCAACATCAACTAGAAGAGGGGTGCCGCTATACGTATCAAATGCAATACAGCATCCAAAAAGAAAAAGAAACACGCAAAACAGCGCACACCCATAAATATCAAAAAGTACTCTTTATTAATACATGAATCAAAAAAAACAGACAAGGTTCTTAAAAACATTTAAAACAGGCCTAAAGCAGCCAAAGCACAAAACAGGGTGAAATTCAATAGTAGAAAGAACAAACTCGGCACTGCTTCCTTAATTGTTAGCACCTGACATCCAATGCCTCTGCTGGCTCAACCACGTCTGATGGTGCTCACTGGTAATAGCAAAGTCCAATGCAAACAATCCGTAGAAAAGAAAACCAGGGCAACTCACCAAATACGTAAACTTCAAGCTTCTTTATTGATCCATGAAGGGTATAAACAGTGCAAGACACGGGTGGACAGAAAACAGGGGGACGTTCGTTCGGGGCTACGGTGCCATTTCGCAAGATATGCTTCAACTGGCCCACATCGTCTTCCAGCCGGAAACACATTTAAATAACCCTCCCCTCCGTTGCCATAGAAATGAGCCAATCAAAAGGTAAGTGCAATTAAAAATGTTAAAAACAACTGTGTGATACACCTAAGATTTTCATTTATGTTAATAATGCACTGAGCTCAGTACGTTCATTGAGACCTAAAGGCCCCATTGCTTCCAACCGAAGAATCCATTTAGTTTCATTTCTTAACAGTATTTCTTCTCTATTTTTCCCAGCAACACCATGTTCGATCCTTTCAAGTCCGGCAAAACGGAATCCATATTTTTCTTTAGAATGAAATTCATTAATATGTTGAATAAATCTAGTGGCTCCGATGCCGGTCCTGAGGGATCGAACATGTTCGCGGATTCTGTGAAATAAGGGCCTTTTTGTCTTCCCAATATAAAATAATTTACATTTACATACCAATGCGTAAACCACATGAGAGGATCTGCATGTAATACATTGTTTCACATTAATAGTGTTACCTGCTAATTCTACAATTCTACATTTCATATTTAGAGAGCAAAAGGAACATGAACCGCAAATAAAATTCCCTTTTGGGCGTAATTCAGACAGCCAATTCTGTCCCGATGCGTTTTTTCCTTTTTTCAATAAGTCTCCAACTGTTTTAGTTTTTCTATATGTAACAATCGGTTTTTCATTAGTAATTACTGCTATGTCAGCATCTTCTTGTAAAATATACCAATTATTCGTTATTGCTTTTTTCACTACATTATTAATAGGAGTATTTGAAAAAGAAAAAACGCAACGTTTGTTATTTTTTCTGTCTTTCGTTTTCAGCAAAACCTCTCTTGGTATTCGATCTATTTTCTTTCTTGCATCTAAAATTAAATTAAGAGGATAACCTCTCTGTTCCAATCGATACTGTAAGTCATCTGCCTGTTTTTGAAACAGTATGGGACTGCTATTAATTCGTTTTAGTCTGACTAACTGACTGTATGGGATACTATTTTTGACCTGGGGGGGATGGGATGATTGATAATGTAACAATGAATTTTTGGCAATCGATTTTCTAAAACCAGATGTCACTATA
Organism: Hyla sarda; assembly: GCF_029499605.1. Classification (NCBI taxonomy): domain Eukaryota; kingdom Metazoa; phylum Chordata; class Amphibia; order Anura; family Hylidae; genus Hyla; species Hyla sarda. The sequence continues at coordinate 132,576,424 of NC_079190.1, read as the reverse complement.
TTGCTATCCACAATATCTATCTGTACATCTAGAAATTCAAGATGTTGATCTCCAAATACATATGTAAAAAACATATTAACTCCATTCACTTGGTTAAGATACTCAACAAAGGCAGCAAATTCATCCTGTGAACCCTCCCAAATTTGGGATGGTTCACAGGATGAATTTGCTGCCTTTGTTGAGTATCTTAACCAAGTGAATGGAGTTAATATGTTTTTTACATATGTATTTGGAGATCAACATCTTGAATTTCTGGATGTACAGATAGATATTGTGGATAGCAATATAGTGACATCTGGTTTTAGAAAATCGATTGCCAAAAATTCATTGTTACATTATCAATCATCCCATCCCCCCCAGGTCAAAAATAGTATCCCATACAGTCAGTTAGTCAGACTAAAACGAATTAATAGCAGTCCCATACTGTTTCAAAAACAGGCAGATGACTTACAGTATTGATTGGAACAGAGAGGTTATCCTCTTAATTTAATTTTAGATGCAAGAAAGAAAATAGATCGAATACCAAGAGAGGTTTTGCTGAAAACGAAAGACAGAAAAAATAACAAACGTTGCGTTTTTTCTTTTTCAAATACTCCTATTAATAATGTAGTGAAAAAAGCAATAACGAATAATTGGTATATTTTACAAGAAGATGCTGACATAGCAGTAATTACTAATGAAAAACCGATTGTTACATATAGAAAAACTAAAACAGTTGGAGACTTATTGAAAAAAGGAAAAAACGCATCGGGACAGAATTGGCTGTCTGAATTACGCCCAAAAGGGAATTTTATTTGCGGTTCATGTTCTTGTTGCTCTCTAAATATGAAATGTAGAATTAGCAGGTAACACTATTAATGTGAAACAATGTATTACATGCAGATCCTCTCATGTGGTTTACGCATTGGTATGTAAATGTAAATTATTTTATATTGGGAAGACAAAAAGGCCCTTATTTCACAGAATCCGCGAACATGTTCGATCCCTCAGGACCGGCATCGGAGCCACTAGATTTATTCAACATATTAATGAATTTCATTCTAAAGAAAAATATGGATTCCGTTTTGCCGGACTTGAAAGGATCGAACATGGTGTTGCTGGGAAAAATAGAGAAGAAATACTGTTAAGAAATGAAACTAAATGGATTCTTCGGTTGGAAGCAATGGGGCCTTTAGGTCTCAATGAACGTACTGAGCTCAGTGCATTATTAACATAAATGAAAATCTTAGGTGTATCACACAGTTGTTTTTAACATTTTTAATTGCACTTACCTTTTGATTGGCTCATTTCTATGGCAACGGAGGGTTATTTAAATGTGTTTCCGGCTGGAAGACGATGTGGGCCAGTTGAAGCATATCTTGCGAAACGGCACCGTAGCCCCGAACGAACGTCCCCCTGTTTTCTGTCCACCCGTGTCTTGCACTGTTTATACCCTTCACGGATCAATAAAGAAGCTTGAAGTTTATGTATTTGGTGAGTTGCCCTGGTTTTCTTTTCTCTTTTCTACGGATTGTTTACAAAACAGGGTGAGCCCCCTCAACAAAGGAACCCCACCCAGGGCACCTGCCTATTACAGTACATCAATATCGTCACTATGTCATACAAATAAACTACCGCATAACACTATATTCATCACAACAGCCCATATACAACCTGTATTCTCATGTAGCAAGTAATGATGAAGTGACACAGGACGGTTAGTGGAGGTGTTGCCAGGCAAGTGCCCCCCTAAAGACCCCACGCGTTGCCTCACCTGTCATTAGAACGAACGGAGAGAAGCACGTCTCTTGGACCTGTGGGACGTTTTTTTAAAAAAATGACATGGACTTGTTATCTGGTTTTCCCAACAACCAGCATTTGCTAGATATACACAAGATATTACGGGTCTTTTCACTAAGGCCCATCAGTCACAAAAACTGGGGTCCTGAAAATGGGGGGTGGAGGAGAGCTATTTATTGTAATTTTAAATGTATAGTACTGTATTAAAGACTATGAAAAGTGTCTTTCATTGCACATATTGTGTTAAAAAAAAGGTCCATAATGCCAACGATGGAAAACACCAATTTTTTTCCATAGACTTTAATATAAAAGATGATTTTTATACCTACGTAATAGTTTTTTTGTTTTGATTTTACAGGATGTGAACATAGACCAAAGTTTCTGATTTCTTTTTTATTATTTTGCAGCGTATCTCTACTGGAATAGATTATTTCCCTTTAACTCTTTATTAAATTAATAATAGTCTTTCATTTAGTCTATTTTCTTTTGTTTAGGTGCTTGTAATTGGTTTAGTTTTGAACATAAGAATCTACAGCAGTTATCTAAATTGCTGCTTCAAAAATCAATATCTGTCTGGGAAAAACCGAACCTAAATCTAATCAGCAAAAGTGTTTGAAGAATTGTCATACTTGAAAGACCATTAGAATTTAATAGGTGTGGGTGCAGGATCTTTAAAGCCAAGTTTGTTCATATGGCTAGTGGTAAAGAAAACTGGATTTCTAAGGGGAACATACAGCCTGAGTGTGAAGGTGCCGTGTTTTTTTTCTTTTTTTCCATGAAACAAAATATCACAGTTCGTCCATGACATACAAAGTGAACAAGGGCACTCACTTGTGAGGTTTGGTGCTTGTTGGCATAAACTATTAATATTCCCCAAAAACATTTGTGTTTATTTTATTTTTTTTATATTTTTTTGGATACCATAAGGACACAGCCTATTTTGGCCTTGAGGACATGGTCAATAAAATTCTTAGCATTTTAGTTTTTTTCTTATTTGCCTTTCAAGAGCCATTACTTTATTTTCTTGTCCACAGACCCATACAAAGGCTTGTTTTTTTGCATGACCATTGGTACTTTTAATGGCATATCTCATTGGCACAACACTAATAAGTGGTATTTGTAATCCACTTATGGTCTGCTAGAAGGCAGACCATATCAGTGCATGGCAGCAGGGCAGCGGGGAGTAGGCCGCCATTTTGACTCATTGGACCCCCACAATCGTGCTACTGATGAGTCTAACAAAACCCCATTTGTGATCAGTATTGATCTCTGCAACTAAAGGTTAATGGCAGACATCAGATTTGCTGATGTCCGCCATTATCCTTAAAGGGGTACTCCGAGGAAGTTAAGAAAAATAAAAATGCCCCAAAGCCATCACCATACCTGTTCTGTTTCTCCTGTAGTTATCCATGTGGTTTTGGCAGCTCCTTTTGGCCCCTGATGTCTCCTAAATACTTTTTTCCCTTGTTTGCAGCACAGACTACAACTTCCAGAAGTCAGTGCAGCTCACTGTGTGCATGCTGTGTTGTAAACAGTCACACACTACATGTCTTTTCTTTTAAATGATCCTTTCCCCAGCATTAAATCATACTGTAGTCTGAATGGCAGCAGTCAGTGATTAGATCTATGTAGACAGACAAAGGGCAGGGCTGAGGAGACTGAGAATCTTTACTGAGCTTCTCTCACTGCACACAGGGAGAGGAGGGGGAGGGGAGGTGTGGCTGTACAGCCAGAGCTCTAGACCGGACAGATATCACGTGGTGTCTTGAAGGGAGGGGACTAGCTCTTACTGAGGAGGCAAGGTGGATTTGAGAATTACATTTCTCCAACTTCTGCATGTAAGTGACAGCTGAAAGAGGAAAACTGCTCTATATAGCTAATGAATGATATTGAGACAAATACATAGCTTGTTGAGAGGAAAAGGAAGGGCTATGGGCTTAGTTCCCCGGAGTACCTCTTTAAGGTCCTGGCTACTGATAACAGCCGGTTTGGCCCGATTACTGTGTCGAGGGGTCACAGTGATCGCGGAATCCTATGACAAACATGTACGTCGATGTGCTCTTAGTACCGGGGTCCATGTCCTTAAAGAGTAGGTTAAAGTTCACAAGCATTTCAATTTATCTTTGATATTATTAATCATAAAAAAAAAAAAAAATATATATATATATATATATATATATATATATATATATAAATATATACACACATACATATACACACAGGGCTGCACGATAAGGGGAAAATGTGCGATTGCGATTGTGGGCTTAAATATTGTGAATTTGATATGGGATGTGATATAATAAATAAATGGTGAATTCCCGTCATTTCATGTCCAATCTCCTCCATTTTACAACTATCCACTCATTTTATACCCACTGCCCATTTCACATCTCCCCATTTAATTTATTTCTCCCGATGTCACATTCTCCCCTCATGGTCACATCTTCTCCCATCATATTTTCCCCCTATGTCACGTTCCCCCTCCCGGTCACATTTCCCCCTCCCCCTGTCACATTTCCCCCTCCTGTCACATTCCCCTGTCACATTCTCCTCTTCCCCCCCCCCATCACATTCTCTTCTCCCCCTGTCACATTCTCTTCTCCCCCCGTCACATTCTCCTCCCCCGCCCGTCACATTCTCCTCTCCCCCCCTGTCATATTTCCCCCCGTCTGTAACATTCCCCCTGTCACCTTCCCCCCTCCCCTGTCACATCCCCCCGTCACATTATCTCCGCCCCCTTTCACTATCGCTAAATCGTAGAAAGCAAAAATCGTGATTCGATTGCTTTTGCGATATATCGTGCAGCCCTAACATATACTTTAGAACTGCATGTCTAGCTCTTTACTATCACAGGACTCACTTCTCCTCACCTTACACTCACTGTTAGAGGGGTACTCCGCTGGAAAACTTTTTTTTTGGGGGGTCCCAGAGATTACTTCTATAAAAAAACATTAATCCTTCTAGTACTATATGCTCCACAGGAAGTTCTTTTCTTTTTGAATCCCCATAGTAAACCTATCCTGCTCTGGACATTTCCTGACATGGACAGAGGTGTCAGCAGAAAGCACAGTGGTCAAACAAAAAATAAATTATAAAAGAAAAGAACTTCCTGTGGAGCATACAGAGGGTTATAAATACTAGAAGGATTAAGATTTTTTAATAGAAGTAATTTCATAAAAAAAGTTTCCCAGTGGAGTACTCCTTTAAAGTCCCCCCCAGGTCTGTGTCACGGGGCCCTACTCTTTTTCCATCTATACAGTACTTTTAGCCAGCAATATATCATAGAATTCTATGGCTTTAATTAAGTAACCCTTCTATGCTCTACTTCTCTTGTTCAGATGCCACCTCACTGGTATCCAGGATCATGTAATCTCTAAGGGTGCATTCACACCACGTTTTTGAAATACAGTTTCCCTATCAGGTTTTTGATGAAAAACGGATTCCTGAAAACCTGACTAAACTGTATCAAAACGTGTGTACAAATTTTAACCCGTATACAGTTAAAAAACGTAAAAAAAATGATGTCCGGTTGCATCCGTTTTTTAAGAAAAAAACATATACATTTTTAACTTTTCACTCCATTTTGAATAAAGTTTCACTTGTTTGATTGAAATTCCAAGAAAAAAACTCTGCAAAGTAAAAAAAAAACGGATGGAACCGTATGCACATACGGTTCTGTACGGTTCCCATTGACTCCCATGTAAAAGAAAAAAAGTATACGGTTTAATACAGTTTTCACCCAGACCAAAACCCGTGGTATGCTACGGTTTTGGCTACGGGAAAAAAAACGGCCAAAACCGTACAGGATGCAAAATGGACACAACCTGATGTATCTTTTGGCATACGGTTTACAATGGAGAGTCAATGTATACGGTTTTCAATACGGTTCCGTACGGTTTTCACATTGAAAACGTATACGGGAACTGTATTGCAAAAACGTGGTGTGAATGAAGCCTAAGCCTCTCAAGACCTCCAAAATTTCTCCTTTGCTTTCCTGACACATCCAGCTCTCGCCCACCATCAAGACCTTCAAAGGCAACCTAAAATGCATCCCCTTAAGAGAGCCTAAAACCTACAAAGACCTCTGGTACCACTATATTGCCATATGAACATCTGCTTTCCGATCTGCTCAGAGGTGACCAGCTTTTATTCTTCACCTATTTCTCTTTATTATTCCCAGCAGGCCTTTGCAGGTGTCTGCCCGGATCTTGGCAGGCAGGATCATTCAGCACTGTGCTGACTGTCCTGAAAAAGGCTACATTCACACTACGATTGTGATCTGGCAGGGTAAATTAAAAACCGGCCACTGCCATATCTGATTCATTTAAGTGAGCAGGCCGGAGTCAGATGATTGGCTCATTTTTGCAGCGTATCCGGTTTTGTTGCCGGACTGAAAACCATGGTGTGCCACGCACGGTTTTTAGTCCGGCAATAAAACTGATATGGTGCAAAAATGAGCCAACCGGAGTCACTATCTGACACCGTCCGGATCATTTAAATGGATGGGATATGACGCGGGTCTGCTGGGGCTACGACAGTGGATGGTTTTTAAATTTCTTTGCTGGATACAGCAACCGTTTAACACAATCGTGGTGCTAATGCACCCTAACAACTATCTAAACTACTGGTAGTGAAAGAACCGTTAAAAGAGTTGTCTAATCTATAAAAACATAGAACGTGTCAGTGACATAAAAACCATGTGTAGATGGAAATATCCCATTTAACTTTCTTGTTATGTATTAAAAGTAACTACCATAAAAGGAATTGTATATACTAGGGGTGTGAATCGCCAAGAATTGGGCGATACGATTCGAATCGCGATACCAGTGTGGTGATTCGATATATCCCGATATATCGCGATATCGTCAAGGTGACGATGCATCGCGATATATCCCGATTCTGTCTAAAAAAACAATGTCTTTTACACTTTTATTAAAACTTTATTTTAATTTTATTTTTGTATACACTTTATTAGTCTTTTAGTAATCATTAGATTCCTCAGACAGATGAATAGAGTTCTATTGAACTCCATTGATCTGCGATCCATTGATAGAGCCTGGTCCAGCCAGGCTCTATCAATGACAGAGCCACGGAGAGCAGGGAAGCAGAGGTAAGCCCTCCGGCTACCTCCACAGTGGATCGCCCGCCCGCAATCGTGCTGCGGAGGGGCGCTGAATGCTGGCTATTAGCGGCGGCCCCCGGTTACTGAGAGCAGCTGGGGGCTGCAGAGTATGGAGCGGGCACAAGTCGGAAGCCTGCTCCATACAGACTGCAGAGTGCCGCATGATGGATATTAGCGGCGGTGATGCATCAGCGGCCCCCGGCTACTGAAATCAGCTGGGGGCCGCAGAGTATGGAGCGGGCACGAGTTGGAGCCCGCTCCATACACCCAGAGCGACGCCGCGTCAGATCCGGCTGACAAAATGTGGAACTTGTATCTCCTGATGCCCGGAACATGCTGTTCCGGGCGTCAGGAGATACAAATTCCACATCACTAAAAGAATCGATTCAAAAATATTTGGAATCGATGCAGTATCGGCAAGGTAAAAATCGCGATAATCGCGCGAATAATTTTTTTCTTATATCCCTAGTATATACTCGACACATCACTCGAGGCCTGAAAGCAGGAACTGCATATGGTCCCATACACATCAGTGCTTTGAAGTAATGGTTCACATTACAGTGCAATTGGTAGAAAATGGAGGGAGCTGCATTCTTTTCGCAGCAACACCAATGACATTGGATACCAGTATAATCAGAGTTGCAGAAGTTTTTAATTTTTTTATTTGGTGCTTTTGTGTGCATCTTTTTTACAGGGTGCTAGTGGATTCTTTGACAGTCAGGAACTCATGAATGACTATACTTTTACATTTTTTTATATTTTTTTTTTATATTCTTTCTTCTAAAAAACGCTCCTCGTCTGTCACCAGGTTGGGTATGGTTCTGCAACTCAGTTCCATTAAGGTGAATGAAGCCCCGTTGTAAAACCACACCTAACCTGGAGATAGACATGGAGCTGTTTTTGAAAAAGAAATTTGCTCTGTTTTTCTATTCCTGGATAACCCCTTCAACCCCTTAAGGACCAAGCCCATTTTAACCTTAAATGGGTACTCCGGTGAAGACCTTTTTTTTTTTTTTTTTTTTTTTTTTTTTTTTTTTGACTAGTGCCAGAAAGTTACAGATTTGCAAATTACTTAAAAAATCTTAATCCTTCCTGTACTTATTAGCTGCGGAATACTACAGGGAAAATTCTTTTCCATTTGAAACACAGAGCTGTCTGCTGACATCTCTGTCCATTTTAGGAACTGTCCAGAGTAAAAGGAAATCCCCATAGCAAACATATGCTGTTCTGGACAGTTCCTAAAATGGACAGAGATGTCAGCAGAGAGCACTGAGCTCATGATGTCAGCAGACAGCTCTCATCAACAACAGCAGACAGACCTAACCTGCCTCCACTGCCTTCCATGGGTCTTCTGCTCTGGTCTGTGATCGAGTAGACCAGAGCAGATGACCGATAATGCTGATCAGTGCTATGTCCTATGCATAGCCCTGAACAGTATTAGCAATCGAATGATTGCTATAAATAGTCCCCTATGGGGACTATTAAAGTTTAAAAATAAAACATTTTTGATAAACTCTTTCCCAATATCAATGATGTGGTCTCAAATGGCTGGAGGTGCTCAACCCCAAATACAGTTGTGCATTTATACTGGGGGAGCAGATCCTGCCCTTGTGGTCTGTTGCTAGGGTCAATCCCCAGCATAAAAATGCATACAATGGAGGATGCCTGCAGCAGACTACAAGTGCCACAATAGAATCCTACACCAGACAAACGGTGTGGATGTGTAACAATTAGAATAATACAGGAATTTAGGTGCACTACTGTGGTAGATGTAAACAAAAGCAACTATATTAGACAACTTAGGTGGAGCTTGTAGTCTGCCTCCCTCCTCCCTTTGTATGTGTGCTCAGCCACACTGGAGGGTATCTGGGAGGAGGCTGTGAGTCGGCCTAATGCTGCTGTAATTGCCCACTGGCCCCTGGATTTGCTTATCACGCACAGGTAGGTTTAGTGTTAGGTCCCATGCCACTTGAGAAACCTTGACGTTGGTGTGTGCTCTCAGGTATGTCCTTCCTATAAGGATATACAGGCTAATGTCTCAATTTTAACATGAGTGTTGAGGGTTAGCTAATGTAATTGTCTACATCTACCACAGTAGTGCACCTAAATTCCTGTAAAAAACTCCCTCCCCCAATGAAAATGTAAATTGGCCCATTTTCCCTATTTCACCCCCAAAAAAGTGTAAAAATAAAAAATGTATAAACATATTTGGTATCGCCACGTGAGTAAATATCTGAACTATTAAAATAAAATGCAGATGATACCGTACGTTGAACGTCGTGAACGTACAAAAAAAAGTCCGAAATAGCTGCTTTTTTTTTTTATAACATTTTATTTAAAAAAATGTATAAAAATGTATTAAAAGATTTATATAAGCAAATATGGTATCAATAAAAAGTACAGATCAGGGCACAAAAAATGAGCCCTCATACCGTCGCTTATATGGAAAAATGAAAAAGTTATAGGTCTTAAAAATAGGGGGATTTAAAACGTACTAATTTGGTAAAAAAGTTTGCAATTTTTTTTTTTAAGCGCAACAGTAATAGAAAAGTATATTATCATTGGTATCATTTTAATTGTATTGACCCAAAGAATAAGGAACACATGTCCTTTTTACCATAAATTGTACGGCATGAAAAAGAAACCTTCCAAAATTTGCTAAATTGCGGTTTTCTTTTTCATTTCCCCACACAAATAGTATTTTTTTGGTTGCGCCATACATATTATGGCAAAGTGAGTGCTGGCATTACAACGGACAACTGGTCACGCAAAAAATCAAGCGCTCATACTAATCTATGGATGAAAATATGAGAGTTATGATTTTTTGAAGGTGAGGAGAAAACAACTAAAATGTAAAAAGTTAAGAAAATTCCCACAGGCAGTGCAGAAGATCGGCGACGGGACCCGGCTGTTAATCACAGCCGTAGTCCCGCCGTAGCTGCCCGAGCCGCGATCGCACCAGCTCCGGCAGCATTAACCCCATAGATGTTGTGATCAATCCTGATCATGGCATCTATGGTGTTGACAGGGGGAACGCTCTCCCCCTGTTCTCAAACGGCGGCGCCGTGATACGATCGCGGGTCGCTGTTGGTTGCTATGGCAGCAGGAGGTCAGATCATGACCTCCTGTAAGCCTGCTACGGAAGCCTGTAGCCTGTAGTGTCTGCAGCTCATCAGGTTATTCTGTGCTGCAGTACAAATGTATTGCAGCATAGTATAACCTGTAAAATGTGTAAAAAAAAAATTTATAAAATGTTCTTCAATAAAAGTATGAAGTGTAAAAAAAAAAAAAGCCCCTTTCCCAATAAAAACCATGTAATATCACCAAAAAAGATCAAAAACACAAATCATATACATGATAGGTATTGCCACGTCCGTAATGACGTGTACTATTAAACTATAATGTAAATTATCCCGCACGGTGAACGCCGTAAAAAAAAAAATAGCACATAGCACAAAAAGGATACCAATAAAAATTAGAGCTCATACCGCAAAAAATAAGCCCTTACTCAATGGCGTTGGACGAAAAATAAAAAAAGTTACAGCTGTTGGAAAATGAATGGCAGAAGAATTTTGCTCAGAAAAGGAAAATGAACATAGAAAGCCATATAAAATGGGTATCGCCATAATCGTGCTGGCCAACAGAATAAATATTACATCACTTTAACCACACAGTGTACACCATAAAAAAACGCCAGAAATTTTTCAGTTTTTCACAATATTTTGAGGTGATTTTGCTGCATGTGTCAACAAAAATGCACCACTTATATAAAGTAAAATATGTCACGAAAAAACAATCTCAGAATCGGTCTGCTCAGAAAAAGCGTTCTAAAGTTATTACCATTTAAAGAGATACATGTCAAATAAAAAAAGAGCCTGGTCATTGAGGTAAAAAATGGGTCCGTCCTTAATGGGTTAAAGGGGGAAAAACCTTTTTCTTTTTTTTTTTTTTTATCAACTGATGCCACGAAGTTAAACAGATTTGTAAATTACTTCTATTAAAAAATCTTTATCCTTCCAGTACTTATTAGCTGCTGAATATTACAGAGGAAATGCATTTCTTTTTGGAACACAGAGCTCTCTGCTGACGACATGACCACAGTGCTTTCTGCTGACATACCTGTCCATTTTAGGAACTGTCCAGAGCAGCATATGCTTGCTATGGGGATTTTCTCCTACTCTGGACAGTTCCTAAAATGGACAGATATGTGAGAGCTTTGTGTTCCAAAAAGAAAAGAATTTCCTCTGTAGTATTCGGCAGCTAATAAGTACTGGAAGGAGTAAGATTTTTTAATAGAAGTAATTTTCAATTCTGTTTAACTTTCTGGCACCAGTTGATTTAAAAAAAAAAAAAAAAAAAAAATGTTTTCCACCAAAGTACCCCATTGAGTCCTTAACGGGGTACTCCGGTGAAAACCTTTTTTCTTTTAAATCAACTGTTGGTCGAAAGTTAAACATATTCGTAAATTACTTATATTAAAAAAATCTTAATCATTCCAGTACTTATTAGCTGCTGAATGCTATAGAGGAAATTCCTTTCTTTTTGGAACACTGATGACATCACGAGCACAGTGCTCTCTGCTGACATCTCTGTCCATTTTAGCAACCATGCATAGCAGATGTTAAGGGCAGCATGGTGGCTCAGTGGTTAGCACTGCTGCCTTGCAGTGCTGGGGACTTGGGTTCAAATCCCACTAAGGACAACAATAAATAAAGCATTATTATAATAATGTCAGCAGAGAGAACTGTGCTTGTGATGTCATCAGAGAGCATTCCAAAAAGAAAATAATTTCCTCTGTAGTTTTCAGCAGCTAATAAGTACAGGAAGGATTAAGATTTTTTTAATGGAAGTAATTTACAAATATGTTTAACTTTCTGCCACCAGTTGATTTAAAAGAAAAAAGGTTTTCACCCTTTAAGGGGTTAAAATTTGATGGGGTCCATTAGTATACGTTGAGATCTGTCAAAGCCTGGAAACTGAGAAAAGCTTACATGACCTATGGCAGGGCTAGCTCTTAGAATGGTCTGATAGGTTTCTAAAATGAATTGGTCCCCCTCAGGTCTGTGTTTTTTTGGAGGTCAAATAATGAGTAATAATTTAAAGCCTCAGAAACTGTGTCCACGTTCAAGTGATTTAGCCGGTCATTTGATCTAAATTGTATTTTTATTCTTTAAAGGCCTTTTCACACTGGCAGATTTATCAATGAATATAGTGAGTCAATTGACTTTTTATTCCATCTTCACAGCCAACGGTTTGTATGAATGATTTTACAAACTACTTTACACTGTTGTCAACAGTACATCCTCACAATGTGATGTGCTATTGACAAAAGATAATTTTATCCCCGTGTAAGAGACTAAGAAAAATGAGTGTTTTTCAAGTTTGTTGATTGCTAGAAAAGTTAAGCCCCGTTAGGACACAGACAATTCAAATTTGAGTTTGTTTTTTCCTCCTTTCGTGCTAAGAACCATAACCATCTTAGTTTTCAATCCACCCAGCCATGTGAGAGCTTGTTTTTGCCCAACCAATTATGCTTTGTAATGGCACCTTTTAATTTTATACTTAAATGTATCAGGATCAGCTTTGTTTTAGTGCAGGCAGGTAAATATGTCGGCACAACCCAAGTCCCGTTACACCCCTTTACGGCTTTCCAGGTATGGCAAAAGGCTTTTAAATGCACAACTGGCTGTGCTCATCCCTATAGACACAGTTCATCAAAAATCGCAATGAGGTAGTGAAGGAAGCACTCACCCATTCATGTGCAAAATTCATTATTCTTCGCAGCTTGGCCAGTATCGTTAGACTAGACCCAAGTATGTTAATATAACACTGTTATTAGACAACAGACCTTGTTAAATTTGTTTTTGTATGTGTTTAAGCTTTTAGCTATTTGTCCATGCCTCCTTACCTGTGTCACAAGTCCAGGAGGTGTTAAAACCTCTTGTGCACAGGTAAGCACTCGTAATCTGATGGAGCAGTCCAGCAGTGTGAAACAGTCTATTACCTAGGTTCTGCTGGCGGCGCCAGTGTCTGGCCAAGCTGTGATTTTAAAACTACATGAAGAATAAAGAATTTTGCACATGAATGGGTGAGTGCTTCCTTCATTACCTCATTGCTATGTCAGCTTTGTTTTAGATGGGACTTTTTGATCACTTTTTATAATTATATATTAGGGCTGCAGCTAACGATTATTGCTAAAATCGATTAGTAAAATTGAGTAATAATATATGGTTTTAGCGAAACGGCACACAGAACACAAAATGGTAGCAAGGACTTACTGAATATAAGGCAGTCTGCTGTATCCTGGGTGTGGAAAAAGTAGTGTACGCTGGTTGAGGAAAGTTGAATGCTGAAAACAAGTCTCTATTCGGACTACTGTGCATATATCCTGCAGTGAAGTTCAGCTGTCTGCTTATACTAGTCTGTAGGATTGCAAGGACAGACAACGCTTAGTGTGTAGACTTCTTAGAGTGGTATCGTGGTCCGGTGTTTCTCAGTATCTCGCGCTCCAGAGGTTGTAAGTGCGGAATTAGTTGGTTACTTATTCGCAATAAGCAGGAGTTGTCCGTGATGAAGTTCATTCAGTCCGGGGATGGTAGCGGATGCACGCGCCGCGAGGATCGCTCCGGCCGGAAAGCGTCTCACCGGTGCGGCGTGCACTGAACGGCAAGCGAGTTGCGGTATTGCCTGGGCACTACTAAGTGACGTCACTAGTGTCATAGGGCACAGGGGCCAGATTAGATCCTATGCATTTCGGATAGTACGCTATGCTTCCTCAGGGATGGGTGGTACCCCCAGGCAATACTTCTTTATACTCTCTGCTCTCCAATGATCCGGCATGTAGACAAATTCCACTAATCCACGATTGTTCCCAATATTACTTAGGGCACACAAGACCCCAGATTCCAAGCACATCCATGATAGAAAGATATATTCTTAATTATTTAATGTTCAAAATGACACAACCATCCTTAACCCAATTAATATCAGAAGGGAGAGCAATTAATAATAATACACCAGTTAGGGATATTCATGTTGGTCAAAATTCCTCAGCACCCCTCAATGCCCTGCCTAACGTTATACCTGTATCACACCTCTCTAATACCTCCATCCAATTGGATTCCCTCTCAGTGTGAAATAGATTTACACCACTGGAACAAATATCGGGGGGGGGGGGGGGGTGCATGCATAGAGAAGAGGTAGAATGCGAGAGAGTAGTGAGACCAAAAATCTTCACAAAACAAAAAGAGGTGAAAAAGAAGAATGGAGAGAATAACAATAAAAAAAAAAAAACGAAGAATGTAGATACCCCACAGAGAAAGTCACAAGCAAAGGCCATGAAAACTCCAAACTGAGTTTTTTTTTCAAAGGCGGGGGAAAAAGGCCACAAAAGAGGTTCAAGAGGGGGGAAACTCTCCAAAAAGAGACGGACAATAAAGGGAGTTTTACACCAGCAGGAAGATAAGGAAGAACAGGAAAAGATATCCACCCAAAAAATTTATAATTTGAGTAAATATGAACTAGGGAAGGATGAATTAAAATTACTCCAGAAAGGCTTGAAATTTGCTCCCAGTAGCACGTTCAATAAATTCGAGACATTTATTGGAGTCAAAAAATTCATGCGGAATCTTTCTCTCAAATTCTTCATGAAAAATCCTATCGGTACCCACACAGATAATATGGTAGACATATTCCAACATACTAATTTGAGAAATAAATCCACATTCCATCCCCATAGCGAATACTCGGACTCGTTCCGAGTCTTCGAAAATATGGTGGTCCGTGATATCTGCCGACAACACCAGGAGTAATAAAACAAATTTAAACAGAAAAGAACAATCTGCTATCAGATCATTACAGGAAAATAAGGACATTATAATCAGACCGGCGGATAAGGGAGGAAGCATCATTATTCAGGACACACAGGATCATCATACAGAAGCTGTACGGTTGTTACAGGATGAGAAAACGTACAAAAAGTTATTGGGTGACCCCACCGGTATTTTTAAGATAGAATTGCTGGATTTGTCCCAAAAGGGTAGAATTTTAGGTATTTTAAGCAAAAAGGAAATGAATTTTATTAACCAGAGATGTCCGCAGATAGCCGCATTCTACCATATTCCTAAGATTCATAAATCTGCCACGAAACCCCCAGGGCGCCCAATTATTTCAGGAGTCAACTGTTTAACATCAAATTTATCTAAATATGTGGACACTCATTTACAGAAGCATGTAGTAAAGTTACCGGCATACCTTAAGGACACCACCCACATACTACAGATACTTCAGGAGGTGGATTGGAAACCGGAATACATCCTGTGGACACCTCTCTATACACTATTATAGAACACCAAAAGGGACGAATGGCAGCAGAGTATTTTATGAAGGAGGACACTACCCTGCCTCAAGAACAGATTAATTTTATGGGAGTGTGCATTTCGTTTATCCTAAGTCATAATTATTTTTTATATGATGATGATTTTTTACCTACAGACATGGGGCACCGCCATGGGGACCAGATTTGCGACGGGCTATTCTAACCTATACATGGGGTACTGGGAGGAGGCCGCTATCCTCCCAGCTACCGGCCTGGCAGCAGATCTGGTCCTATGACGGTGTTTTATAGATGACATTATTTTTATCTGGAAGGGGTATGAGGAAATGCTACTAGAATTTTTTATTAATTTAAATAAAAAAGATTTTTATCTGACTTTTACCCCTACTATTAGCCACACAGAAATACATTTTTTAGATCTCACTATATTTATTAAAGATAATAAATTATTGACCAAAACTTACAGGAAGGCCACGGATAGTAATAGTTACATTAATCTTGACAGCTGTCACTTACCTATCTGGCTCAAGAACATCCACCGTAGCCAGTTCATTCGTCTAAGGAGAAACTGCACTGAAATGGAGGAGTACAATAGGGAAGCTGTGGATCTACAGAATAAATTCATAGAGAAAAGTTTTGACAAGGAAACTCTGGAAACCATTGTGGAAGAAGTGAAGAAAGTAGAACGGAGGGACTTACTCTGTAAAAAGCCAAAACAGATTGAGGATAAGGATGAAACTATTAAAGTCCCCATTATTACTACGTACAACAATCAGAGTAATTTGTTAAAAAAAATAAGGAAACATTGGGACATCTTAAAAGGAGACCGAACTGTGGGACAACTTTTAGAAAAAGAACCGACCTTCATATTCAGGAAAACAGCGAACATTGGTAACAAAGTAGCACCCACGATAAAGAACTGTAATAAAGATGATCATCAAATATTTTACCAACCACCAGGTTTTTATCATTGCCGCTCGTGCAAATGTTGTAAAAAAAAAAAAAAAATGGGGAAAACATCTCCCCATCTGTTGGTGGAGAGTTGGGATGGTAACTTTAAACAAAAAATCTAAACACACATCAACTGCAAATCAAAATTTTTTATTTATGGCATACAATGCCCGTGTGGAAAAACATATGTGGGTAGGACTAAACGTCTCCTATCCACCAGGATAGGAGAACATATATATAATATTGAAAGGAAATATGCAGGACATCCGTTGTCCAAACACTATCTGGAGAGACTTGATGCCTCCTTTAAAAACTCCAACTTTTTTGGTATTGAATTAATGAAAAGACATTGGAGGGGGGGGGGGGCGATCATTTGGCAGCCTTGTCTAGGGCAGATACCCGGTGGATCTTTAATTTGAATTCAAGGACACCGCTTGGCCTGAATACCGATTTGGAACGGTTTGCCTTTTTATAGCTGCTAAATCCTTGATATGGAACTTTATGCATTTTTCAATTAGTTGCTCCTGTGTAACAGTTTGCGTTTAGTGCATTTTTGCAACTTTTTATGTTTTGACTACTGTTCAGACAGCATGTTGTCTAACATGTGTTTCTGATGCGTTTTTTGCACCACTGTTTCCTACTCACTGCTATCATGAACCCCTAAATGTCATATCTGGAGTACAAATAATAGGAGCTTTTATTTTGAACATTAAATAATTAAGAATATATCTTTCTATCATGGATGTGCTTGGAATCTGGGGTCTTGTGCGCCCTAAGTAATATTGGGAACAATCGCGGATTAGGGGAATTTGTCTACATGCCGGATCATTGGAAATCAGAGAGTATAAGGAAGTATTGCCTGGGGGTACCTCCCATCCCTGAGGAAGGATAGTGTACTATCCGAAATGCATAGGATCTAATCTGGCCCCTGTGCCCTACGCACCGGTGAGACGCTTTCCGGCCGGAGCGATCCTCCCGGCGTGTGCAGCCGCTACCGTCCCCGAACTGAATCAACTTCATCACGGACAACTCCTGCTTATCGCGAACAAGTAACCAACTAATTCCGCACTCACATCCTCTGGAGCGCGTGATACTGGGAAACACCGGACCACGATACCACTCTAAGAAGTCTACACACCGGGGGACATGCATCAAAGATTTTACCCCTGTTTTGTGTGTATTTTATTTTTTTGCAAAATTTTGCGCAAGACATTTTTTTGCGCACGTTTTGGTAGAGCATGTCCTCCAGATGTGGCCGTATCAGGGTACCTTGGAGTGCCATATATAGTACCCATGGATTTATTAACTGCATACTTTTCTTTACACCAAAAATTTTGCCGCAAGAGCTGCTTTTCTTGTGAAAATAAAAGCCATCTTGGACTTAACGTAGCAAGATGCTCTAAATCATTGATTCTATTTTTCAAAGAGTGAATTGAGGAGATTACTACATTTACCCGCAATTTTTGAAGCTCATTGCGCTTGATTTATAAATTTAGCACTTCTGCGCATAATTTTGAATTCGGGAAAAGGGGTAAACTGCTTCTACCATACACAAATGATACATGTCCCCCACTGAGCGTTGTCTGTCCTTGCAATCCTACAGACTAGTATAAGCAGACAGCTGAACTTCACTGCAGGATATATGCACAGTAGTCCGAATAGAGACCTGTTTTCAGCATTCAACTTTCCTCAACCAGCGTACACTACTTTTTCCACACCCAGGATACGGCAGACTGCCTTATATTCAGTAAGTCCTTGCTATCATTTTGTGTTCTGTGCGCCGTTTCGCTAAAACCATATATTATTACTCACTTTGTACCTTTATGAGGAGTTGCCAGGACCCTCTCAGCGATACTGTGGCTGCCAGAATTGAACTATTCCAGCGCTATTTCAGCGCTAGTGATATATATATATATATTTTTGAAGTTATACGATTAGTAAATTAGTAGATTTGGTAAGAAATGGCAAAATGACAGTTTTTTTGGTACATTAGGCATATAAAAACAATTGAACAGCTCACATGATCATAAAAACTCAGCATTAGGGTGTGTTCACACATGTTTATTTTTGCAGCAGGTCTGCTGAAGATTTTGTTGGCCATTGACTTCAATGGATAGCAACATCTGCTACAGCAAATCTGCAAGCCACAATATGCACGTGTGAATGTACTCTAACGGTACGTTTACACGTATAGGATCTGCTGCATATTTTCGACACCCAAATTATAAAGGTTTTATTTTGTTTTCATTCTTTTAAGAAAAAATAACTGTTTCAAAAAATGTATATGATTATAACTGTCCTCTTCTGACCCCTATAACTTTTTTTCCTCATTTTTTACACAGCTATGTACACACGCTACGCCTTTCAAAACTGTCTTTTTTTTTTTCATCAGGCGTGATTTCATTCAACTTGTACTCCAGTTTATACAAAATACAATTAAAGACGTAATGCACGGACATGTTCAACCAAAGTAAAACACGGGGAAGAAAAAAATCAAAAAATGTTGCCCATTATTAAAAAGTAAGCTCATAAAAAAAAAACTCATTAATAAAAACCACAATCCAAGTATATCGAGACATAGAAATAATTACATGTGTACATGTGTATGTCTATATATGTGTGTAATATAAATGTTTGTGTAGGTGCCCACATTTACTCATTAATTGTTTCTATGTCTCTATATAATTGCATTGTGTTTTTATTGAGTTTTTTATTTATTAATGAGCTTACTTTTTAATAATGGGCTAAATTTTTGGATTCTTTTCCATGTTTTACCTATGGTTCTCCATGTTCTACTTTGGTTGAACACGTCATGTCCGTGTGTTAAGTCTTTGATTGTATTTTGTATAAATTGGAGTACAAGTTGAATGAAATCACGCCTAATGAAAAAAAACAGACTGTTTTGAAACTTGTTGCGTGTGTACATAGCTTCAATAAATTTATGAAAATATTATGGATTCACCTTCCAATCTCGACAGCGCGATCACCAGCTTCCACTTCCTGCCTTACCGCTCGCCTCCATTGCCTTCACGCCGATTAGTTGGCGTGGGAAGCCTCCGCAGTAATTTCTTCTGATGCCTTTCTTAGTGTTGTGCCTCTTGAGTACAACCTCACCAGATGAAAAAGTTTCCAACCAGTCTCTCACCTTGGTGACATCACTAATTCCACACTGGGAGCGCTCTGTAACTGTTTTGTTTTGTATAACCATCAATTAGCTTCTTACACCTCTCAGCCGGAATTTTGGGCTACTCTTGCTTTGTAAACTGCTCGACTCTCTTATTGGGAGGGTGCCTTTTCCCAACAGCAATTTTAAGATCTCTCCACAAGTGTTCAATGGGATTTAGATCTGGACTCATTGCTGGCCACTAGAGATGAGCGAACTTACAGTAAATTTGATTCGTCACGAACTTCTCGGCTCGGCAGTTGATGACTTTTCCTGCATAAATTAGTTCAGCTTTCAGGTGCTCCCGTGGGCTGGAAAAGGTGGATACAATCCTAGGAGAGTGGATACAATCCTAGGAGAGCCGAGAAGTTCGTGACGAATCGAATTTACTGTAAGTTCGCTCATCTCTACTGGCCACTTCAGAACTCTCCAACGCTTTGTTGCCATCCATTTCTGGGTACTTTTTGATGTTTGGGGTCATTGTCCTGCTAGAAAAACTTAGGTTCTTCATACATCTACTGTAACAAAGTATGGTGAATGTAACAAAGTATGGTGATTACATCTTACTATCATGTTTTTGATTCATCAAAAAGCCCTTCTTATTTTGATTGGTGCAATTATTTTAGTATTAGTATTGCTATTGTTATTTTTAGTATCTTCATCTTACACTATCAAAGTATTACTCTGATCCTACTAGCCATCGTCTAGCTTCCCATATTATTGGTTTCTCTGTAGCATCATATTTGTAATTCTCTTTATACCTACCCCCAGTGTTTGAGATCACATGACCACTCAGCACATCTGTAACTATGGTTAGGTGGATACCTGTGTGTATATCACGTGATCTGTACGAGTGATGTCATAACGCACGGCATCCTAGGTATGTTGTTGCGGTCCTGGCTTAATCACAGAAGTGCTTCGACCCACGTGACTCAATGCGCCAACGTCATTGCGCTTGAACCCATGTGACCGTACGCATATCTCATAGCGCTGAGTGTCCTCGCACTAAGACCCACGTGATTATATGCGCCTAAGTCATTACGCAAAATGCCGTGGACTCAATGCGCTTAGCGGTCCGACTGTTGCGATCTTAGACTTGAACCGGAAGTCATCGTCTATACACCGGAAATAATTCACGGTGATCGCAGTGACTTCCCTTTATAAGGCACAACTTACAGGACTTGAACATGCACGGGTGTGCACGCACTAATCTATCCAGGCGTGCATCAGACGCCATCGAGTGAATCCTGAGATGTCAAGTAATGGGGGTATGTAATGGCACCACTGTTATGGTCTGTCGCTACTGACATATCTAAACTTTCTCTGTATGTGGTGCAATAAGTTTATGGTGCAATTTTTTTCTCTATACAGGGGTGCTACAGCTGTATCCATGACCAGCTCCTCTCCCTGACATCAGTCCCTAGCTAAAGGATTTTTTTTACCCGAAGTGTTCCTTGAGAAACCCCAGTATTATGGGGGGAAATGTGTCAGAACTTTAAGGGCACAACAAAACTGTAATGTTGCTCTTTCATTAATTATTTACATGAGGTGTATTAATCTGATACCTATACCTTAAGCTTGTGGTGAAGTGAGTATCTTTCTTTTTTCACTTGGTGGCATAGTCTACCAATAGAGGTGTTTGTTGCTGGATGTGAGAGGTCCTGAGCAACCCCCTTTGTACCTATGGGAACAAGTACCTACTTGTGGTCTTACTCACTCCCTTGATGTTATATATGCATTGCTCCCTTATAGGTATATAGGTATTCATGATAGGTGTCAAGGGTTTATTATTACTATAAATCTTTTTTCACGGTTGGAATCTATAATTTTAATGCATATCAATAAAAGTGTGTTTTTATAACATAAATATAAAACAAAGGTCTCTTGAGAGCTGTGATACCATATTATACTTGCGTATCTTGGTTGTATATACCTAACATTCCTGGTGTTACTAGAGTCATTGTCCTGCTGGAAGACCAAAGATCTTGGACGCAAACCCAGCTTTCTGACATTGGGTTGTACAGTGCGAGCCAAAATCCGTTGGTAATCCTCAGATTTCATGATGCCTTGCACACATTCAAGGCACCCAGTGCCAGAGGCAGCAAATCAACTCCAAAACATCATTGAACCTCCACCATGTTTCGCTTTAGGTACTGTGTTTTTTTCTTTGTAGGCCTCATTCCGTTTTCAGTAAACAGTAGAATGATGTGCTTTACCTAAAAGCTCTGTCTTGGTCTCATCTGTCCACAAGACTTTTTCCCAGAAGGATTTCGGCTTACTCAAGTTCATTTTGGCAAAATGTAATCTTGCTTTTTTATGTCTCTGTGTCGGGAGTGGTGTTCTCCTTGGTCTCCTGCCATAGCGTTTCATTTAATTTAAATGTTGACAGATAGTTTGCGCTGACACTGATGCTCCTTGAGCCTGCAGGACAGCTTGAAAATCTTTGGAACTTGTTTGGGGCTGCTTATCCACCATCCAGACTGTCCTGCGTTGACACCTTTCATAAGCCCAGGGTGATTAGCTACAGTGCAATGTGATTAGCTACGGTTGCAAACTTCTTGATAGTGTTGCGCACTGTGGACAAAGGCAAATCTAGATCTCTGGAGATGGTCTTGTAACCTTTAGATTGTTGATATTTTTCTACAATTTTGGTTCTCACATCCTCAGACAGTTCTCTTCTCCTCTTTCTGTTCTCCATGCTTAGTGTGGCACACACAGACACACAATGCAAATACTAAGTGAACTTCTCTCCTTTTTATCTGATTTCAGGTGTGATTTTTATATTGACCACACCTGTTTCTTGCCCCAGGTGAGTTTAAAGGAACATCACATGCTTGAAACAATCTTATTTTTCCACAATTTTGAAAGGGTGCCAATAATTTTGTCCAGTCCGTGTGTGTGTGTGTGTGTTTGTACTTTAACCCTAAAACACGGCAAATTATGCTTTAGGGTCCAAGTACAAACTTTACACTTATACGCTTGACCTGAACATAGTCACTAGCTGTCTACATTCAGGCCATTGAAATCATTGGGTCATGTCTCATTTTGCCAAAGTATGTAATGTACTTTATAATGGCACAAGCATATTGTGAATGGATCTCCAGTCTGCAAGGGCTTTTTTCAATGGGGCTCTGTGGCTTTTTGTATACAGCTGAATTCTCCTGGTAAAACGGGCATCTGCTCAAAGAATGAACTCTGCTGGATGTCTGCTCTGTCGTACTACTGGTTGCTTTGACTGAGCCCTCTGCAAGTACATTTCTGACAGCTGAATATCGTCAAGGGTCCGATCGCTGTGACCCCCCCCCCCCACCCCCATGATCTCCTGATCAGCTCCCTGTCTCTTTCCATGCAAGGAGCTGCCACTTCTCTTTGCCTGATGGAGCTATGTCGACCACCGCATGGAGCAGTGGACTACACACCCCTTGCATGCATATCTATGTAAGAACTTGTTAACACTATCTTCAGTTCGGCGGTGTGTACATGGGGAGAGCTGGGTCACTGGTCAGAAGATCGTAGGGGGGTCCCAGTGGTCGGATCCCCATGATCAGACACTTATCCCCTATCCTGTGGAAATGGGATAATTTAACTACCAGAGTTTCCCTATAAGGTTTCTTGCAGGGCTGTACAGTTGTCCACTCCATTATGTACCAATGGCATTTTCGTTACCTTTTTTTCTTTTAACAATTTATAGAGTAGGGGGGGGGGGGGGGCGGCAATTGATATATAGAGACCTATGTGTCAATCTAGTATTGCGCAAAGGAAGAAACTCTTGGTCATAAAAGCATAATTTTATTAGTGTACAATTTAAAATGTTAGCACATATTTAGTAATGATAAACAGGATTCAAGAATTTTACAGTTCTATCAAACACAGCTATTCCTAGGTGCTAGGTAGGTCACCATAGTTGGGCTGCACTGGCCCTTCTAGTCCACTAGGACCCCCTACCTGTTACTGCAGGGAGGTCCTCCTAGAGAGTGTCAACCTGCAACAGGAACCTCCTATCTCTCCCTGATACTGGAGGCAATGGAGGCACCGAGTACAGTATGTACAGCAAGTCACCAGTAACAAACTAGCTGGTTTGCAAAGGCTCCGCAATTTATTCGGTGAGTATATAGTTTGCAAGTACATAGGTATCAGTAAAACACTTGCATACAATATTGATACAAATCAAGCCACATATTTCCAACGCATTTCGTTGTGACGCATTTTTTTATGGCGGCACAACTCTTCAGGGACAAGTGTATTTAGGCAGGAGCGTAGTATTTCCTGTCACTTATCTCACTGAATACATTTATCTAGTCGTGATACGACGAACAGAGGTATAGATAATATGTAGATGTGCTAGGATAAACAAGCCCAGGTAGGATAGACTAGTAGGTGATGGTCCGGTGAAAATATTCCCTCTTGAGAGTAGGTATATGCCGTCCTGTGGGTGGATGACAAAAGTAAATCTAATGATCTGCTTCGATATATGCATGTGAGTGTGAGGATAGTGTACATGACCTACCTCTCACTGGTGTGGCAGGTATGTAAGTGCAGCGTGGTCCATGCACAAACTGCTAATACAGGCAGATAAACACTTGTATAAAGCGGATATGAATACCTGAAAATAGTTATTGTATTAGAAATATTAATGAAGGGGTGAACAAAATATATATGGGGGTGGAAAATATGGTACATATATTTACCTTTTTAGTATGAGGGTTATTCTTATGTCACCCACAGGGAGTTAGGGCTATGCCTGTGAGTAAATGGTCGGGTCTTAATCAGGGGATAACACATACCAAATAGGATATATATTGTGTATGCTGGAATATCTACACACGTGGGGGTATAATTTTATACAGGAATATAGGGTAGATTGATGAACAAATGGTGCCTACCAGATGGCGTCCAATGAAGGGGTGAAGGAGCCATGGAGATGTCACATATCCTGCCTAAAAAGATAAGGTATGGTTACCTCGTATGATAGTCTCTTACAGAGGGTGGGGGGGAAGGTTAGAAGCAGGATACATGTAAAAGGAAGGTCTTACGGTTAGCTGAATTGATGGGCAGGGTATGCAGGGATCCACTGTAGTGCGGCATCTGTCAAGTGCCGGACTCCCTGGGTTTAAATATCCCTGGCGTGGGTATATGGCGCTCTGGGACCGGAAGTGACATAACATCCGGTTTCCGCATCATGATAGAGCGCGTGATTCATGCGCTCATCTACGTGCGCGGAACCGGATATGACCTGCGCTTCATGCTGGAGCACACAGGGCTCACGGGGATCGCACAGGGGCGCATATTGCTGCGCATGCGTGCGTGGTCCCACACGTGGCCTGCGTTCCAACAGTGGAGCGCAAGCAGAGGGCACATGAGGTCTGCGCCTATGTTTAAGCGCATGCGCTTATTGTCCAAGGAGAGGTTGCGTTCCAATAGTGGAGCGC
This sequence comes from Hyla sarda, assembly GCF_029499605.1. Lineage (NCBI taxonomy): Eukaryota > Metazoa > Chordata > Amphibia > Anura > Hylidae > Hyla > Hyla sarda. The sequence continues at coordinate 132,551,645 of NC_079190.1, read as the reverse complement.
AAACAAGGGGGGACACGGAACCTGCCGATAGGAACACAGGTCTGGATTGCCTGCGGTGCAATGTATGGGGCGTATGTTTAGCCAGATAATAGGCTATTTTAAGGATTGTTTTGTTATATAATGTTGGTAGGCACTCATTTATTTCAAAAATATCCTATATAAATATACGGGGTGTAAAGATGGAAAAACCGACGGGGAGGGGGGGGGGGGGGGGGGAAGGGTTATTTTTCGACCATCACCTATGTGTATTAACCGTGATATGGAGAATGTCGCTTATTATAAAGGAAAGACTCCAATGATGCACTGGTTAACCATATTATATATGTAAATATATTTTAAATAAAGCTGGCAAAGTTTAACTGTTCATTTTAGTCCATTTTGATGTACCGTAACAATTTGTAAGAAAACTTTATTTTTAAATAAAATTTTTAAATGTCCATCTAAGTCGATAGGAAAATGGAACTCTAGTGTCGCTATGTTTAAGAGGTCACATTCCATCTACAATTTATATACGTTTTGTTCATGTGGTTATTACTAATGTAAAAAAGTAGTTGCACAGTAAGGCAGTCAAAATCATGAAAAGTGTGCTCTTTTCCATACAACATGCCATAGGTTCTCATCAGAGTGAAAAATAAGAGAATTTATTAAAATTCCATATAAATTCTGTATAAAAAATAAAAAAGATTTTGTTTTATAATCTCAAAGTGAGATTTCTTTTCCTTTCTGAACACTGAAGTGGAACGCTTTCTTTTAAGCCATGTCTGATGATCACAGTCCAGGATTTGGTTTATAGCATCGGACATTGTTTGCAGCAATTAATCAAATCTTCCTTTATTTGCAGTTGGATAGATTTGCCAGCATTAGAATTCCTGGAAGCAGAAAAGATCGTCCTAATTTACATTACATGAAGAACTGTAACACTGGCAGCGACTGGTCCACATCTTCAGAATATGAAGACTTTCCTCGTAAGCAGCTGTCTGATAAAGAAGTCTTGGCTCTGTTTGAGAAAATGATGGTGAGTGAAGTATTTTCATAGACTGTGCCGTGTTTTTTTGTGGTTTTAGTTTATGGTTATTTTAAGTGAGATGCCGTGTCTGAGCATTTTTAAATAGTGTTCATTTCTCTACCTTTTATGTGTTTAAGCTTTATGTATAAAATGGGAGTAGGTTTTAAAAAAGATGCCCCTCTACATAATACATTATGTATACAAATAATTTCTAAAATAGTACACACTATATGATACTTATGGTCAAAGACTTATGGTGGCAGATTGCTCTCCAAATCCCCCTACTATGCCTGATTGACCTCTGTCCTGCTAAGGCTAAGTTTCCACTTGTTTTGTTTATCTGGCAGTTTTTGGATATCT